>NW_005187424.1:2586203-2605238 GCF_000239375.1 Pundamilia nyererei | reverse complement strand
TTTTTTACATTATTGTGAAATTCAGCTAATTCAGATTATATAAAAGTACTGCGAGAAAAAGGCCCGAAATTGGGTCGATGGACTATTTTTCAAAAAAGTGTATTTGAAATCTGAGGCTAAAATTTCACTCAGTCATCATATATGTGTGAACTTCATGTGCGAACCATAAAAATTTCCTGCAAATTGGAGATGATTGAGCAGAAAATGTTCTAAAGATCAGCTGAATTGAGATTGAATGACCTTGTTATCTTTATTCATACTAATTTGTTCATTTCTGCATTGTCACAGAGATCAACGAGTGCTTATCCCAGCCTTGTCTTAACGGAGGCACGTGTCGAAATAAGATCGGATCCTACCAGTGTGTGTGCGCCAGTGGCTTCAGCGGAAACCACTGCCAGATAGGTAAGGATCAATCGAAAGCTTACACTTACAAATACGTTCACTTGGACCACCTGTACACAGGCACGTGTTTACTTATGTGTGCATCTTTATCGCCTTAAGACATAAACGAGTGCCTGTCGGAGCCGTGCATTAACAGAGGAACGTGTGAGGATCGGCCGGGCTCCTACCTACTAATACATTTTTATTTTCATAAGTGACTTCTGGTTGATGTTGTTGAAACCAGCTGATTATAACATCATCCAAAAAGCCTCTTTACCCTGTAAAAGGCTTTTTCTCTCCAATGGTAAATTGTTGTGAAGATAGCTGAATGCATGGAGTGTTTTCTTTGAATCATAAGGATGTTAATAAATTCTGCCACACTGTAAAATGTCTGTGTGCAGAGCAGGACATGTGCGAGTCCAACCCCTGTCTGAATGGAGGCGTGTGTCGGGGTTACAGAAGAAACTATCTTTGCATGTGTAAAGACGGCTTCTTTGGGGATCAGTGCCAGATGTGTAAGTATGTTGTGCTGATGTTATGTGATGTTATGTATGATATCCAGTTTTTAATAACCCTGAGTTTACTGAGTTTAGCTAAAGTTAAGTACAGAAGAAGTTTATTGTACATATAAAAAGGGTGTGAGGTTGCTTCCTCGCACCTTATTCAACATGCCTTGAAACTATTATCTAAGCCTTTAAGGTGTTCGGTAGAGTGTTTTCTGTAGTCACAGATAAATTCCCATTGACTTCTATACAACTAGAAGTCTTTTTGCTGCCCTCTGCTGGACTTGGAAAAGAAAGCAGGTTTAAGGCCCCTCTTTTGGCTTCGCTTTGCAGATCCGGACACTACATCCATCTTTGATTTACTCCTGCATACTTATAATGCTTCATTTGCCTCACACACACTGTCATGCATTTTTTGGGATCTATTATATGCGAACTGGAGCACATAAAAATCTGTCATAGATAACCAAAACAGTGTAAATATGCTAAAAACAAGTAGAGCCATTAGAAAAATATTTATGAATAAGATATAATAGATAAATGGATAACTGCACTCAGTTATTGTGGTTGCTAAATAGCTTGGTTGATTGATGGTTATTGATAAACAAGACTGAGAGGGGCTTGCACACTTCAAAGGTTGCTCACTGTTCCCGGGTGAATCCTGTTGCTGCATTAGTTTGTCTTTGTCGCCCACCAGTGGAGGACCCGTGTGTGTTGAAACCTTGTGGGAACCGTGGCCGCTGCTGGAGCGACAGGAGAGGAAACTACAACTGCATGTGTAAAGTGGGACTCACGGGCAAAGACTGCGAGAAAGGTCAGTCGACAGCCTCACCACTCAGCACGCTCAACACTCAGAGCACACTTAACATTTGGATTAGATATGTAAAGTTGCCACTGTCCCCAGACCTGCTGCCCCCGCCCGGCCTTCACGTGCTGCGTGTGGAGGAAAGCGAGGTGGAGCTGCGCTGGGATGAGCCGGAGCCCTCAAACAACCTGATCAGCATGTTTGCCGTCACCTATGCTCCCCTGGGTCAGAGCAACTCCAAAACAGACTACCTAGACAGGCAGAAGTCCACCCACGTGATGCGAGGCCTGATGCCCGGCCTGCTGTACAACATCTCCACCTTCTCCATCAAGCTGAAAACCAACAGCAGTGACACAAGCCAACCTGCCACAGCACTAATACGCACCAGTGAGCATGCTCTTTAATGCTCTGTAGTCTTAGTATAATCTCAGAAGCTGAGCAACCAACTAAGGCACACAGATAGATTATAGACCTTTGATGAATCAGAATACTTTATTAATCCCTTAGGAAATGATGTATGATGTAAGACAGTAACAGTAACTGACTAAAATATTTAAATAATAAAATATGATGTCTCTCATCTACATCAGATATGATGACATTATAATGTTGCCTAGCAACCACCTACAGGGGGAAAAAATCACAGACCAGAATAATACTGTACCATGAGCATGTGTTAGATGGTCAAAGATGTCATTTTGACACATTAAAAAAATGGATTGAACTGTTTTTAAACCTTTTTATAAAAATCCGAATTGGTCATAGAAATGTTTAGAATGTCGATGAAGGTGAGCTTTCTTTAAAAGAGGTGGGAACGCAGTGAGTTCAAAAGCAGGTGAAGAAAACCATTGAATAAGGAGCTGTTAATCATTATGAAAGGTTGAGCCCAGCAATGTTTATGACTTTTTTGTGGGTAATAAAGTAGTAAAAGTAGTTCACCTGGAACCGGAAAGCATTTCTTTGTCTTTGAATGTTTCCCTGCAGGGCCCCAGCCGGCGGAGCAGTTGCAGGTGGTCAACGTGTCCTCCTCTCAGGTGTGGCTGCAGTGGCTGGTTCAGGCTGCCCGCCATGCAGCCGTCAGCAGGGTGCACGTGTCCTTGTTGCCTTCAGATGGGAGGGAGGGTCGCACTGCTGTTCTCAACACGAGCACTACTGAGTACACCTTCAGGTCAGGTGCAGCACTTTAAACCAAGCTTTTATTTTTATATGCTGCCGGGTCATTTGTGTCTACCAAATGTTGCTGCCGAGGTCCGCTTTAAATGTTTTGGTGTAATATCCCTTTCAGCCACTAGTGGGAGCCATTTCATCAAATTTACTAAGCTTTTAACAGGGTACCATGAAACAGATAAGTTGAGGTATGACTGATGCAGACTCTTTGTGAACCTTTCACAGCTCATTACAGCCGGGTCAGATGTACACTGTGGATGTGTTGACTCAGAGTGGAATCAGACCAGATGAGTTTCCCTCCATGAGCCACTCACCAGGACCTCTGTCATTCTGGACAAGTAGGTTACATCACTCAGCAGCGAATACAAGAGCATATACAACAACTTTATGTTGTTATTTGTATTTATTTCCGCAACTATGAGAAAACAGAAAAAGAAACCCAAAACGATCTTTCACCATTCTTACGCATCAGCTGTAAAAGGCTAATGGGTTGCTGTTGTCACCCCACCTGGTGGACACTAAAGTAGGTGACTCAGGTAACACAGACTCACTGATGGGCAGACCACTCATCAACAGTCCCCCCCCCCCAAATTACTATTTTGAGCCAGGAAAAGCCTGGAAGTACTGAAGATGACGCTACATTATCTGATGGTCCCCTGTGCGCCATATTTAGACAGGAAGGAAGAGCTGCCCTGTAAAAGGAAGAGACCTTCAAAAACACACTGGCTGCAGGAGGAATAGACAACTACTATTGGGGTGAGAGGAAAGAGAAAAAAGCAGGTGCGTGCAGCAAAAAAGGTAAAAAAACAGGAAGAAAAAGGAAAAAATTAAGGAAATGCATAATAAAATGGAAATTGAAAAAAGGAGAGTGGATAAGTGCCCAGTGCATCACGAGAAGTCTATAGTAGAATAACTGATCCCGCTCTAGCTCTAAGTTTTATCAAAAAGGTTTGAAGCCTAACCACAAGTATAATGTCATTGATCATATTTTATATACATTTTATGATATTTGAGACATTTCTATAGTCTCCAAAACTTTCTCCAGACAAGGCCTTGTACAGGCCAGAGCAAAAAAGCTACCTAATCATTTGAGGAAACTCAGCCAAGGAAAGAGATTATTTTAATCCATTTAATACAATCATTTGACCCTCTGGATGTGTTACCCTCAGGGCCTCTTCCCCCACAGAACCTCTCCCTCTCACACGTGACCCCAAACTCAGCCTTGATCACCTGGAGCCGCCACCCGAGACACGTCTCAGACGGCTTTGTGGTCAACGTGACCCGAGGGTTGAATACCAGGAGTCGCTTCTTGCCCAACGGGAGAGTGGGATCGTACACCCTCCGTGAGCTGACCCCAGGGCAGCACTACTACGTTGCCCTCACGTCGGTCAGAAACACGGGGCCGGAGCAGATCCACAGCGTGCCTCAGCACCTTGCCTTCACTACCTGTGAGCTGTGTGCAATCACCTGGATTTGTTTTTTTCCTTTCAAATTTGAAATCTGAATTTCCCGAATCCTGAAAATTTTTTTTTTTCTTTCCATGTAGTGCCAATGCCGGTCAGACCGGGAAGGAGAGAAAGACCAGCAGGGACAAGACAAGATACCCCATCTCAGCCTCAGGACATGGCAGGCACAGCAGAAGAAGAAAACTCAGAGGAACTACCCAGGTACATGTAGCATGTCAGTTACTATTATAACTGCTTTAAATATATAACAGTAGATCAACAGTTAATGCTAACCAGATAGCATTTTGTTAATCTGTGCTGCAGATACACAGAACTCATTGACAGGAGGGGAAAGATAACAGCAAAGTTCACTCACCTGCCTCGAAAACCCATCCGGCATCGAACTAGTAAGTATAAGCAACTATGTGAGTGTCACCCTATATTTTAAAATATTTGGATAATATGAACACTTAGCCATAAACCAGGAACAAAAATCAATGAAATATTTTGGAGTATTTTAAATTTTTATTCCTGAGTCACCTGAAAAACTCCCCCCGTTGCTAGGGGAGTTGTCCAGGCTATTCAGATTTTTTCTCAGTAAGTGCTGCTGTGTATTTTAATGGATTCATTCTACATTAGTAAGAACGCAGTTCTTTCTGTCAATTTTTTAGTTTTATGGGCATTTTAGTTGTTGAAAAAACCCCCAACCAAAATTAAATTTGAAAATCAGTACCTATATCAATAGACAGATGTCAGCAAATGAATTATTATGATAATTAAGACACAGTAATAACAGATTTTTTTTTTTTAAAAAGAGAAAAACAATGGGATTGCGAAAGTGATTTATTAATTAATTTATTAATTAATGTATTATTTATTTATTAATTTGACACAAGTCAAATTAATTTTAAAAAAGGAATAAATACATATAACTTAAAAAACAACAACAAGGCGATGCCATAAACCCTAAGAAAAGAGTGGAAATATTTTTTTAGCAATAGACAATCAACTCGAAAAACTGATAAAAACTGGTAAAAAACAAACTCCAAATTATAATATAATTAATAATATATAGAATAATAGAATAATAAAATAATGAATAACAATGAATGGGATAAATGGCAGCAATTATTATTAATATTATTATTTCAGTCTTTTTTATTTACAAGTTTAGCAGTTTTAATCCTCTGCACATGCACCCATGATGCTGTAATACATTTTAACCATTCTGTTAAATCAGTGGTTGTTTCAAGCTAAGGGACTGGTACGTAGAAACCTCCTCAAAATCTCAGTTACTGCAACACTTAAATTTCACCTTTCCGACTTTTAAGTTGTTTTTTTGTGATGATTCTAACAGGAAATGCTTTACCTTACAGAACCTGAGCCACCAGTTAGGTTAGAGAAGATGGAAGAAACAACAAACAAAATCAGCCTTGCGCTGGAGATCCGAGAAGAAGCTTTAAGAACAAAGCTTGGTAGGTGTTTTTTACACATCCTCTCATGTAAGCTCATCCCAGCGATAAGCCTCTTCTACACATGACACTCATGTTGTGTTGTGTGGGGGTAGAGCTGGAGGCTATCAACACATGCTATCAGCTGTGGATAATGTGGAAGAGTGAGCCTGAAACCTGAGCTGAGGATGTTAATGGCAGCTGTTGTCTCATAGAGTCGCCCCAGGACTGCCGCAGTCTGCCCTGCCAGAACGGAGGTACGTGTGTGAACGGAGGCGACACCTTCATCTGCGACTGCGCAGACGGGTTCAAGGGCAGGCAGTGTGAACTGTGTAAGTTTATGTTCAACTTCTCTACACGTTCAGGGTGGGATGAGTCAGCTGCTTTTTGGCAAATCCTGTAAAAGAACTAAAGCCTGTATATAAAAGATGGATGTAGCCACCCTGACATCACAGCTGGTTTTGAAAGCCTCAGTGTTAATAGTTACTGCTGCCATGTTCGTTTTTTGGAGTCAGAAGTGGCCATATTTGAATGAGAGGGTGCAAAGTTATCTTCAATGAATGTATGAAGCTACATTCATAAGTGGAGGTGGATCACACCAACTACTACTAACAAATTCCTAGAATTTCACTCAGCAAGCATGAGACTACACTAGCTGTGGCACAGACTTATATTTTCTCAGATTATACCATTAAACTATAAACCTAACTGTAGAAAGATGATGATGCAAAAATGAAATCTTAACAACCAAAGAGTCAAATCTGCACTGGACTATACCCCATTTCAGTAGAGACCTGACGTACAATATGCACCCAGTAGCGCCGCCCACTCTGAGAATAATTGACAATAATTAATAATTAAGTAAAAAAACAACTTATAGTTAGTAGTCCACCCTCTCCGCCAAATAATAACGTGACTTCAGTCTTCCAAAAAACAACACGGTAGTAGTCGAATAGCTAACAATAAAGTTTCACAATGCAGGGTGCAGAAACCAGGTGATGTCACAGTGGCAGCATCCATCTTTTCAATACAGTCTATTTGTGGTGCTAGAGACGATGTTTAGGGATCAGTGGAATACATGCTCGGGCAACCATGAATATCTTTGATGGAGAGGTAGGTGACAGTTCAGTGAAGGGTTGTTAGGTTCATCCTCTGGGGACCATGAGCATGTGCGAATGCTCACATCCCACCGTGTCTTTCAGCAACGCATGCTTGGATCGATACAAACCCTCCTCTACCTCACAGTATAAATAATGCCACTCTATCAGTGCAGCCTCTCAGGTTGTGAACATCGACTCATTTATGTTAGATTTGCATGCTGTCATGAAATGTCAACGTGAGAGCAGTGAGCTATGTATAGCTCACTGCTATCATATCATATCATTATCTTAAAAGCAGGAGCCACAATCCACTGCGAATTGACCCCTCTGACATTTATGAATGGCTCTTACAGGTCAGAGGCACGATAAACAACACAAATACACCATCACTCGATTCGCACAGCACTGGCCTGTGTGCACTGAGCCACCTTCCTCACATTCTTTTGGGAGCTACTGTCAAATTTATAACTCAGTGTTTCTTATGGATGTTCAGGAGAGATCTGCACTTCTACACACTGTAGGCATCTTGGTTTAAGTTCGAATCTTTCCTGTGACAGAAAAATCGTACTCGTTTAGAGTTTCATTTAAAATGTTTACACTTAGAAACTACTTTGCAAATTGTAAGTAGTTCACAAGAGTCAGAAATTAGTTTTAATGGATTTAATACACGATGGCTGACAAATTAAAGGACAAGGCAACTTTAAGTGTTTTAGTACCAGCAAAACTCAGGCTACTGAGTGCAACCAGCTTCATGAAGGAGGTTCAATATCCTTCTGTCTGGATTCACTTACCCTAACAGTCAGGATAAAATGAGTTACTCTGCCATCAGTCAACCTGTCCATGTTTGTGAGTGATTTGATGCTGTCAACCCTGCCTCTTTCCTTTTGTATGCATTCACTGATAGATTGGGAAAGTCTTGATTAATTTATTGAGTTGATAACCACCCTCACTCACCCTTAACCTGATTGTTGCTGTTAGATTTGTGGAGACACATAAGGAGGGGATATCCATGCATGCTGACCTGGTTCGCAGTTCATCACAGGGCCAACACAGAGATAGATAGACAGTGTCAGAGCATATGAACTGGACAGGCAACCAACTTTTACAGCATTTGGCTCAAGTCACTTCAAGAGTCAGTCTTATGTGATTGATGAACCTATTTGCTGGGCCACTTTTACAGGCTACACAATAAATTTAAGGATAACTAAGCTACTTTAAATCGCATCATGAATCATGCATGGATGATATGCTCACAGAGAAATGTAGCCACGTTTAGAGAAGTGTAGAAATTAGATTGCAGAGGCAAAGCTGGAGATAATCAGGAGAGACGTTGTAGAAATGAATCAGTGAACCCAACGCAGAATATTTTGAACACATTGTCATTTGTTTTGCAGTTTTCAACTGAAGGCATGCTTTAAAACTACCCTATATGAACAAAAATACTGAGTCACCAGCACGTTAAAGCTACAGGAGCCGTAAAAACCCCATACCATGAAGCTCCCAGCATACAGTTTTTGTGCTGATGTTCATGCCAGAGGTTGTAGCCCAGTAGTTTTTGAGTTAGCAGAGAGTTGGTGACTTTTGCACACTATGCATCTCAGCATAGTGTGTAAGGTCTCAGATGCTGCTCTTTAGGTGGTCTGATACTGTGCTGCAATGAAATTTCAGCAAAAATGGACTGGCCCATCATTTTTTTCCACATTGATTCTTGGTTTAAACAAGTAGCTTAATTAGATTCTATCTTAATTCAAGGTTATTCATTACAATTTGGAATCACGTCGTATCTTATTCTAATTTTGACAGTCCACTTGAAACTTGAATGACTTATTTTAAATTATTTGTAATTTTTTAATTATAATTTCCTCCTACTTTGTTCTTCAGTTCTGTGTTTCTTTTTTAGCACTGGTTTTAAAAATGTGCTATACAAATCAACTGTAATAATATTATTTATTATTATATATTAATGATTGTTGGTTGTAAAAGGTATGAATGTTGTGGTTATTTCACAGTATAACTGTTTGTAGTAGAATATGCACATGCCTTTATTCGAAGCATTTGGAAATGACTAACGCTGACTGAACAGTATGTCTCAAAAAGGGAATAAACCTTATTACAATCAAGTCATGCACCTCCTCCTCCAAAGACAGAGTAGAAGAATATTTTATTTCACTTATATGTACATGCTGATGAATGTGTGTGTGAGGACACAGTCCACATACCCCACCTCCCCGCTGACTCTGCACCCAAACATCCAGCGTCAGATTGTTTAAACATTCCTTTCCTAAAGCCATCCATCAGCCGCAGAGAAGCTCTGCTCCTAAACCATCCCGCAGACTTTTCCTTTGGTGATAAAGCACTCAGACCTCATGTTGTTTAACTTTAACCTCTGTTTTTGCAGCGTGCCAGCGAGTGCCACACCCGTGTACCCGCCTGTACTCTGAAACCAAGAGCGTGCCCGTCTGGGAGGGTGGTGTGTGCCATTACCTGTAAGTCACATCAAACATACGTCTGCCAATCTGGGCTTGAATTAAATGTTTAAGTGTGGCCTAATGGATCCAATAAAAGTGCCTGCATTCTCTTTCGTAGGTATAAAAGGACATATAAAGTGCAGCAGGATGTGTGTTATCGAGAGATTTGTGAACTGACGCCTTCCAAGAAGAGTCAGAGTGAGTTAAACAATCTGTCTGCGCAATATTTGTAAGACGATAAACAAATGCAATGCTGTTCACAGACTAACTTTAACTGTCTTAACAGCCAGAAGAACAAACACACAACAATAAAGGTTTGTGATTTTTTTTCAGCCCTTTTTATGAACTGCTATTGTAGAGGATCACAAGATTTTCAGCACTTACCCTCAAAATGAGACTTTTCTTTTCTCTCTCTCTCTCTAGAGCACTTGGAGCCTGATGAAAGGACTGTCATCACTGTCATGTGAAAAACCTCCTTACTTCAATTTTGGTGTTTATAATCTACTTGAAGTAACTGATTATGGTCATTTTTTGTGCTGAAAAACCCTGTCAGAGCCCACTGTAACATTTCACAAACAAACCATCAACCATCTGAATATGAGGCTGCATCCCGAGAGTTGCCTTTGTAGCTCGCGGTAGCACGATCAGTCAGATGAAAAACGTCCCGCATCACGTATCATTTGCAGTGTTTGCTGACTGAGTTTCATACAACCACATATGGTATGCAAATATGAATCCTAGGCAGTCAACTGCACTGCATCAGAGACCTTATATACCTCATTTCAACGTCCAATGCTGACACATTCGGAGAGGTTTACGTTTGTGATTCAGCTGCAGGTTTGTCCCTCAGGGAAGTAAAAGCAGAGTCTTTTCCTTACATCAGTCCCATCATCTCCTTACGAAGACAGCAGGAAATGTGTACTTTCACCCTTAAACTGATCTCGTCCTCTGACAATGATGCACAGCGTTTTCTGTGTAGAATATGTTCCTCTGTGTCTCAGCAGGCGTCGCTGCTCACTAATCTGTAAATAGTGTTTATAGGCCATTTTGTAGGTGAATATTTTAATAATAAAAATGTTTAAATGATTCCTGTTGTGTGTGTGTTGCAGTTCTTGCCATCATTTGTCACACTGTGTTGAATCTATCGTGTTTTGACAGCATCAAAAACTATACTAAAAGTATTTTATTAACAGATTAAAGGAGAGCGGTTGTACTCATTTTTAGCTCCATTATACTGTTTTTGGAATCTATTACAGTAGCTTAGCACAATTTAGCATTAGTTCATGGCTCACAATAATCCTTATCTTAAACTGGGTCTTGGTGCAGTGCCTCAGTTCGCCCTCTGTCTGAAACAAGCTGGTTTGGCTCATGTCTTTTAATGTGTTGCCCCTCATAAATGGTTTGAATAGCAAGTAGGTGGAGTTGTGTGCCACAGATGACCATATTAGGGACATCCTGTTTCACTGATAGGCATCATGCAAAGCCAGAGTAGGAAAAAAAATGTCCATAGGCTATGTGCAAAAGATAGATGTGACCACCTTGGCATCTATATTTTGAAGACTCCGATTTGTAGGCATGACTATATTTGTGTTCATCTGTTTGTTTTGTGCTTTTTTGAGCTATAAATTACCATATTTAGAGATTGCTAAGCTATCAGCTAACACTGACAACTTAGTTTATTAGTACTTTTGTGTGGTGCTAATAAAGTGGCATTTATAAATTGTATAGCGGCTCACAGAAATGGAGATATTTTCTGATTAATGCCAAACCAACATCCAAATAAATATCGTGGAATTTCACTCTTTAAACACAGACGGTGTGCACTTTACAGCAAGCCAGATGAATGCATTAAAACTGCTACAAAATACACCAACAGCTCAAACACGGTTAAGTGCTACAGTTTAATGACACTGCTTGGTAAAGGTGAAGCCTAAGAGACCGACCAGTAATTATCCGCTTGTTATAAAGGAGGAAATTAACTACAGAGCTCAAAATCTTTACCAGGCTGTAAAAGTATTGTTTATATAGCTGAAATTGGCTATTTTAACATGAGAATCTGCGGAAACTGACTCACTTTTGGAGCCAGCCTTTAAGAATCTGAGCAACTGCAGTTTTTGGTTCACTAACTCTGCAATCTGAAGCTTGAGTTTTGGGCTCCCAACCTCACTCCCTGGCTACTTTTAATATGAGCATCCACCTGTGTTACAGTATAAGTTTGACAGAAAATAAGGAAAAGCAGAATAGGCTCATAACTTTGTTTACTCTGTTAATGGAGACATTTTTTTTAAAAGTTTACTACTGAACGTCACTGCTCTTCTCTTTGTTCCTGTGTGTGTCTGGTTTATTGAGTTGCTGAAGCATGCAAAAGTGGGCGGAGATGCAAAATTAAAGACTCCAAATCCAAACTTTAGCTTTAATCATTAAATTAGGCCAATTTGGAACATACTTCATGAAAGAAAACAGAGCATGGGCATGCCTTGGGTTTTGTTAATCAATCACCCCAGTCAGAAAGGAGACTGCTCTATCAGAACATCACCACATAACAAAAGCTTCCTCGCTGCTGTAATTTGTCTGCCTAACGCCCTGTAGTCATGAGTCTCTAGCTCTGCCAAAGTGACTCTTCTAAGCCTCAGGCTATATACAGACAGGGGTCAAATTAAAGGCAAATGTAAACTAAATAAAGAAGAAAAAAAAGATGACGAAGGGCCACTGATCGATGAGAAAATAATATGAATCATATTTACCAGAATTCAAACCAGCTGGAGGCAGATGAAATATTAATTTGCCATATTAGACCCACTTGTTTACTGCCTTAAAGAAAAGCCTCACACCAGAGCCACTGGGGTATTGTTTATATTACAGTGGAACAGCTGATAAGGACACTGCAGTGAGTGTCACAACAACTGGATGTTCTCAAGTAAAGGACATGCCCTCCATGCCAAAAGTCCAAAGCTGAACAGACAGTGAAGCAAGAAATTTCAAAGAAAGCTTCCACTTAAAACGGAGAAGCTGTGCCATCCAGATCCTTTAAGGATTTTGAAAAACTTCTTGACGACCTTAAGTTGTTTCATCAGTATATCTATGAACTGTTATACAGAACATGTAAACAACAAAGTTGTTTCTCCCTTTCACATCTGCTGGATTCAGAGACCAGTGTTGCTAATCTAGGAAACCTTGTTTCAGTGAAAATGAGCTATCTTGTGTTGGGTTATATGACTGGAAAGAGGTGTTGTTGGTGCTCTGATAATGTTTAATCATAATCATTGATCTCATGAGATCAAATATGTGAATTTCTTTGTGAACTTAAACCTAAAAGATAATGTCATTCCTTTATTAAACAATTATTTTTTTCAGTTTTTCTCCTAAATATATCCGTTTTTAATATTTTTGTTCCTTTTTTCTTTTATTTCCCTTTTATTTCCTAGTAGATTTATTTTTAAACTGCCATTTTTTAATAAAAGAATTTAAAATTTGTCTTGTAAATATTTCCCTCACAATTTATTTAATTTTAAAAAAAAAAATATGTCTGGGGGTTTTTTAATCACACGATTTGAACTTTTTCCTTTTCAGTTTGACTTTTCATAAATATTGCATTTTGTCTCATAAAATTTCCATTTTTCTTATAAATTTAAATAATTTATATCAATCTGGAACCTTTTGCCATACTTTTTTTTTTTTTTAGCTTTTGTCATTATAGCTTTTTCTTATGCGTTTTTTGTAATTTGCAATCCTTTTCTTTTAAATTTAACTGGGGTTTTTTTTTGTAAATTTCCAACCTAAATCACCAACCCAACAAAAAATAACCTTTTTTTAAAGTCTAACATGCCATCTAGATAAAGTCGGTCTTTTTTCCACTTTATGCATTCTTTATATCTTTATTTGAGGCATGCGTATCTTTTAATGTAGAAATTATAATAATATAAATAAATAAATGACATTAACTTGTTGTTTCCTTATTGTCCGCTGGCTGTAATATTTCCGACGGCACGTGAAGGCAGCAGAAGCCAGAGCGCTGCGCGCCCCCGTTGCCCCCCTTCCTGCCCGGAGTGAAAACTGAGAGGAAAAAGCGTCGGGAGCAGAGACCATGGAGGGGGAAAGCTGGATGTATTAGCTAGTTTGCTGCTTAGGGCACTTTTTACTCTTCTTTCGCTTCTACCCACAGAAATCAAAGCGTCTCAATGTGGAGATATCCGGTGTGTATTTTACGTTGCTCGTAAATCTCCTGAACAGTCAAACAATCAACTGCGAGTCGGACCGCGGACGGTTAGCACAGCCTGACTGAAAGTTAGCCCGCTCCGGCTAACTTAGCCCGCTCCAGCTACCACGAAAGGACAAAAAAACCCCTAAAAACACGATAGTGAGTAAGAGTGTCGGGGCTTGAAGTAACTCGTAATGTTGCCTCCCGGGATTAATTTCAGATACGGATGAGAAAGAAATTCTCTGGGAACAGCGAGAACAACAGCGAGCCAGACAACCACCGTCGTTATGCTGGGGTTGATCCGCGGCTCCGGCAGCCCGTCCGAGTCCCGAGTGTGGCCGCACTCGGTGCTCTGGAGGCTGGGGGGCTTCTTCTTCCTGCTGCTGCTGGAAGGGGCCGGCTGCCTGGCCAGCCCGGGCAGCCCCGTAGGCGTCAACAACAACAACCCCGGAGTCAACATCTACATGAGTGTGGAGGAGGTGAAGAAGCTCCTGGGTAAGGAGGCCTACATAGTAATCCAGCTGTGTTCAAACTTTGCAATCTGTCCACTTGTCTGTCCACTTCATGTGTTTGTGTGCCCCTCACATCTGTAAATTTAGCTTTAAAACTTGGACGAACTCCACCGAACTGTTACAGCTAATTGTGCAGGTACATTATATCAATGATTTACAGCTGTGATTCTAGTGTTTCCTCTGTATTTGTAAAAGTAAAAAAATTCTCATAAATTCTTACTTTTTATCTGGCAAATTTGTGAGTTTTCTCTTCTAATTGTGTTCGTTTTTCATAAAATAACATTTGTTCTTGAAAGATTGCCCCCTTTCCCGTATATTTCACTGTTTTTGTCTTTTGAAATTGCACTTTTAATCCTAAATTTTGCCAGTTTTTGTCCATTTGATTCGTCAATTAGTTTGTGGGGGTAAATGTTTCAGTTTTTCTAGTGAATTTTTTTTTTTTTTTTTAAATTTTTTGGGTTTTTTTCCCCCCAAAAAATTCCCTCGTGAATCAGACGTTTTCTTTTACTTTTCTTTTTTTTTTTTATGTCGTACTTTTGCATATTTGTCTAATGAATTTATCCGTTTATCTAGGAAATATAGGAGTTTAAAAATATTTTAAGTTTATCACTTATGTTCTTGTAAATTGGCAAGTTTTGTCTTAATTTAAGACTTTCTTTTAAAGATTTTTTTGTCTAATTATTTTGTTCTATTTGGTAAATTTGCAAGTTATTTCTTGAATATTTATTTAAATTGTCCTCGTGAATTTATTAGTTGACTGCCAGTGTCACTGATGAGGCATCAGTACTGTACATGTACGGGTCAAAGTAACCTTTACATGTTTCTGATATGTTGTGATATAATTGGTCGTCGTTGTTGTTGTTGTTGTGGTTGGTCAGTTTATAAGGTTGTGTCTCATGATTGTTATGATGTTGCTGATTAGGATTAAATGTACTGTGGCATTAGAACATCAGCAGAATAATCGGAAGTGCTGGTTGTCATCTCATGACTGTGCTGCTGTTGGTGCAAGCCATCAGTGTTATGTTGGTCTAACACTGTCTGAATGTTTAAAATCTTAGTGACAAGGTGAAGCCAGCCTGTGAATCGGTCCTAAGTTGTTAATGGAGGGTTTGCTTTAGAAGTGTTGAACGTGCACTTTGAAACCAGCCATTTACCATGTGCACAGGCTAATGAAGGGGTAGAAGTGTTTGTATGTAATGTCCCCGTGGAGGGAGTAATCTCGTGTTGCAGCTCCTGCTAACTGACGTCTTCCTTTCGATAAACGAGTCATCTTATAGTGGCATCAGCAGAATTATGTTGTTTCTGTTGGGGAATCTTTTGGGAAGTACCTCCAGCTGCATCCAGCTTTTTTAACAGGACCGTGTGCTGGTAAACCTCCCTGTGTATGGGCCTAATTTATAGCAGGGACTTTTGGGATGTGGTGTTAAATCATTTGTTTGAGAATGACCGGCACTGTTGTTTGATTAGTTATTGAACAAGTGTTGTTTTTTTGTTTTTTTTGTGAGGTTACGTGTATTTACCGCATCACCAGGGATTAGCAGATTTAAAAACAAAAAAAATTACAATACCCTTGAGATATTTAAGGAAGTTAAATAGGATTTGATGGGGAAAATACCCATTTAGTTTTCTTTTTCCATAGTTTTTGAGCCCTTAAGTCTTCAAGTACAGGAGATAGTCACATGAAGTCGTCAGGGCTGTTCTTCTACATCACTATGTGAATGTCTCCTGTACTTTGAATCTACAGGGGCTCCGAAAGGGTGAAGTAGTAATGTAAATTAAAAAAAAAAAAATTGTAATTTTTAACCTTGATGTACTTGGAGGCTTTGTAACACATGAATTCAAATATTCACTAGAAAAAGTTGCATTTCCTGCGAAAATGCAGTGTGAATGCCTTGTAGTGTAATCTGAAAACAGCAGAAGAAGGAGAACCTGTTGAAAAAACACTGTGTAGAAGCTGAACTCTTTGCTGAAAATGGCTCTATTTGAAAGGGTACACTAAGCAGTGTTAAGAAAGCAGATTACATGCAAGCAGGGAAGATGTGCGGCAACTGTCACATGTAGGATTCGAACCATTGCCACCGGATCTCACGGCGGCTGCTCATTCCACTGAGCCAAACCAGTTATGGTCTCAAACAGAAGAAGCTAAATTGTGCTGAAAATAGGTGAAAATGCTGAATGTTCAGCAAAAAACAGACAAAGAACCTGAAAATTGTCCTGAAAAGAGGTGAATCAGCAGAACCCGGCCTGTCTGCTCTAAGAACGGTTGCTCCATCTCACTGAGCTAAAACATGGCTCAGCTCAGCAAGCTAAACTGGTGATCACACTGATAATGTTGTCCCATTCAGCAAAATGGGCCAAAAAATCGCATAAAAAGCTTAATATCTGAAAAAGTATAGAAGTTATGAGCACCAAAAGATACAGCACGCTTCAGCAGAAAGAGCAGAACAGTTTAAAGTTTGAAAATCGGCTGAAAACTGGGGGACTAGTTAACCAGCAAAGGTCAGAGCAACTAGAATAATAATAACTAGAAAAAGTTGCATTTCCTGTGAAAATGCAGTGTGAATGCCTCATATTGGAATCTGCTGAAAACAACTGAAAAAGCAGAATTATCTGCTGAAACAGGTGTAGAAGCGGAAGTGCTTGCTGAAGATGGCTGTATATGAAAGGGTACACTGAAGAGTGTCAAGAAAGCAGAGCGGAGGCAAGCGGGAAGATGTGTGGAAACCGTCACACGTAGGATTCGAACCTTTGCCAGCGGGTTGAGGCATTCACACATTAATATCATGGTAAAAGTTTCTGTGTGTAAATTTAATATCCTAAACTTAATGTCCAAAAAATATTTGCTGATTTTGAGGGGTCAGGGACTTTTTCCAGATTTAATTTTATATGGAGTGACTGTGCCGTGTATAATTGCAGGAAATGTAACGAGAATTTCCTAAATTTTCAAAGAAAGGACTGTAGTCTCCCTGCCAAAATTATGCCCCCACCATTTCCCAAATTGAGCCCTTGTGTCCTCATGCCACATGCATTCAGTATTTCATTGCCTGCAGCCTTGACTTGTTAACTGCCCCGGCACCAATGTACCACCCTTTGTGCTTTCTCTCTCCTCTCTGACTGGTGTTGGATCGTTGGCTGACTCTGTCCCTTTGGGTTCCCCTTGTTCTCCATCAAGTTACAGTTAATCTTCTGCTGCCAGACCAGGGCCTCTCTTGCGGTTTGCCTGAAACCTCATCTGGTTGTACGGCGAAATCTCTTAATGTTTGACAACTATGTCTGCGGCGCTAAAAGTATGTGTGGACAGAATCTTCCATGATGCAGCAGTAACTGCAGGAATTAAACTTGCTTGAGAGTTGAGTTGCCCGGTGTCAGCATCATAATGTAGACAGCCTGCCGGAGAGTCTGACTGCAGTTTACTTTTGGTTTTAATCAGGTCTCTGTATTTTGTAAGATGTCAAACACATTTATGAAAGCATATTTATAACATGCATCTACAAAAAAATTTAATTTCATAGGTCATAGTGGGGATAATTCAGTTTCTGCAGTTTTTTAAGACTTCGAATAATTCTATCAGGCATTGTCAGCACTAAGTTGCACTATGCTATGTCTAAATGTGACATAGTAAAAGTGCAGGTTAATGTGTCTTCAATAGGTTAGTTTGACTCTGAACTGACATTGAAACATAAGTCACAAACCAGCTGATGAGCAACTGTCATTTTATGCAAGGTACAGTAAGTTCATGTGTTTTATTATTCATTGCTGAATCAGTGCTGTCCCCTTATTCACTATAAGAATGCTTTGAGAGCAAGCTGTTGCATAAATAAGACTATCTACAACAATCAGGTTGAGTGGAAACAATGCAGCTTTTACATTTTAGTTAACACCATATGGAAACACCTTTGAAACCCCCAAAGTGGGGGTATTCAGAAGTGCACTTTACCAGCCTTGTGTGCAGGAACATGTCCGTGACTTCAGCTAGAGGGGGCTTTAATCTCCTAAAATAGTTTTCACTACCACAACAGGAAAAGCTTGTATTTAATATAAAGTAAAGCTCTGAACCTGAGGTATGTGCTTGGCCATATAATTAATGTGTTATTCACACAGCCACTCTGTGTACAGTTACACTGTTAACTGGCCTGTGAGTCAACACATAAGACTCTTTTCTTGGGAATCTTTGGGACAGATCAGAGTAGGAAAAGCAGGTGTAAGTAATGAAATTGGCTGGCCTGTTTTTCAGCATTGTTGCAGGTTGTTGCATTATTTCAACAAACAGAGGGCAACTCATTAAGTTTCAGGAACACTTTGAGTTGTATAGAAATCTATGGGAAAATAGACTCTTGCTTCATGACATCAGTAAACACATTCCTGGTGAGTTTATTGCCTAATTGGCTAGCTTCAAGTCTTGCTTGTGGGAAGGCTGCTTGGTATTTGTGGCCATTGAACCAAGCAAACTGTTGGCAAAGGGAACAGAATTTAGAATTTTTTTTGGGAAACACTGCATTTAACATCACTTAGGCAGGTAAATGATCAAGGATGTAGTTGTGTCATCTGCATAACAGCTGACACAAGTTATCAACATTCAACTTCACACTCTGCTTCTGAATATGTTTCTATTGCAGGTCTGTCTTAGTCGCAAATGTAGGTGACACATTTGCATTTACATTACGAGATTGTTGCGGTACAGAGCCATGTATTAAATGAAGCTTCAAAGCAAAGAATTTGTGTCAGATTTTTATCACTGAATTATTCAACGTACTCAATGAATCATTGCTGCCCTAAAGTTGACCTTGAAGGGCTTGGCTAATGTAAACCATATTTTAATGTTATGTTAACATGACCCCAGTCTACACCCCCCAACAAAGTATTATCAGAATTTATTCAAAGTTTTTCGAGCTATCAGCAGCAAACACTACCAAAATCATTAACTTTTTGGTAAAGGTAATAAAAGTGGACCAAATGTAGAGCCTTGAGGAACACCGCAATTAAAAATGGAGAGCAGAGGAGCTAT
>NW_005187424.1:2554582-2586183 GCF_000239375.1 Pundamilia nyererei | reverse complement strand
TATATATATATATATATAACCACAGAAAAGTTTCCATTACAGAGGCGAAGGTGGAGAGTAGAGCTCAGCATTGTAGATTTGGTAGGAGAATAGTGTTTGACTATGTCAGAGGCAGCATTGAAAAAGCATTGAGAAGTTGTTGTTATAATAATAAAATGTAATATAACCATTTAATGTAGTGTTGGAGTGGTGTGTGCGCTCATAGCTGATGGACTGTCTGTTTTATTCTGATAACTCTACCAAACTGTCTGACCCTCAGGGGGCTGGTAAAGAACCGGAAAACTCTCTGCATGGATGACAGACGGGCAGCATCCCTGATTGATTTTGCATATGATAAATGAGTAGAGAACTGTCTGCCTCAAGAATCCACATGCATTCCTACCCTCAGCTCCCATATCAGCTCTTTCTCCAGGCCCACATCCTTGGTCTGAATTGTGTTGCAGCTGTGCAGGTCAGATTAAATTACTGAAGCAGTGCTCAAGCCCCAGGATCAGTTTAAAAGACGAGCCAACTCTTTTTACAAAACATTACACTCCTCCTGATATGAAGGAGCGCAATGAACTTCCATGAAGGTTGAACCCATAGTTTGTTAATCACATCTGTAAGAAATTACATTTAAGTAGGGAAAGAGTTGGGTCAGTTAAGTAACAACAGATCTTATTCAGAGGAAGAGGAAAGAGGGGAGTGTCTGTTAATCAAGTTATTCTGTTGTCCATAAAACATCAAAAACCGAAACAGGCCATCACTTTCTTACATCAAATATAAGGATGGGAATCAAGAAATAGTTCCATTTGGAATTCTAAGCTAAACATTTATACTTTAAGGCAAAACTTTACTGCTAAAACTTTAACTCACCACCACTTACCAAATGTGAATGTTTACTATAACAGTCTGTTAGATCTTCCATTTTAGAGGCTTTTCAGAAACCTCTTAAAACCACCGTGACCGTTATTGTTCGTTTGGTTTTCACACAGACGCTGCATCACATTGGCCACCTTGGACTGCATTCATGCGGCCCGTGACCCGAGCTGTGACACTGGTTTTACAGGCCTCAATGGCTTTCTTTGTGTCTTTCTCTCTTTCCTGTCATGTTGACCATCCATGCGATTATTTAAAACATGAAGCAAAAATAAGTTTTCTGTACATTCATTTACTGTCACCTATAATAACAACCTCACTGAGCCTATTTTTCCAGGGTACGATCCCCAGTGGGTTAAATCTGTAACACAGAAGATTTTTCTTGGTGGAAAAGCTGCATACAAGATCCTTGTTGTCTAATCTTTGCTCTGTATTAGTGCAATGCTTTTCCAGAGCTCTACAAGTCAAGCAAAACCTTTGCTTCCTCAGACTCCAGCTAAAAATTAGAATTGTGCAGACAAAATGAGCCGTTTTCCTATTAAAATTGTTTTGAAATACTTTTGGGTAAAATGAAATATCGTGATAGAATATGGGTGAAATGCGCATGCACAGTGCCTTTGTTTTCATTCGCACATGGCGGAAAAAGCATGGTGGCGACGGAGAATGAGAAGGGTGAAAGCGGATTGTTGAATGAAACGGATGAACCAGAATTGGTTTGTAAAAATAGTGCAACTTCACTGGTGTGGAACTGGTTTGGCTTTCGTCCATCAGATACACACCAAAGCACAATTTTTGGTCGAGCATGCAAGCGGGCCGTTGTTATTACTGTGTTTTTCGGAAAAATACGGCACACTTAAAATCTATCCTTTGATTTTCGGAAAAATCGACAGTGCCCCTCATATCCTGGTGCGCCTTATGTATGAATTCTGGTTGTGCTTACTGACCTCGAACCGATTTTATGTGGTACCCTGCTCAAAAATCTGTCAAAAATGTTTGAGTACGACTTTGCTAAACTACGAAGCCACACCGCTTGATGGATTGTCGGAGCATTACGGCTACCGTAGTCAGGAGCCTCGCAGAGTGACATGTACTGTGCTTCAACATAATATTATCGTATTGTGTGTGTGTATAACCTCTTTTTAAGTTTTGTGGATATTATACATGGTTATGCTCAGGATATGTCGGCCAATTTCCACTGGAAATGCCTTTTGGTTTAAACTGTCAGCAAGGAATTTGCATTTGCAATGTTAAATTTTTATATAGCTTTAATGCACTTAAAAAAAACCCAGCTGCTTGTTTAAGTGAAAATACATTGATGTTTTGTTTTTTTTTGCACTAATAAAGTTGTGGAGTTTTGTCTTGCGTCAGTTATATCGTTATCGCATATTTTCAAATCTATATTGTGATAAATATTTTTGGCCATATTGCCCTGCCCTACTTTTGGGAATGGGAATTACGTTTAATGCATCTAAATTTGTTGAGAGACTGAGTCAGTTTCATAAAGGAAATCCAACAGAAAGCATCATAGTGCTACCAGAATAGTTTTATTATTAATAATAGATTGCATTTATGTAGCGCTTTTCGAGACCCTCAAAGCACTTTACAATTCCACTATTCATTCAATCTCACATTCACACACTGGTAGAGGCAAGCTACAGTTGTAGCCACTGACTGACAGAAGCGAGGCTTGCACCATCGGCCCCTCTGGCCAACACCAGTAGGCGGTAGGTGAAGTGTCTTCTTGCCCAAGGACACAACGACCAAGACAGACAGAGCAGGGGATCGAACCGGTTACAAGATGAGCTTCCCAACCCCCTGAACCACGGTCGTCCTTAAAGGGCCCTTAATAACTACTACTAATAACTACAATATAAATATATCTAATGGCGGGAAAAAAAAAGATTTTTAAAGACAAATAAGTGAAATAATGTTTGACATTCTAAGATGTATGAATTATGTTTATTATTGAAACACGTGATATCATAGTTTGGCTGCTCGATAACGCAAGGCAATTTACAACTACATCGTGTATTACATGACTGTATTATTTTGGACATGTTGAATTACTGCTTTGCTGGTAGGTTCACTCTGCTGTAGCATGTACAGCACATACACGAACAGCATAAACATCTTAAGGTTTCAAAAATCTTAATAAAACTGAAGATGTCTATGATGGGCTGATCAGGCAAGTCTGTGTTATCTTACTTAGTGTTCAATGCAATATATTTTACTTTATAACTTCTTTATTCGTCAGCTTTATCGCTGGTGGGAGGAGCTGGAAAAAATGCTTTTCTTCACATTTAAGCTTGTTGATCAGATGGTTTGAAGGACTGTCACTGGGTTTTTACCTCTGAAGGATTTGATTATGATCACAGTAATGAGTGCCGTTGTTGTCAACTCTGGAAACCCATTTCTGTTTTAGGGTGCTGTGCCACCAATGCATTGTTTGCTATGTGTCATAGAGATGCAGTCAGTAAGCGTCAAATAGTCTGAACAGTACGTTATGATGAACTGAGGTGCTGTTTCAAGGCCCAGTTTAAGATGAGGATTATTTTGGACTGCGAGTCAAGCAAAGCTACTCTAGTAAAGCTCGAGGAAAAAAAGATGGAGTGAAGATAAATTCAGAAAGACAAATGGAAAGAGAAAGATGCTAACGCCAGAGACGCAGAGGATGAACTGTCAATCATATCAAGGAATATTTTCAAATGTGACTCATTCAAAGATACTCTTAGACTGCAAGAATCTAAGAGCAGCTGAGACGAATAATTTTATTTTAGTAGTCTAACATTAAACATATAAAGCTGGAAATGAGTATAATAGGTTTCCTTCAAAACATATAGATCCTTTCCTTTGCACATCGTTGTTCCTTCCAAGGGGAAAACTTCTAGCTGTGTAGTCATGTTTTTCAGTCTCGCAGTCAGGCGAGTAGGTCAGAGTTGAGTGTAAATCCTCCAAAAATGACAAATAAAGCCAGATCTTTTTCAACATGCAAGCTAAGGAGTAAAACTCTACGTCCAGGTCGGGTAACAGGCTTTCCTCCCCTCCTCCAAAGACCTGAAAGACAAAGCCCGGGCTTTGAAAAAGAGCCTGTGAACAGTGAGGAGTGATTGGCAGCAGTATTCATTTCCTTCATGCCACTCTCCAAGGATCCCGTAGCTGAATAGAGGAGCCCCTGCCTTCACATCTTTTGTCTGAAAATCTCTGCACTCAGAAGTTCTGCAAGGCATCAACACGTTTTAGAAGATGGTTGCCCTCCTGTTGAAATCGGAAATATACTGTCATGTTTTCTTTCAGTATTGTAGGGTTATTTAATTTGACTTGAGAAATGTTAGGAGCAGGAGAAGCTTAAATCAGATGGAGCCTTTTCATCTTTGTGCTGTCATAAAATAGGTGATATGCTGTGTTAGGGGAATGCACCTCCCTACATCTGACCTCGTGCTCACAACCTAGCCTTTCGAAGGCTGCTGTACAGTCGTGACCAAAAGTTTTGCCAGTGGCCTCACTGCTAAAACTAAAGTTTTATTTATTTGCCAATAAGTTTTTCGATATGTGTGAAATCCTTGTGATTGTTGTTCAATAAATCACAAAAACGTGTAAAAAAACAAACAAACTTTGTGCCACTGCCAAAACCTTTGGCCACAACTGCACACACAAAGCCAAATATAGATGAGTAGGTGTGAGATGAGAGGCCTCTTAAATGACCCTTTATTCAGGATGAAATGAAACTGCTGATCATTTTCTCAGTGAACTGGTTGATATTTGTTGAGTAAACGAATGAGTCCCTTTTGAGCAAAAAGTAACCATGAATGAGGAGCCTTTTAATAGGACAGTCTTCCCCAGATTCCTCTCCCTGCCTTCATTCGCGTCTGCCCTCGGGCTGCTCCAAGGAAGAAAAGAAAGAAACTGATGTACAGCCTCTTTGAAGTGAGTGAAAGAAAGCCACAAAGATGGTGACTTAATGCGAGTTTTTCTTCTGGCTTTAAGGAACCCTGAAGTTCATCTAGTGCTGTTGTTTGCAGGCCATCTGTAAAAGCTCAGCAGTGCTCTTCGTTCGGGAAGTTCGGTCATGCTAAATTCACATCATTAAGGGGGATTCAGTTTTTTATTCCTAAACTTGGATGCTAAAACTCCTTTTTAGTTACTGGATGTAAAGAAACTTCTAAAAGTGGTTTTCTGCAGAGAAAAGCGACTAAAATGTTTCCAGGGAAAGAGATGATGTGTTTTCAAGAAAGAAGATTGATCCCAGTTTAGTTCAGTTTTAACACACGTTTACATAAAATATGCAAAAGTAAGGGTAAAGTAATGTTTCCGTGAGTGTGAACAAAATAATCAGAAGAGAAAAAATAAAACTAAATTAAAGAAAACGTTTTAATGTATTCATTTTGACTTTTTCCTTTCTTATAAATCAAGCCCATAAATCAAATCCCATTACAGCAATGCACTGTAAGAGCTGAGATGACTAACATCTTCGAGGAGGAAGTAAAAACCACAAGGTTCGTGTATTTTGAACCAATGGAATGATCATCAGTTGAATTCGGCTGCTTTTGTCTCTGGATCAGCAGTTTGGTGTCTGTTTCAGCTTTCTTTCACTGCATGATGTGCACGTCTCCTGAGGCACGAGACCGCTGTCGCCTGGTGTTCCTTTTTTTTGCCCCCAGCAGGCATCACACAGTGGATGCAGACCACCAGGGACAAGCAGTTACTAGAAAAAATGAAAAGATGCCCAGTGTGGAGGTCTTTGGTTGCTCTGACGTTTGTCTTGGTTTTCAGTAATCTGACCCATAAACAGGACTGACTTCACAGCGCTGTTGTAAAGTCTCATCCTGCCCTTCTGCTTGATCTGCATATATTTCCAGATAGTGTAGCCTGCAGAAAAAGCTGTTTTTAATTTTATCAGGGGGTTAAAGACCCTTGATTTTTTATTTTATTTTACAGTGACATAGAGACCCTGATTTAACAACTAGAAAATTGCGAGCTTCCTAGCTACTTCACAGGCCTAACAAATGTATCACTCGCACAGCCCAGGAACTGGACTTGGCTTCATTTTCCTGTTCTTGTATTTTCCATAGTACGTATGTGCTCCTAGCGTTATCGTTCCAGTCATCTCCTGAGACTGTAAACGACTCTGTCCCAGCCTGGCCTACATATGATGCACTTAAGCTTCCCACCCCTCAGACCCCTGTACCGCAGCGCTTTTATGGGACAAACTGGATAGAACGAACTTGATTGCCTGTTGAATCTAACTGTGAGCTAGATGGCATGTCAGGTGACTGCCCGTGGAGAATTGGTAGCTCAGCGCCTCATATTAGAGCCAATGTTATCAAAGCAAAAAAAGCTGGTTATTTGTTTGTTTGATCCAAGCTAAAATTAAACCCTGCCCTACATTACAATTATATACGTCTTTTTCAGTTAGAAAATAATTTAATAATCTCTTTTTTGGGGGTGGGGGACTTTGGCTGTGGCGTATACTGATTTAAAAAAAAAAAAAAAAACCTCAACTGAGCCATAGTGTGTTGTCATGCAGGTTATTATTAAATCCTACAAAGCTGTAATGGCGCCAATGGAATTTTGCATATTAAAACACTACAAGAAAGCTGTCATTTAGAACTCTTCTTTTAATGATTTAAAATATGTGCATGATGCTATAATGTGGAGCAATGATTATCCGGTTCTTTTAATATTTGTTCTTGCATACTGTTTTTCTGCGCTAATGTGCTTTTTTTGTGGTCTAGGCAAACTGCTACACAAACATATTCACGTCATTCAGTTGGAGGGGATTTCTAAACTTAGTCTTATTTTAGATGTTACTGCAACAGGCTTCCTGTACCTGCAGCAAAATACCTTTATTCAGACATTATTACCAGTGGAATAGATTTGAAGATTTTGCAGTTGCTTATTGCAACTTCTGGGATATATGCTGCTTTAACTTGAACCTCAACTCAGCTAGCTTTACCTTATTTCCAGTCACACTTGAAAATCAGGCCTTTTCGTTGAGTAGCTCCACTGCGGCTCTGATGTCTTTACCCCCCGCCTCCTTCCTGTGTCTGTGGATTTGTTTAGAGTTTCCAGTTGATAGGGTTTCACGTGTGCCCTCATTTTCTCCTTCTTTGGCTTGTGTGGCCACTATCTTTCCAGAGCGAAGCTGTAAGGAGTGTTTATCTCCTGAGCACTCAGGGATGGAGGCTTTGGGAGGTACAAGAGGGTCTTTGTTATATCTGCCCTGGACTTTGCCACCTGGCCACTACCACCTTTTGTTCTCCTTTTTCAAAGTCTGCAATGTGATCCACAGCTCGCAGAGGAGTGTTGACTTAAAATGTAGTGACACTCTGCTAAGCTGAATTTCATATTACTGGCTTATTGCTTTGTTTTATAACTGTGTAGATACTGTGCTGTGTATGAAATGAAATGGTTTCACTTTGGATATGAAGGTTTCAAAAATCTTTCTTTCAGCACATTATTCATTATTATGGGGTATTTTATTATTTTTCCCCCCCTTTGTCATTAGTTACCCTGTTCCAGTGGGAAAGCTCCCTACTACAGTAGCTTTGCATGAAACAAAGTTGCTTTGCATGATTCACAGTTCATAATTACATTAGGAAATATTCCAAAAGACTCTTGAAATAAAAACATTGAGGGGAGGTCCAATTTATTGACTCCATTTAGTAGATGTGAGACGTAGCAATCACTGATTGGCTACAGACTCGTTTTTGAAAATGGACATTACTCAAGTGGACATTAGAGGAACTGAAGTTTTTGGCACTTCAGTTATTCAGGTCTGAACCACTAAGAAAAATGTAGGAAGGGGGATGAGAGTGAGTAAGCCCCTCTCCTCTGTCATGGTTAGAATCAGGGTTGTTGTGCCCTTAAGGAAAGTCCTCATATTGTGGTGAACAGCAGAGGACTGATTGTACTGAGCTGCTCTGAGGTGTAGTGTGTCAGTGTGGTGCTCTGTGTGGTTTTATACATCATCTCATGTGGCTTTTATAGGGATTTGAACATATGTATGTTCTTTCTTTTTACATTACTAGTGTCAGACTAGGACGGCGTCCTCAAATGTTCACCAAATCTTTATTCTGAACAGCTTCTTCATGCTATTCATTTTTGTGGTGCATCTAGTTTCTCCTAGATATATAAATCATGCATACTGTATGTTTTGTTTTTTTACTGACTCAGAATGGACCTTTGTTACATGGCATCCGTCAGAACTTCATTGGTGTGGTCAGAAAGATCATTCCATACTATTCACTAAGATGAGATATACTTGAGATCTATCCCAGAAGCTGGGAAATTCCTGTTGTAGCAGGCAAAACATTAAAGACTACACATAGAAAACTATATACCAGCTTAATAAACAGAGTAGAGAAATGGCTAAGTACTTTTTTTCCAGTTAACTTGAAGAAATAAGTACAAAAATCAAGTACGAAAGAAAAGCATTTAGAAACTTGAGTATAATACAAGCCTAAAATTAAAATACAAATACAATAAAATTACATATAAAACACTGATTAAGTGTTTCTGTGACTTACTAAAGTAGCATATTTGGATTCTTTCCTTTCCTTTCAAGCTATGCTGTGTTTCATCAAATTCACGGTATTATTGAGGACCAGGAATATGAAGCCTCGGCTCTAAACGTCTGGGATGAGGACTAACTGAAGAACTGGACATCTGTGCTAGTTATACACTTATTCAGGCAACCTCTTATCCCGTCTTTCTAAATAAATGACCACACTGAGCTGCACCAATCACGGTCACGTGTGGTGCACAATGAGGCAAACGTTATTTTTCATTAATTATATTTGGCTTAATTTGTAGTTAACCACCACAAACCTCCGTAAATCATTATTATGTATAATTAATTTAAATATTCTCCTCCCAGACTTTGCACTCTGAAAGGGAAACTCCTACAAATAAGGCCAGCTCCTAAAATTACAGTGTCTGTACATTTTAGTTGCAAATTATTAATAATATGGCTCCTTGGTAAATCCTGACAGTAGTTCTTCAATGCCAGCTGGCCCTAGTGTTGGTGAATCTGGCCTGAGTAGATTTACTGACTGATCATTGGCGAGGCACATGTGTATGTTGGGAGCATTGCTGGTAATTCTTACCCTCCGTCCTTTTGCGAGCCAAGTGAATGTATGGTTTTATGTCACCGATCCACCATGCTACTATCAGGGCTTAGCAAAGAAGCTTTTGTACAAACACTTCAGCTTTGAAAAGCACTTTAAATTATTTGAACTGAAGCCTTATTCTTGTTATTACTATAACTTTATTATCTTCGGCTAAACTAGTTTTGAATCCATTTTTCCACAGAGCAGGCTGTGGATTATTTCCACGGTGTCTTACAGTGAAGTGGAGGGAATCTCTAGGATGGAAGGAATGTTAGGAAGGAAAGCAACCAGAAAGAGCAAGCGATTACAACGATCAGCTCTCTGAAGGCAGTGTAATGGTTGAATTACCGAGACATGATTTAAGGGATCTGAACTTTAAAAGAATTTCCATACAATAATACTTCATAATAATATGTTTGTACTTGTTTCTTTGTTACTTAGACACTGGTTACCTCACGGATCTCTGCAAGTTGGGTCATGCACTGCTTTCGTGTCGTTTACTTTGCCGCTGTGCCAGTATATTGGTAGTAATTTCATGCATGAATTTTTTTAAATGAATTCTTCAGATACTTCCATACGAACAGACAAAACACCCACTGTATTAAATCATCTGCTGTTAGGAGCACTGTTAAGTTTATTGACCGGGGCACTGCATTAATTGTGCATCCTAGTCATATGATTATGCAAAAATTAATGTAAGGCTGCAAAAAATAATTCTAGTTTTATATTGCTCAAGTGCTTGGCCTGATAACTGTGGGACCGGTGGTGAAATGCTGACGACAAACTGCTTAAATGCTGCAGTGAAACAGAAAAATTGTGCGGGAAATGCCAACAACACGCTCTCAAGTGTCATGCTGGAGAAGTCTGAGTTAGCATCAGAGCTGGTGGCATCTCTAGTTGTTTGATGTGCAAGGCACACCACTAATCAAAAAGGAGTCCTTTTTACAGACACATCTCCTGGTTATACTGTTTTTCATTCCAGAGAGCTGAGTATTTAAGTCAGGGATTAAAGTGCAGTGCATGGTTCAACTTCCTCCACCTCAGGAACCACTTATTCCCCATCCTCAGTCTGTGTACACTTACAGGCTGCTGCTGCTGCTGCTGCTGCCACCGCCTCTGATTCCTGTTTTGAAATTCTGGCATTTTGGGTGGAAAGTGCTGTGAGAAACTTGAGCCACTCTCGTCCTCTTGGAGCCTTTATGCCTGGCTGCATAATTTAATTGGTATAAGAGATGTGTGTGGCCTCATGTTGAGACAAGGGGGGCACACAAAGTTGAGCACGAGTAAGGTAATTATTCCTGTTGAGAGGTGCCAAAAGTACAGACATTCTGTACTCAAGTAGAAGTACAGTTACTAGTGTTTAAAAATACTCCAGTAAAAGTTGAAAAGTTGAACTTCTTTACTCAAGTAAAGGTGAAAAAGTACAAAAGTAGTTCCTCAAAGAACATCTCTACCACCTATTTTTATGCAAAGCTAACTAAACCTTGTCCCACATTAATGTAATAAAGAAATTATATTAGTAGATAGGAATACAAACTTTATGTTAGTCTGATATTCAGTTCTAATAAAGGTACTAAGCTTGAATCAGGTAAGTAGAACATGAGCAGAGGGGGGAAAAAAAGGAAAATAAAAAATAGCTCTATTTTCTCTTGCCTACATTGTAGAGGTTGTCTTTGCCTCTAAACAGGTGGTGGTGGTGGTGGGGGGACCCTAAAATCACCTGTAGTGGCTCAGAGTGGGAAAAGAATCACAACTTACAATAATTTCTGTTGAGAGCTGCAGTAGATTTTCTTAGTTTACAGGCTGTGGTAAGGTGACCTGCTGCTCTTTGTGGGTGTACACAATTGAATTCAACCAGATGTGAGCAGATGTTTCATGAGTTGTCCTGGCTGATTTCCATCCTCTACACTGACAGTATGTTTATGCTGGGGGTCTTTTTCTAGATGGTACAAGGTTCTTACAAGAGTGGATTTCAGTGAATGAATCTCAGCATCACCAGCTTAATTTCAGATTCAGCTCTGCTATTCTTAATGTACCTAACTCTGACCATGAAACCATGGACACTGTGCACACAATGTTCTTTAGTTTAAATCCATCACAGTACAGCAAACGAACCTGTTTGCCCTAAAAAAAAGATCAGTCCCTTTATGCTTGCTAGTCTTCTGTAGGGCTAGCTACATGCTGAAGTACTGAGATAGCAACTTATGGACACCTGCAGTCGTTCCGGTGTTGTGTCAAAAAACAACACTGGCCCACTCTAACCTCTGAGTATGACACACGCTTGTACCCGTTTGATCTCGTTTTAGTCGACATTTCCTGGTGATTAATACACAAAAAGGAGTGCCTTTCATGTGTTACTGTTTAGGCTCAAGTCTGCTTGATGTTGGTGGCCTGCAGTGATGAAATAACTCCCTTCAGTTCCGACAAACCAAAAGTAACAAGCCTGTTTTAAGCTTGTAAGAAGTAGAAAGTACAGAAATCAAAAAAAAAAAAAAAATGTAGTGTGTAAAAGTAAAAAGCTGTCAGACGAAAAAACTCAAGTACAGATACCTGAAAATTCCACAGTAATAGAGTATTTCTGCTTTGTTTCTTCCCACCGCTGTTCCTGTTTGGGCTGTGTGCTCGAATCAGCATGCAGTTCTGAAGCTGCTGGAAAAGCAGAAAACTGATTTCTGATTGTGAGCTGGTGTCGATCCAGGTGCAAACTTGGGTCCTGATATGATCAATCAGATCAAAGTTTCAGCCTGTCCCCTCAGAATCAGTTCTTTTTTTAAAACCCAACTTTAATTTAAGGAAGTTATGCATGCATTTTACTTTGAAGTTATGAAAATTTAAAATTACAAGCTAGTCGAGACAAAAAAACATTTACTGTGAACATTCCCTAGTCTGCCTTTCAGCACACCCCTTTTCTTTCCATGCAAGTCAAATCCCCCTTTTTTGATTTAATCATCCAAAGTTTTAGTTTCTGAATTTTACCTTTTCACATGCTAAAAATGTGATCAACAGAAAAAGAGAGAGCAGCTGTCTTGTTCTTTGGACTCGTTAGAAACTTTACGTAACCCTCGTCGCCTCTGTTTTTAATTGAGCCGGTGTAAGAACGCCCTATGACGGGTGCTCTGAGACACCCAGGGGTACTGTGGGAGCCTGGGTGCATTCTTCACTTCTCTTTAAACTAGATATTCACAGACTGATAGACCCTTCTCTGCCAGACAGACTCTTTCAAGGAGTGATAGCACTGCCTTGGGCACTGGTTGGGGGATTTCACCAGCATACATTACACTTTTTGATGGAGTAAAAAAAGAAAAAGAAAAAAAGCTTCTTTAAAGGCTTGAATTCGTTAAAATAAAAGGGGAAGAAACAGCACAGAGTACCAGCCTGCTGAGCTTTCTGTGAATGGTTGCACAGATTGTGAGTGTCGGGTTTAGTTTCCTAGATTGGAAATTATGCTGATATTTTTGGACGCTGTCTGACTTAAACCTTTTGAACTTTTTCACATGACCATTAAGTGTTATTAAGTGCTAACAGCGCAATGATGTTGCAATGTTTAGTCCATCTCTCTTTACTGAGGAGAAGCCTGCTAGTGCGGCTAGCAGTGTGACTGGATATTTAACCGTATACGAGACTTGCTCTGAATGAGGAAATGTGTTATAAAAGGTCTTTTATGTCCCGTGATCTCAATAATTTCTTCAGAATAGAGGTGTTTGTTAAGTGATGTCAGTCCACAGAGTTTAAGGGCTCAATCATCTCCTGCACTGGATGAGGTTCTCACCGAAGTAAAATCTGTTCCTTCTTCTCACACAGGCCTCGACGCAGAGCTGTACTACGTGCGACACGATGTGGTGAACCATTACGCGCTTTCCTTCAACATGTCTGTCCCCACTGAGACCAACAGCCTCTACTTCACATGGTACTCCAAGACAAAGGTGAGACCGAGCCGAGCATGTTCTCGGCACACAGGTCATCTGATCACTCGTGTGAGGGAAATATTAACATTTCTTCTCCGTTCCTCGTTTAAAGGTTGACTACCGGCTTTCATTCAGCGTGGAGAACCCTGTAGCCCTGAACCCGCCATGGTGCAACATCTCCCTTCAGGGGGAAGTGCCCCGTGTTCCCTCTGGTCTGTCAAATATTCACCTTTAATTTTTAAAGAAAAGTTCTGAAAATCCTGAAGCTATGATGGAGTTTTTATGTGTGTGTAATATTTATGTTTTTGTGTGCGTGTTTCCTCCGCAGTCTTCAGAGTGGACATCTTATGTTCGGGCAAAGTAGATGAAGAGGCATTTTTAACAATGCAGCTGAATCTGACCATCCATGCCAACAACTACACAGTGCTCAACTTCAAGAGGAGGAAAATGTGCTATAAGAGTAAGAATCTGTTCATGTACACAAATGTGAGGTTTAAAAACTCTCTCAGCTCTGAAAATTTAATGTGAAAAGCTCCTTATGAAAATAAGTTGGATCACGAATTGGTGCAAAGTTTTGAGCCGTCCCATGTACTTAGAGGGCTCGTAACAAGGAAAATCTTAATAGTATGAAAAGACATTTTTAGCTTTATTAATTATGAAGCTCAAAACACAGTAAGAGCTTTGTAGTGAAATCTGATGGTATCTGACAATTTTCAGTAACATTGGAAAGCAAAATTGTAAATTAAAATTTTAAATCTGATTAAAATAAAATAAAATAAAATGGGGTAACTGGAGAACTGCTCGGGGGGGACTGGAAGAACTATGACCAGTCAAATGTTATTAAAAACATCCAGGGCCACTCAAGGTAACATGTAACAAATGACTTCTGTTTCTGTGCGCTATAGATGATAAAAATTGAACCATCGCGTATCAGGCTGCACCTTCTTCAGGAGCTTTAAAAAACCCAGCAAAGCAATTAATCCTCTTTTATTCTCGCCATTGTCAGCCTGTAAACAGTAGTACTTGGTATGCTTTCGGTGTCATTTCAGCTAGTCACGCACATCACGATTTTTCTTTTTTGTAACCTGACACGGTTGGTTGCAGGTTACCTCACAAGCTTTACAAATATTCATTCAGATGTCAAAATGGACTGTAGACACTGACTGGTCTGTGGTAACATCACAGCCCGTGTGAAACACAACCAGTGAAGTGACCACAACACCTTCTGGCCTCTAGGGGCAATGGTGAAATATGCATATCCCTTCTAAGGCCATCAGACAGGAACCATAAATTAGAAAGACATCAGACAGCTCACAGCAGTTTAAAAACACTCTTTCCTTACCAAGGATTGTGTAAATGCAGGGGGATAAAAAAAAAAATTAATAAGAAAGAGACCTAAAAACATAACAGCAGGGCAGACACACTCAAGCAGCATTGATTTAGATTAAGAAAGACTACAGATGCACCAGGATCCTAGATCTCTCTTCATGTTACCTTATGTATTTAAAGGCAGTTTACCAGGCGGCCATTAACCCTTTAAAGGTCATATCAATAAATGTCACCCTTCTAATTTCATTAAATAAATAAATAAAAATCTGTCATATTGCTGGTTCCCCTACATTATTAACCAAACGTTAAAGTAACAGTAGGTAGATGTGCCGGTTCTTGTGTTCCTTGTTTGCTGCTATTTTCAAACTGCCTGAAGATAATTACATGTGGCCCAGAGGCTTCTTGCCATATGCCCCCATGGAAACAAATTTATTCCCGTCTTATTTTAAGCAGGAGTCGAATTGGTAGCATGAACAGATTCTTTGTGTGCCTGAGTTGCAGTCATTCCTCCCTGTCGCTGCCTGCAGTGACACGGGAGAGGGCTGAAAATGTGTGTCCGTGTTTGCTGATTTATGATCGCAACTTGTTGTCAAAATAAGTTAACTGCTCAACTTTTCAAGGGTTTCATCATCACCCTCTAAACAAGACCAAACTAACAGAGTGAAGAGTTTGTTTTGCGTTCTTCTGTTTGAAGCAGAGCTTTTTGTTTAAAGTTGAGATAAATGAGCTGCTTTTGGGCTTTATAATAAATTGCACCAAAGATTTAGGAAAAAGAAAATCCCCGTCGTGTAGTAGAGACATGCTCTTTAATTTTTTTTTAAATTTAAACCACATTTTCTGTGTTGCTGTCATGTTGTATGGATAAATTACTTGTAACGCTCAGCTGTTATGCATCACTGCATCACATTCACACATCACATCACATCATAGTCTGTTGGTTGTGGATGGAACTTGTTTTTGAGAAGTTTAAATTTCATTTCATGTTTTTAGGGGAAAAAGTGTTTACAAGCGTGATAGTGTATACAGGTGAACCAGTGAGAAGAAAAGTTGGTTTAAATCACCAGAAGAAATATGGAGAAAAGCAAAAAACACTTTGCTAAAGTGCTCATACCAGCCTTAAAATGAATTAATAATCATCAGGAGCATGGGTTTATAAAGAAAGGCTGAAATAAGAGGTTACACCAAGCCTATGTTAATAAAGCTGAGTCCGAGCTAGAAGTTAGCATCATTTGAATATATTTTGATAATTTGATGTTAAATGAAGTTTATGTATTTCTCTCCCTTTTCCCCTCCCCAAACAGGAATCGATTCTGAAAAGATCCCCATTCCTCTCAACAATAACTCTCTCCCTCGGCCTGACTGTAAGTAAACTTTCCACCTGGTCCCCCTCTTCCTGCTGCGTGTATTGTTCACAGGTGGCATCAGCCTAGTGAGACAGATGTTAAATCACTATGATGTCAGCTGTATAGGAGTCTTCAGTAGTCTGTCTTCGTTAGGAAAAAAGAAAATGAATTGAGGGCTTAAGAGAAGGATTCATTGTGCTATTGAAGACCACTGTCAGCTCCCACCCACCCCTCAGAGTTGGAGTGGTTGTTCTCATCTATTCAGACTTGTGTGAGCCTCCTTGAAGCAAAGCACCATTAGTGGGTCGTCTCCCTTCTGCTTGGGTAGGCCCGAGGAGCCCGGGGCCCTCGGAGGCTTTTAGAGAGGTGATGAGAACAGCTCTCAGATGCTGGACCCCGGGCACAGTCACTGCTTTTCCAGGTCTCCATTAACTCTTGAGTGGAGCCCGAGGTGCTCTCATACTTTCTTTTCCATGTATGCCTTTTTTTTTTTTTTTTAATACTGTGGCCATCATATCATATTTGCATCATGCGATTATGGAATTTCTTATGCTGTAATCTCCCCCCTTTTCCTTTGTCTTTTTTTTTAGAGCGGCTTGTTTGTCTGATTCTTAATTTGTCATTTTTGTGTCATCAGTAGATGGTGTTACCGCTCCCACCACCTCCACCCAGGTGTTCTATATAAGCGTGAGTGTCTGCTGCATTGTCATCTTCCTCGTGGCCATCATTCTGGCCATCCTGCACCTGCACAGCATGAAGAGAGTGGAGATGGAGGACAGGTATGGTTCTTTTGCTTGTTCTGCTTCCAAAGAAATCTTACACCCTGATGCATGAGTGACGTCTTAAGAGCAGCACTTCTTCCTCTAATCTCCACTTCAGATGAAGCTTGCACAGGTTATCAATGTAAAATTAGATCAGCACATTCAGAAAGGTTTGCCATCGGGACAGTCAGAAATTTTAAAAAGCTAACACACTTATCATTTTAGACATTTTTAAATTCAATTCTGAATTTAAAATCATTCTCCTCCCAAACAAAATCTTTAATAAAAGGGCCACGTCATATCTTAAAGACCTCATAGTACCATATTGTCCCAATAGAGCATTTAACCTAAACAGACTGCAGGTTTTCAGGGGCCTCTTCTGTGGAATCAGCTCCCAGTTTGGATTCAGGAGACGGACACCTTCTCTACTTTCTACTTTACTGAGTTATACTACAATAGGCTTGTGTGGATGTTTCACATAATGCACTGAACATCTTCTCCTCACTCTCTGTGTGTTTATACACCACTACTGAATTTAATCAGTAGTAATTATTAGTATTTATTATTAAACTCTCCCATAATGTGTCTTTTGTCCTGTCTTCCTCCTCCTCACCCTCATTAGCCACAGCAGATGGCTGCCCCTTCCTGATCCTGGTTCTGCTGCAGGTGTCTTTCTGTTAAAAGGGAGTTTTTCTTTCTCAATGTCACCAAATAGTCTTACGCTATAAAGCACCTTGAGCCATGTGACTGTCAATTAAAACTATGACCTGACTGACTGAAAGAAAATGACTATCCTGTGCTTTAGGGAGGATGTTTATCAAGGACTGTTTTGTTTTTGTTTTTTTTGTTTTTTTAAAACTTATAATATACGACTCTGTGTCTTTCAGTGTGAGTGACAGTGGAAGCTCACAGGGCCTTTCTCAGCCGTCCACCCAGACCACGCAGTACCTGAGGGCTGACACTCCAAACAACGCCGCCCCTGTTACCAGTAAGATTTTACCTCCCCTACACCACACCCTTCAGACTTGTGAATCACAAGATGAAACATCTGTTCAAGTTTCATTAAAAAAAACAAGTGATTCAGTTTTCCACACATTTTCTTCTCTTGCTCAGGTATCTCCAACTTGGATGCTTCTCCAAATGCAGTAATTGGCTGTGAATGACTCAGTTAGTTTAACTGGTATCATATGATTGTAATGAAGCAAACAGTTCCTGCAGTAATGCTATCTTCTTTCTTGTTGTTGTTGCTCCTCTCCTTGTGACCTGTTACTGTGGGAATAATGTGTAAATGTCCTCACCATGTGCTTTGTGTCAGACAGCAGTAAGAGGAGAAAAACGGGCCTGTTTTAGTGGTTGGCACATTGTAAACGCAGACGTGGGAAGAGCAGGCCAAGCATCTAGTGTTTTAAAACTTCTGTTTTTCTCCTTTGCTAGAATCAACGCTAGGGCTGTTCGATATAACGATATATATCGGATGACGATATAAAAACGTCTATCGTTTCATTTTATGCTATTGTTTGTTTCGTGGTGTCACAAAATAAATGGCCTGTATTTATATAGCGCTTTACTAGTCCCTAAGGACCCCAAAGCGCTTTACATATCCAGTCATCCACCCATTCACACACACATTCACACACTGTTTGCGGCAAAATAAACTGTTTGCGGCAATATTTTTTCATCGTTTTGATGGTCACTGTAGTGGTTATATTAATTTCTTAAACTTCTCTCTTTCTCTTATATTTAATATAACCACACTACGGATGGACAAGCGCCTGTTTTTATCCGTTGTTGGCAACAACGACGGTAAAACCATCGCGTGTCCGCTTGTTTATTTTCTACATAAACCTTTCACAATAAAGCTCAAGATCCTTTTGAGACATTTCAAAATAAACTGAATCACGTGAAAGAGTAATGAGAGTGTTTACGGATCAGAAGCAAAAAAAAAAAAAAGCCGTCTGGTGCTAAAAAATAAACTTTAGGCTCAAACGTTAGAACAGGCTTTTCCCCGCAGCACGCCGTGTAATAAATACTCACAAAGAAAACGGCGGCCGTTACAACTTATGTCTAAAAATGTATAGTTTCATGCATCGGTTAAAACACTCGACTCCAGCTACACGACGCCCAGCTGGAAACACTTCACGCAAGTCGAGCTGCCCGAGATTCACAGAATTTACAGAAAATATAGCATTTTTGTGATTTATATCGTTATCGGGACGATAGATGTCTTATATCGGGATATAAGATTTTGGTCATATCGCACAGCCCTAATCAACTCACATTTCTTCTTATCTCATTCAGATAAAATGATGACATGAGTAGTTTTCAGATTTAAAATAATATGTTCCTAAGATGCATTAAGTACAAAGAAGTCTACAGGTCTTCATCAGATATTACACATAGCACGATATGTTGGTGCAGGGAGGAAGACCTCATGAAATGATGATGTGCCTGTTTCAGTTTGGTGGGAGAGGTGTGCGTTTGAGTACCACAGCTGTACACACGTCTATTTTTTGTCAGTAAATAGTCCATCGCTGCCCTCTTGTGGATTCAACCCTCATCTCAACCCCACTGCCTCTTCTCCTTGTGTGTCTTAAACCTTTGTTGCTAAATGTGATTATCTCAACTGAACTCCCTCCCCTCCCTGTTTAACTCCGCCCCTGGTGGATGAGCGTCCTCACCTAGTGAGCATGCCTGGTTTGATGGATGTTTTGAGCTGAAAGGTTACAGCGAGAGTTACACATCCACTCATTCATTCAGGTCATGTTGTGATTTTGTGTGCTTTCTCCATTAAACCCCTTCTCTCTCACCTTCTCCCACCTGCCACTCCCTCCCTGCCCTTCTCGTCTTGTCTTCAGACAACCACCCTGGTTCTGCACCCATACTCCAGCTTGCTGCCTCCTCCTTCCAAAACCCTGGTGCTCCCCCTCATGAAACCAAAAGTAAGTTTCTGGGAAGTTAATTACCTGCTGTGTATTATAGTTAGGATATTGTGAGCAGCAGGATGAAATCACCTCCCTGTTTTTTGTTTGTTTTTTTCTTTCATTTCAAATTTTCTATTTGTCTTGGCTGCATGTACAGGTCAAAATCTTAAGCTGTACATCTCACCTGCTTTTTAGTGGCATTCTTTGTCACCATATAAAATCATTATTTACAATAGTTTTGACTCAATAATCAACATCATAATCATTTAGTGTTTTATTCAAGGAAGAATCCTGTAGATCCTCTGGTAGATGGTTTTAGGCTGTGAGGTTGACTTTCTTTGTTTTATAATTTTGTATAATAATTGAATTTATTTGAGTTTTGACTCCCAGTTTAAAGAAATCATAATCAGTGAATATGTAAAAAGAGTCTTCTCCTCCTCTCACCCTTTTTTTCTAAAATTATCTTCTTTAAAATCCAACCATGTTTCTGAAAAAACGTGGATGCAAATTGTTACATTTTCTTTTTATTTACAAATCTAATAAAATCCACATTTTGCTCGCAATAGAACATAGAAATCATATTAAATGTTTAAACTGAGACATTTTACTAGTTCATGACAAATATTAGCTCAGTTTAGATTTGATCGCAGTAACACACCTTTAAAAAAAGTCGGGAGGGAGGAAATGGAAGGCTGGAGAAGTAAGTGGTACTAAAAACAAAAAAACAGCTGGTGAAACATTTCGCTGCCTAACAGGTCAGTAACATAACTGGGTCTAAACAGAGCATCTTAGGCTACGTTCACACTGCAGGCCAAAGCGCATCAAATCCAACTTTTTTGACCCTATGCGACCCATATCTGATCATGGTAGGACAGTTTGAACAGCACAAATCCGATATTTTCAAATCCAACCCAGGTTACTTTGTGGTACTGAATCCGAAACATATCTGATGTTTTAGAAAGCGACTGCTGTTTGAATGGTCATGTCGCATTAAATCCGTCTTTTACGTCACTGTCACAAGACAGATGGCAGTTATCAGCGCTGGAGAAGACAAACGAGAAAGCATGGCGGCCATTGTTAAAGGACGGGCTCTCTTTTTTTCTCAGTGTCCTTCTTTCGCTAATTAAATTGTCAAAATTCTGTCGATTACGACTGCTGCAACAACACCTACCAGCTCTGTAGCCGCCATTTTTACTTCCGTAAACAGAGCGCGTTGTGTGTGACGTCTTCTTTTGCGCATGTGGGCTGCTTTGAGGGCTATGAACCGTTCACTCTAGAGTATGTTTGCTGTCACATTTTATTTGTAGTGTTGAACAACCAGACAAAAAAAATTGGATTTGATCAAAAAATTGGAATTGAGCATTAAGACCTGCAGTGTGAACGTAGCCTTAGAGAGGCAGAGTTTCACCAATCTGCAAAAACCTGCAACTACAAATTTTGACTTTGGAATAATATACCTCAATATGAAATTGAGAAGGCTGTGAATATTTCTTCATTATATTCAGTGCATAATGTCATGGAAAGATTCAGAGAATACAGAGAAATGTCTTTGTGCAAAGGAACAAGGCTGACAATGAATATTGGATTCCTGTGATCTGGAAAGAAGTCATCATATAAACATGATGCAGAAATGCACAATTCAGCAAAAATGATGCTGAACCGCATACTGCAGTCTGGGTGCCGCACTGGCTGTCTGTAGTCCAGCTCTTTCACCAGCTGAAAACATTTGGAGCATTGAAGATCAAAGCAGATCCAGGACTGCTGAGCAGCCAGAATCCTCTAAGAATGGAAGGACATTCCTCTCCCAAAAGTCTGGCAGCTGCTCTCCTCAGCACCCAGACATTTACAGACTGTTGTTAAGTCATAAACATGGCCCTGTCCAAACTTTTTTAAGACCTGCAACAAATTCGAATTGACGTTTTTTCCCTTGAAATGGTACATTTTCTCGGTTTGTAAAGTATGGGTCTGTGAGATTTGTAAGTTTTTATTTCCATTTTCCAGCATTTTTTTAAAAAATTTGCATTGTAAAAAAACTAACAAAAAAAGAACAGGGTTTTGGCAAATTTGGACTCCTTTCCTTATGGTTAAGGACACTGTGGGATACTTTGATCTAGTATTGGGTTTTCTTGAACTGAAACAAGAACCAAAATGAAATGGATCAGTGAAACTCCTTAAGTCTAAATAAAACACATAAACATAATGCGAATTTTAAGTAAAGCACAATAAAATTAAAAATTGCCTGAGAAGTCGGGCTCAGAGTACTAGGATTGATTGTGTGCAGTCCCAACCACGTCTGTTCTCATTTACATTGTTGAGATAACCACTGCTCATAGTTTGACCTGTAGGGGGCAGCATCGCTCTGCACCATGATAGTTTTTGCCACACTGTGACAGTAGAGCTTTAAGAAGAGGTGTTTATGGCATATTTCTAAATGTTTTGACATTTAAGATCCTGTTTTCACTTCCTCCACCGGGCTCCTCCTGTGTAGTTTTGGTGGTGAATCAGCCCAAAACCTACACAGGAGGAGGGTGTTAAGGATATCAAGGGAGTCAGGACCACAGAAATGTATTCTGTGGACATGATCATCCTGACTCCATGAGACGAGATCTTGCATGGGGCTCCAGACCGAGGGTGCTTGATGATCGTTTTATATTTTCCTCCATTTTTAAATAATCACACCCTACAGTTATCACCTTCTCACCAAGCTTTTGGCTGACGGTCTGGTAGCGCATTCCAGCGTTGTGCAGGTTTACAGTCCTGACATCCTATGCCAGCATCTTTGGTCTTGCCCGTAGTGGTGGAGAGGCTGGAATGGAAGAAACCTGTTGACACATGTGCTTTATATACACATGGCGAGTTTAGATCAGGGGTCATTGATTCTTGTTGACTCTGGTTCAGATCTTTTTCTTTCTACAGGAAGAGCTCTTTAGTTTCTAACTGCCTCTTTAGCTAGCATTTGTTAACTGTTGTGTTTGTTTATGTGTGTGCGTAATCTATAAGGAACTTTATAACTTCACCTCTCGCCTCTGAAGACCAGCAGTTGATAACAGCGAGTACATGGGGAGCTTATGTAATAGATGTGCTGTAACACAGGACTTTGCATGAAGTCGCTGTGATGCAACATGTGCAGGGTACTGTACATGTGTGGCTTTTTCCTGGAATTGCTGTCATTTCTTTTCTTTGAGTCTACATATTTTAGAAGAAATATGACATTTGTGATCCGAAGCAGAAGCTCCCAGGTTGTTTTTGTGTGCTAATCCAGGTTTAAAAAATGTGTCAGTCATTTGGTAAGAGGTTTGTTTAGATTTGGATTATGTGTGCCTTTTAACCCTCAAGCAACATAGATAAAAAGTGAGTAAAATGACAAAGTGGAATTATTTATGACAGGATTGCTGTGTCTTTCAGTGTGGATGTTGTTTCATCTGGGGCAGAAATGTTCTGTCATTAATTATGATTTTCAGGGGTTTTGGGGGGTTTTGGGTTTTTTTTTTTTTTGGTTTTTTTTTAATATGTTTAAACAAAGATCATCTCTTACTACTTATAAACCAAATTTTACTTTGTTTCTATAGGAAATATGTATTGCAGTTTGTCTTATTTTACCATTTTACCATTGTGAATCCATTTCACCTGCTTTTGTGCAAATCGAAGTAGAAACGGGAGAACCCACTGCAAGACGACCCTCAAAAAAACAAGAAAGGAATGGTTTTAGCACATAGAGGGCACAAACGGCTGGTCCCTCTGGTCTGATTTCACAGAAGCAATGAAAAAAAGGATGCCCCCAGGATGCCAAACATATATATATGCAGATAAGAGAGCTTGCTGCGTCTCGCATCACAGTGTGACAAGAGTGGAAGGGATACCAGGACACAGGCTGTTGCGTGAGGAGAGGACTGTAAAACCAGCAGAAGGACCTGCATACATCATGTTGTAGCATCACATTATTTTGGTGATTGTGTACTTTGATCAACGAGAAATTACAATGAAGTCATCATACTCAAGCTGTTATTCATCCTTTGGTATTTCGATGCTTCTGCAAATGAAATTAAGACCACAGGTGTCAAATATGTGGTCCAGGGGCCAAAACTGGCCCTCCAGTAGGCCCCACAAAGGATGCAAGTTACAGTAAATTAACTGTTTGTTTGTTAAATAAAATACACTGCTAGTCTGGGTATATCAGTGCAATTTAGGTATTGGTGCAAAGCAGATGTCTAGACAGATTGTTTAATTAATGGTTGATGTTTGGATTCAAAAATGTCACATTTTAAGGTTTTTTGGGGTTTTTTTTTATTTTGAAGCAATAAACTCACTGAAAAACCCAACAAATCTGGGAAAAACTGAGACATAAGGTTGACATTAGACATTTATTAGGACATCTCAGACTGTTCAACACTGATTTTCAGAATGTACTAATATTTCTTTACAGATTAAAACAGTAATAACAAAAATTTCAGGTCTAATTAGGAATGTGTTTACAGCCTATTTAAATGAGTTTTGCTCCTGACCTAAAAACAAACAAACTTTGCATTAACTTGTCACATCCATGGCCTTAAAAGGTTGTTGGAGAAGACAAACTGAACTGCTGCTGGGACAGCAGGTTTCATGAATTAATGAAATGTGTTAATTTATTTATTTTTTGTGTGTCTTTACAGGTTACCCATCTCTGCGCATAGAGAAGAATGACCTGAGGAGTGTGACTCTGATGGAGGCCAAAGCTAAAGTTAAAGATATTGCAATCTCAAGGGACCGAGTTACACTACGAGACGTCTTACATGAAGGTATTTCCCTTCCCAGTATTTTAGGCCTATGCCCCGGTGTTTTGCCTTTTATTGACATTTCCAGGGAGACTCGAGTGATTTGCGCGATCCAGTCTATATACGCATGAAATGAAACTTCAGTCCTGCAGTCATGAATAATCGTGTTATGCTTCGTTCAGCATCATTTGTTCATTTAACTTTTCAGCATGCACGTTTTTTACATGTTCGGGGTTTTCTATATAAAGAACATGAACAGAGAGAAAAAGGAAAAGACTAAATGTTTAAAAAAAATTTAATGAGATTGCTTTAACAGACTGAGTTGAGATTTAAGCTTAAATTACAAATTACATGGGGCTAGCATAACCTAAAGGGAGAAGTGCTAGTAGAAACAATAATTAGGCTTTTATTTGTAATTGGAATTACTCCATAATTTTAAGAAATAATGTTTCTGCAAAAAAACCCATGCTTTCACTTTTAGTATTTGAACATTTCGAGTTGAAATATGTCTGGTTCTAAAGGCCTTAGAAATAGTTTCTGCTGTTGGCAGTTAAGTTGTTTGAAAAGGTTTTGTGTGGTTGAAAACCTGCCAGGATACATCAGCACACCTTTAGAAACCAATGGGATTGTAGCAACAGTAGTTACGAATATTCCTGCCACTATCGGGAATAGTCAGGAAGCTTGTTACAAAAATGGACTCGGATGAATTTTAACTACCCATCTGTGTATTTCCTGCTGCTCAGCTGAGTCTGAAAGGTGATATTAACACTTGTTATTGTTTTAAATATTTATAAGTAGATTTCTCTAAACACGAATAAAATAATGACTTAGAAACGTTTAAATAAACAGAAGCCAAAACGCATGTTTCACAGACACAGATAGTCACACCTCACACTAATAGATTATTTAGCAAACTGACTTTGAGGTCTAGCAGACACTAATTGGCTACAGCTGCCTGTGTTCTGAAACCATGCTCTCAGTGTGGGATTTAAATCAGCACTGTAACACTTCGGAAACCCTACACCGTATCTTACGCCCTAACCCGACTTACACCTCCACAGAAGTGTAACTATGTAACATGTTGAGGCAGCCTGCAGCGACTGCCAGCTGGAGGAGAGTGGATCAACTTCAGTTAGTGTTTTGGTGCTGTAGGCACACCGTGTACAAGAGTGAACACTGGCAATGACGTTGGCCACTTGCGTAAGGTCAGCACTCATCAGCTTGTTTATTTCTCCTGTAAAGTGAGATCTTTAAACATGGGAGTCCATTGGCACTGACGATATGGTAAAATACACAATTTGTATATAAATATAATTTGTGGCAAAATTGAAAGTTCAGTGATATAATTGAAGGATGTCTTTATTAAAGAAAGCAAAATTAAAAACATAGTGGACTGAGTTGGGACAAACGAGTTTGTGAGTCTGTCAGCGGCAACTTAAACTCCTTTGATGAGGAATGTAAAGGGTCACCCAGGATGGGTTTGGCCTTCTTTAAAGTCCTAACCTTGCACAGGTGAGGAAGGTCATGCAGGGTCACACCTGCTGTTTTGCTGCATACTGTAACTCTACCTTGCAGTCTCAAATCACAGGCATAGAAGTCATAAAAGAATGTAAAAAGATGTTTAAATTAACCATCAAAATTATACAAATGTTATTGAGAAATCCCATGTTTATTTGTAGCGTATTGTGAGCATAATACTGACAATAGGCTTCATGAATGTGGTTTATTTTTCCTGTTGTGGAGTACAAGCATGCCTCATCAGATCAGTATCAATAAAAAGTTGCCAAGAACGTCAAAATAGTAAAAGTTCATTCCTGCTCAGGCGTATGAGTTTCTAACAGAGAGCCTTAGACACTGAATTTTCTCAGTCTTTTTCTCTTTGGCCTCATCAAAGCTAAATGTCAGGGCTTTGGTTTGGCTCGATCTGTGCTCCTCGCTTTGGAGACTATTCAGCTTTGTCATGGAGTAAAGGTACTGACAAAACTGTGATTCGTTTTCTGGATATTGGCCCACACTGGGGCTTAGAGTGAATGATGTAACATTTACCCAAAGGTGCATACAACACAATGGAGAAGAAAATGTGGGTGTTGTGTTTTTAAATGCTGCTTGACAGCCTTCAGTGGTTTAGTCTCTGCTTCTGTTTACAATGTAACAGAAGCACCACTCTTTCTCTGATACACTAGTTTTACTTTAAAGAGGTTGTGCTCACAATAAAAAGCCTCGTGTCTAAAAGAAATAATGAAATATTTTACAAAGATTGAAAAATGTTTCTCCTAGTAACAAATAACAAATAATATGGTTTTCTAAAGAGCTCATAAAGTAACAAACTGTTAGGACTGGAGAGGAGAACCTTTGAGAGGTTTTGGAGTTTCTTCAGAGAACAGGAACTAGTGGAAAGAGAGATGGAGATGGAGATTACTTGCTGCCTTTATAAACTATTCATGCACTCTAGTATTAGATTGTGGGCCTGAAGTTGACTCATGTATGTAAACTTGCAGTAATAACGTAATTGTAAAAACAAACTGGGATTATATTGATCCCAGATGTTTACAGACATTTGTCAAGAGTGTTACCTCTAATTTGGCATTGATCTTACTGAAGCTGGAGTGGATTTGTTGTGATGATCTCATCTTTAGGAAAGATTAACCCCTCAGATGTATAAAAGTAGACATTTGCTAAAAGAAAATAAAGGGGGGGGGGATCCAGTAAGTGGTGCAGAAGGGTGCTCATGATTTTATCAATGATGGGTAATAGTTGTACATTGGCCTCCGTCACAAGATGCAATCAAACATCAGCACAGAATTCCCAGCAAGTGGTGTTGTGCATGCTTTGCACAGCTACCAGTTTAATATCTGGGAAATGTTCTGTCACATTAACGTGTGTAGGATTGCAACATTTTTCGCTCACAAGCAGTGCAGTTCCTGCTATGAAGTCCTAAAGCCAGGCACAGTCATGCTGTGGTACAGGAAGTGCGACTACAGCCAACATGTCAAAATTCACACTCTGTGTTCCCTCTGCGCTCAGCAAGTACAGCACACGTGTAGCACGTTGCCTTCATATGGAAGTAGTGGCCGATCGCACTATTCCCATAAGACGCGCCACAGCAAGCCAGAAGTCAGGCAAATGAAATGTGCAGCTGTTAGTGTTATAATACCCATTTCCCTCTGTGGTGACATGATGACTTTGCAAAAGTAATGGAAATATTGACACAAAGTAAAGCAAAAAAAACTTTACAAGGTTTAGAGCTCTGCTCTGTTCTGTATTATCAGTTTTCTCCAGCAAGGAAACACACTTTCTAACTGCTGGTATTCGGCTGATGTGCAAACAAAATGATATAAAATGTATTCATAATAAGATTTGAGTTTAAACAACAAAGACACAGGTCGTCACGTCTCAGAGGGGTGAACTTGGAGTGCAGTTGTGTTTTTTGGGAGCCAGCAGGTCCCGACAGGCTTGACGAAGAAGGCGGGAGAGAGACACTAACCCTGTTGTTAAGCTTCGACTACTTTCCTGTTGAAACACAAGGCATAGTTGGCCCTGAAGCTCAGTTTTTTTCTACGTTTGTGTTGATGGTTTATGTGCTTAAATGCCATTTTAGCTCAGAAAAGTCCTGGAGCTACAGGGTGACAGTTTAGACAAAGGAGATGATGAACACGCTCACTTGGCCTTTCCACATCGTAAGCTTTTCTCAGTTGGTCTGAGTGATGAAAGCTCCTCTGAGCTAGACTGAATTGCTGTTGCTTTGTATCGCCTTAGTGAAAAGCAGCCAAAACTGCCTCATCCCATTTAGCAACAAGGCATTTTAAGCAGAAGCGTGTCTGCCTCTGTTCACTAATCAGCCAGGCATGGTAGCCTCTGAGTGAGGTGACATTTCAATCTTTGAAACAGTCGCCCCTGGCTTTCTTTCGTTTACCCCTTTCCTCTGATTAAAAACCTGTGTTTTGTCGTTGACAGGCACTTTTGGCCGCATCTTCCACGGCGTGCTGCTGGATGAAAAGGACCCCAGTAAGGAGAAGCAGGTCTTTGTGAAGACCGTGAAAGGTATGCTCCCTGTTCCAGCTTAAGTAAACATATTGTAAAAGAAATGAAAATACTGACCACTCTGGTTTATCCCTGTCATCTTGTCAATAAGTAACTTTACCCAGTATGTTCAGGGTTATTCAGAGGAATGAGGTTACTGAGGGGGAGCATGCTCAGATGCACTGTAGTCTCCAAATCTGTGTGGACACGCAGCAGATCAGTGGAAATATTTCTTTTCTACCCCCCAGACAGTACATCAGAGTAATATCATTAGAATATATACCACTGCAATAATATAATCTGATCATTTGTTTTTACATTTTTATTTTCTATTGATAAAAGAAGTGACATTCTCACACTGCGAGTCCTGCTACCTTCAACTAAAACATTAAAACCACCTTTTTAATACTGGAAAGTGTATTTAATTCCATGGGTCACACTGGGAGATGAGAATCAGATTGAAGGAGCAGAGATGCATAGTTTAGTACCAGGATTTAATTTTATGTGAATTGTGATTTAATTTAAGTTTTATCCTTATTAAGTCCTCGACCGGCCTAGAATGAAAGTTGATTAGGCTTTAAAATGGGGGAAAATAATGATGGTTACTGTTCTACATGATGGCTACCAAACATCTCTTTCCTACAAACAGTCGGCTGTGGGACATTTCACGGATGCTTGATCCAATCAGGATCTGGGGAGTTTGGAGGCCAGGTCATTTGGCTTTTATGTGGTCCGGTTAGATTCATTGCCAGTGCTGCGTGGGGTCCTCTGCCATACAATGAAATGTACAGGCGGTTCTTTGCTACTTTAACTGTTATATAGAAACACAACAGTGGTTGGTCCATTGATTTAAGTGCGTATTTTATGCTTCAGTCATTGAGGAGTGAAAGTGAGTGAAAAATGAACCAATGTCCAAAGAAAAACTTTTTTTAAAGACCTTCAGAAAATTTGGAGAGCTATTGCTCAAGACCACCTTAATAATTTCAACAAGGTTCCTCTCCTTGGAAGCAAAATACAAATAAAAAGTGGCTGTAGATTTTCGCACAGTGTTGTATAACAGCGGATTTGTGGCATGAGTGAGCGCTGCGATTCCATCACTGAACTGAAACATGACTGTAACACTGAAGATGTGGGTGGGATGACAAACATCGGCGAACTGAAACATAACCAATACGTCAGGTTGCGGTTTGGAGTTGTTTTTTATGCCCTGCGGATGAGCACCGATGATTGTTACCCAAACACTGTCTCTCAGAAACAGTAGGTACTTCACTGCTAGCTTCATCCGATGACCCTATATGGGTTTCAATCCAATAAACAGACACACGAATTTGACAGTAAATGAATAATAAGTCTTACTCACGCTGCGGGTTGCATGCTAGCGAAGCAGCTCCCGTATGCAGGACTGTCAGGTTCTTTGTTAGCAGCATGTGTCTGCTTTCTCTGCCAGTTGCCTTTTGACCTCTCTATTCTCTCATGTTTACTCAGTGAGGGGTGGATACCACTCGGCGAACAATGTCTTCATGCCAGTTTTGGCTTTGTTAAACTCTTTACTTCCTCCTCATTCGCCTTTTGAGAGGGGAACAATACTGCTTTCCATAAGTTCCAGACGATGGCAAAGCTGCAAGCGCAGATTAAAAACTGGCTCAAGTTATTTTTCCCCTGAAGTTTCCCACTACAAATGACTGCTGGCAGAGAAACTGCAATGAAATGATAAAAATCAAACGCCACATGGCACCAACAGACGCTCATTGCTCCAAGTTTGTTGTTTTTAATTTAAATGTTTGTTTTTTTTGTGTCCGATAAAATTTTTCAGATCATGCTTCTGAGGTGCAGGTGACGATGATGTTGACTGAAAGTTGCAAACTTCGTGGCCTTCATCACAGGTAAATCTTGCCACATATACACATAGCTGGGCCTTTAGAGAATATTAAATATTCAGGCATCCTGTTGATGCACACGAGGGGAAAAAAGAAAAAAGAATCTATTGCTCGGCATCATATAAGGAATCATAGCTGCTGTCATACAGTTACCGTCCCTTTAGAGTTTTTCATCAGTTTTTTAATTACAGTTTCTTTAGAAATGCAAGCTTACAACACCAGCATGGTTCGTGTCTTACGTCACCGGTTGGATGTCTTGTTGACGCTTGAGCATAGCATGCCAGCCTTGCTTCTGTGGTCGTCTCTTAAGAGTCAATTTAAACATTGATGAAAGAACACCACATGTTTGCAAACAGGGCTGATACCTTAATAAGGAGTGTGAATCGAAGTCAGTCTTTGTGACATTTGTAATAAAATATTGTCTGAAAGGCTCTGAATTTATTTTAAAGGAGACCTTTTCTTTTTTGTTTTCTTGTACATACTGATAAAATGGTGGAAGATTGGCAAACAGGGTATCTGAGTGTCTGATATATGTGATTTTTATATTCTTGACACAGTTTTATGGCCCAAAAGTCATCATGGATTGTTTTTAGGGAATGGCCGTTTGTGAAATCAATTTGTTGTTAGCTTTGTGTTTTGTCTTAAGACTTCATGAGAATTTAAAAAAATTCTAAAATAAAATTGTTCTTCGAATATATCTTCTTCCATTAGTGGATGTTCAGCTCAAACTTGACCTTTTTCATATAAAAGCCAAAAGCCAAACAGTCGATTCCAGTTTTTCCCCACTGATCTTTATGACGTCAGTGAAGGCACAAACCGTTTATGTGATGATGTTAAGGATACAGAAGCCCCAACGACCAAAGGTTTTGCTTAAGAGAAGCGGCCAATCAGAAGAAGGTTTGTTTAACAAGATGGGTTAGATCCCTAAACAGTCTTTTTCTTTCAGGAAAAGCATAGACTAAGGACTGCAGCAAGGCCCAGTGAAGACGAACAAGGATTATTTTTGAATTCATATACGAAATATTATATAAAAGTAGTAGCTAAGAATAAATACACGGAACAGGAAATTAGCAAAACGGGTGCAAAGCAGCATTTCTTCGGCAGATTTTACCCGAAATTTACAGCAGCCTTACAGCAGTGTACTTGTGTGGAAAAGATTGCCGTCACGATGTCCCACGCCTTCCTCTTTCCTCTGCATGACATCAGCTCTGTCATATTTGCTGACAGTTCCTCTTTGGTGTTTTGCATGATAATGTCCTTTACTCTTCCTTTAATGTGCAGTAGACGTGTACATGAGCAGAAATGATGATCTGGTACACTCAGGTCCTGTTTCCTCAGTTGGTTGCTTTCTTTTTTCTTTTAAGAAATCTGCTTCCCATAAGCCACGTGTGCACAGAGGATGGAGAGAAGCCCATGGTGCTGCTGCCTTTCATTGCTTGGGGTAATCTGAAGCAGTTCCTGCGGCAGTGCAAGTTAGCTGAGGCTAACAACCCACAGGTGAGGCTTCAGCTCAGCAGACAAACTATAATCAAAAGCAATATTAAACCCCCCACCATTAAAAGTCATGTTCTCGGCCATGCCTGGATCTCTTCGGGCACATCTGTCTTGTTTTGACGGTTCCAACCACCTGCTCCGTACTACTCAAGCAACTTTTGTCTCAAACCAAATTTCTTCTGGAAGGTCATGTCTGGTGATGAGTGCTTGGTTTTCAGCTATGATCAAGCTGTG
>NW_005187424.1:2548007-2554543 GCF_000239375.1 Pundamilia nyererei | reverse complement strand
ATAGATAGATACAGAGATACATCTGTCTATATAGAGATATCTATGTACGGTATATATGTCAATCTCATCTGAACGAAATATTTTGACATACAAGCAAAATAAGGATGTTAAATTCAAAGCTGCATATCAGAGTCAAAAATAAAACTGGATACATTTATGGAAGAATAAAAAAAAACAGGAAAATATTGCATTAAGGAAAACTAATTGTCAGCGGTTATAATTGGGAAAGTATACAAAAGAATTGCAGAAAACACACAGATACATCACATAAATGCACATTTATAAAAATATGTGACTTGAAGGCAGTTGCAAACTGCTTTTTCTTCAGGCAGGACCTTTCGAAGTGAAGGGGTCCTGATGGCAAAAGTGATACATCAATGCAGCATGTAGACACACGCAGCTAACGCTGAGGACAAAACCTCCATGATCACCTTAAACCTTTTTACCAGTAGCACCAAATCTGCTTGATTTGACTCTATTCATTGTTAGCGTTTTCCATTAGACGCTAGAACCCGTTACCAGGTGCTTTTAGTACCTACTCTGCTCGGGTTCTAAGCAAGCTGAGTCAAGCCGAACATGTGACATCAACAGACTGTTTGCCACTGATTGGTCAGGGAGGCATTGATTGAGTCATGAAAATGACTCCATGACCAGTATCAGACCTGGCAATGAGGGAAACAAGGAGCAGATACAGTTCAGCAGGAATACCATCGCTTTGATGGCCTCCATTATGGTGTTGTGTCGCATACAAATGACATCATGTGACTTTATCTCATTTGTAAATGGATGGTTGCTATGGTTAGGCTCACAACCCATGGGAAATAAAGGGAGAGAAAAGATTTAACTCCTTGACAATGAAAGCACCCCTGACCTAGAGATGACCAAATTTAAGTCGAGATTTTATGAACCTGTTCTCAGAGCAGGTTGCGTGTAAAACCATTAGAATAAATGCGTCAGAATATGCGTGGCTCCTCTTTAACCTCTATTAAGCCATTAAAATAAATCCCCCAGATTGAAAGAGAAGTCAGATTCCATCGTAGTGTCAAGCATGAAAGAACATTTTGTGTTTGCAGCAATCAGTGGCGAGTAACACCTACAGTAACTACTGTTTACACTGTTATTAAGAGGTCTGTTGATACAGTGATAAAGCCGGTGCTCAGGGCAGAGGTTTGTAACTCACTCCGTGGAGACAATCGGGCTTTTGTACAGTTAACCCCAGGGAGGCTTTCATGCGCTTGGAGAAAAGCCACAGCAGATCCAACCAATCAATCAGCTGCAAAATACAGATGCAGAAAAATGCTTTGCGATCACAAGATGAAGCTTGCCACACATTTACAATAATCAAATGCCTTTTTCAGGCACACATCAGCACCTTCCTTCTCGGCAGCTTCAATACGTACCTTTGGCGGCTACGGGAGACAAAGACTTAGTCATTAAGTTGGAGGTGTTGCAATAAACGCTGAGCTATAAATCAGCTCAGTATCAGGCCAGCTTAGATGAAACTCGCGGGGAAATGCTCCAAGAGCACAACATTCATTCTGCAAGCGAACATCTGGTTTAAAAGGTGTGACTGTGGAGGGAGGGAGGGAGGAGGTTTGGAGCGTTGACCTTGTTCTTAGACATTTTTCTTTCACCGACAGCTGAGATGTATTCTGCACAGTTTGAATGTCTCATAGCAGCTGCACATGTAGCCGTTTCGCTTGAGCGGTTGACTTAAAGTCTTCTAATCTTTGTTCACTGGTTGCCCAAGTCTTTGTTTTTCGGTATAGTCCCAAGCGTTAATTTTGCCTGCATCACAGTATCAACTGTCAGATAAGACAACAAAGTCCATTTCCAGTGTTTACATCTAACCCGGGGATTGTGCTGAATAAATCAGACCAGATGCAAGAGAATTGAACAATACACACAATTATTTGGAGCTGTTACTTAAAGAGCTCAGTGTTGTCTTTTCAGCTCTCCGGGATGTTTGTTACAGGAGCAGCCTCACTTCGTTAGCGGTCGAGTGTCTTTTCTCTGACATACCTGCTGACTTAGAGCTATTGTCAGTAAGCCCTTCAACAGCTCCACAGACAAAGCAGACTCATTTCTTTAATGTAAGACTCGGTTAAACCTCTGAGTAAAAGAGTTTCTGCGTCACATCAGATTAAATCCTCAGAGCAGTGTTAACCCTTAAGCAGCCAAACGGCTAAAATGACCAAGTGCGGTCACGTCTAACTTTTATCTAAGAAAACCGTTTCTCTCATATCTATATTTTTACTTTATCTGTGACTGATATTCTAAAGCTACTCCATAATACTTTGATCAGCAATAAATGGCAGTGAAGTCCGTATGTTTAGGGTGTTCTCCTTTGTTACATCCATGCTTCAGTTTCAAACTAACATCTTAATTGTAGGTGAGACATGTTTCAGATATTTCCATCATCACTTTGAGCTTTAAGTATTTGCCTCAGGGCTTTTGCAGCAGTAAATCTTGCTGTTCTGTGTGTTAGCCATGGTTCACTGCAAAAACATGACAGTGTTGTTATTAAAAAGTGAGAAATTATAATAAAATAAAACCATATGTTTTAAAAAATCATTTTTACGGTTAAGGATATCACAATGGTACATGAGAAAAATACAGCCATTTGTAGTCTATTTAATGAAGGACTGCAAAACTTTACCAACATAATATGAATTCTTTTTTTGTTAGATAAAGGCTCTCACTTTACTAGATTTTTGAATGCAGCATCAAATTAGTGATTCAGACGCTCAAAGTAATAGAAATTTAAACAGAACACTTAAAGTTGTGCTGTTTACAATCAGGGTTTTTTCTTTTTCCCTGTAATGAACTTTAAGTGTAACAATAAGGGATTTATCATAGTTTCAATAAAGTCAATCAAAGGAAGAGAAAGAAGTATGGGTGCTTTGGAGGTTTGATCTTGTTTCAGATAATTCACTGGGGAAAAAAACTTCTAGCAGTGCGTTTTGGGTAAACTTTCAAGGCTGATACCAGCATATGACAGGTTGCCTTTTTGCCTACATTTTGTCAACTGGCTCATCTTGTAGCCATGATCCCTTGTGTGTCAAAATAATTTTCTGATTTAGTCATATTTTAACACTCGTAAATGTTGCTTTTGGTCATGATGGTGATATTGGTGTTCACCAAACGAACAGACTGTGTCATGTCGATTGTGGCACTTGCAGTGTTTAGCAATGCTTAAATGTGTTGTGTGGGTGTTTTGGTTTTTTGGCTTTGAAAAATGCATTTGGTTATCTCCTCTACTTAAGAACACGAATTAAAAAGCACAAAACCCCACCTCTGTGCACTTCAAGCCCTTTAACTCAATTAACTACAATTTTGAATGGCTTCTTGAGCTTTTCTAAAAAATACTGTGCAAATAAATTAGCTACTTCTTTGGTAAGGTGGGAGCTTTTCTCAGATTTAATGACATTTAGGGAGCATTTAGGTTTTTTATATTATTTTATTTTTTGATGGCAAGAAAATCAACAAACTCCACATTGAAGCACACTCTTAGAGTTTGAACCCAGGACCCTCTTGTTGAGGGGCAGCAGTGTTTTCCGCTGAGCTACCGCAACATTCTGCTGTGTTTACACAGTGTACATGAATGATCTTGTTGCATGAGGTAGGTATATAGATGAGGAAATATTTCTGAAACTGTTGAGTCTAGACAGAGATTAATGTAGATGTAGCCTTAGTTTACCCCTTTATCACAAAAAAATAACACCTGTCTTTTTCTCCTCGGCATGCTGACGTGTGCTAATTATCTTATTATACTCGATGTTGACACTGAAATAAGAGTTTAGAGGTCACCAAAGTTGTTACACTTGAGGGGTACGTATATATCTTTGAAATTTTAAAGGTTGCATTTAAACAAGTCATGTCAGGTCTTGTTTTTCCAGTCTCCTTGCAGTTGAATTTATAGAGAAAAAATAGTCGTGGTGTATGTAATGCCCATATTTCGCCCACATTGTCCCGTTCCAAAGAAAACTAGAACAATTTTACACAGAAGTCACCAGGTGTCCTCTCTCAGTCTTTACTTTTTCCTGTCAGTCTCTCAACTGCACATTGTCGCCCTCTCTCCCCCATTTCCTTTCAGGCAATCTCTCAGCAGGACCTGGTTTACATGGCCATCCAGATTGCATGTGGAATGAGCTACTTGGCTCGCAGAGAGGTCATACACAAAGACCTCGCCGCTAGGAACTGCGTGTAAGTTTTCAGCGACCTGACTCTAGCTGTCGTCACGCTGTCCTCAGTAGCTTTCAGGTGATTTGGTTTGGAATTTAATTTGTCAAAAATAAAGGCCGTGCTTTCCCTCCACCGACAGCATTGACGACAACATGCAGGTGAAGATTACAGACAATGCCCTCGCCCGAGATCTCTTTCCCATGGATTACCACTGTCTGGGGGATAATGAGAACCGGCCTGTCCGCTGGATGGCCCTGGAAAGCCTGCTCAACAATGACTTTTCCAGTGCAAGTGATGTGGTAAGAACTACCAGATATGCAGTTTACTTCCATAGACTGTATATAAATGATGGACACAGCCACTGTGTTGTCAACCATTTAGGATTATTTTGTTGCGCCCTCTTGGGCTTCATTTTTGCTTTGTTTGCTTGCTGTTGCTTAACAAGGCAACGCTGTAACTGTGATTCGTTGTCAACAAAACAATAGCAGAAGCGACTTTTCCTGTCTCTCTGAGGTTTCTAAATGCGAGTATGTTTCCAGTAGACATGATGCAGTTAAGGCGATCCGGGAAATGGCACCGATTGTGTGCAAGCCATTCTTAGACACTTGGTCAAGGTGTCAAAGGGAAAGGCGTGTCTGTGGCTCTTCTCGCTTTCCTGTTCCAGGATAGAAGACCGGGTGCGACGGAGGCAGTCGGGAAGTCTGCCTAACAGATCCTCAGAGACACCACTGAGACACGAGCCAGACGTGTCCCCACCCCCTCCACATTCCTGTTATGGTCACACCGCTCCATGGCAATCATGGCACTTAGATTTAACAGAGGCCTGGCATTAACAGCCTCCCAGTGCAAGTCCATACAAGTACCTGGAGCTGTATAGCATCTTGAGTGTGTTGCTGTTACGCACACAAATGTATTGTGCCCTTACATCAGCAGGTACACAAATCAGATAGCAAGCGACACAGGATGGGAGCGTTCCTACTGGCATGTTTAAGCTTTACTGGGAATGTTGGCAGTGGCTTATTCACTGATGTGGGAACAGGGTGGTTTACCGTAGAACACGTTTTTGTTTTATTGTCCCAACCCCCCCTCTGAAGAGCCCACCTTGCTCTTAGTTCCTAAACAGTCCTTGCACTTCCTTTTAAAGGTCCTGTGTCACCCCATTAAGGCTCGGGGCATACTAACACAGCAGAAACTCAATGCTTTCTGGGCTATTCTGTCTGTCAATGTCAGTTTTATTTTAGATATTATGGCTTCCAGAGTTTAAACAAACAACTTCAAGGTCAAAACCTACTGGAAGCATCTTAAATATGATTTGAGTAATTCATCTTTTCTCTGTTCAGAGGTCAGAGTGAACACTCGCAGGCAGTTTGAACCCTGATAATAACTGCTTACACTTTCACTCTCAACAAAAACTGGCAGCAGTGATTTATATTCCAAATACATTTCTTGACATAATTTCCTCACATTGTTCATTTGGAACGTCGTGTATTTGAATACAAGTACAACAAGTGGGAACGCTACTTTTCCACCCTCTGGTTATGTTCGCCCTGTTTGATGAAAACACATTAAAAGCTTGTATTTTTTTGTAAAGTGCTGTGAATGAATGCTAAGCACTGGTCTCAGGGTTATTCAGAGAATTTGTGTGTTCACAGTGGGCTTTTGGAGTGACGCTGTGGGAGCTGATGACTCTGGGGCAGACCCCCTACGTCGACATTGACCCTTTCGAGATGTCGGCTTACCTAAAAGACGGGTACAGAATAGCACAACCAATCAACTGTCCAGATGAGCTGTAAGTTGCCCCCCACCACCACCACACATACTCTGTATTTTCACTTGTTTATTTGACTTTGGTAAGAGTTGGAGCTAGTTTTTTTGAGTCGTCCTTCCTTTTCTTGTCCTATTTGTCGACAGTTTACAGACGTTAATGATATACAGAACCACAGCAACACTAAGTCCACTGGTATCCGCTGGGTAAGGTATAGATCAGTGTGGCCAGGTTTGGTTTCTGTAGGATTATTACTCTAATCCCACAATTTTCTGATCTGCAATGACAACAAGTCAAGGATGATGTTTTTTATGATTGTAATTAGCAGTTCATCAGTATGGCCTTCTCATTACAAGATGATTTAGCCTTTTTTTCCCACCTCGAAAGTGTAACAAGAAGCAACTCAATTAAGTTTCATGTAGAGCTGGGCGATATAAGATTTTTTCATATCACGATATATGTTTTTTTCATTTCAGGCGATAACGATATCTATCACGATATAAGCCAAATAACTATATTTGTAAGATTTAAATGTGCCGTTGCTCACAAGTAAAATGTGAAATAATCAGCAGCTTGTTTTGATTTA
>NW_005187424.1:2511046-2547148 GCF_000239375.1 Pundamilia nyererei | reverse complement strand
CCGGGTATGTGTGGACGTAGCGCATGCACCAGTTTATTGTATTTCCAGACTTGCTTTCGGCACAATTTACTCTGTTTTTGTCAGACTTGAAATAGCCGAAATACCTTCACACTACGGAGCTTCTATGGCTCTTCCGTTCGACAATCTCTCCGGCACTGGAACCATCATCTGTTTTCTCTTCGGTAACCTTCGGTCACGCTCGGTTGATTTTTCTAGTCGGCTCACTCTTTTCCTTAATTACCCGGGCGGTACGGTGGCTGGCTGCTTCCCAAACAAATACACATGTGCGGCTTGGCACTTGTGCTGTACGTAACAAGTCACGTGACGTGACGCTGCGGCTGTGATTGGTTCAGCTCTGCGCTACGTAATTTGGATTGGCTGTTTTTTTTGTTTTTTGTTTTTAAGAGGACAAGAGCGGCGAGGTCTATCGCGATAGTTTAACTTTTCTATCGAGAAAAAGTTATATCGCGATACATATCATTATCGTTCTATCGCCCAGCTCTAACATATTGTTATCGTTCTATCGCCCAGCTCTAGTTTCATGTATATAGTGCCACTTGATCGCCTCAAGAACTCCATATTACTGTAGGCTGAGAGCAGTGCAACCTAGCAGTAATAAATGTATGCGCTAGCTTTTCAGCACAAATCTGAGACCGGATGACTCAGTGAATGTTGTCATCTTAACACTAAAAGGTCAAAAGGTCAGTTTGCCTACTTTAAAGCAGTAGTTGTTTACAGTTAAAGTGTTTCATAATTTTTAAGAGAAAGAAAAAAACCCCACAATGTTTTTCCACAACAGACTGGTAACGGTGCAACAATATTCTGGAAAGCGTGGCAAATCATCACTGTCCACAGACAGTGGAAAAGAGTGTTTCTCTTTTTCATTTTAAAGAGAAGCGTCACTGCAGATCAGTGCAAAGTTCAGTAAAGGTCATCACCTTTGATGCGAATACTCGAAACGCAGACCAAGTCCTTTTGCACTGTTTCCAAACACTTTCCTCTGCAATGTGTGCCTTTCTGTTGTTTTGTATATATTCCTCTAGTTTGTATATATTCCCCTTGGCTGTATATCTGTTCTGTTTGCTGTTTATTCCTGACCCTAACCCTTCTGCACAGTACATTGACAATAAAGCGCCATTCTGTTTATTTTATTTGAGCACCAAATAAGTGAATATCTTCCACTGGAAGACTGTTTTCATACTGGCTTTTCCTTTAATTTGTCACATCTGTAAGTCTGCAGTGAAGAGTGCATTTTCAGCTGCAGTGAAGCTTGTTATTGGAGACTGTCGGCACAATAAATGAGCTGCTTGTTGACATATTGTTTGAGGACCTGAGTCGAATCAAACTGTTCAGCTGCTACTAGCTTTGATTGATGCAAAGTTTAACTCCATCAGGCTGTCAAGAAGAAGAGGCAATGTTGTCCCACTGGTTTAATTTTTTGGCATCACTGCAGTAGTATTTACCATCTGATCCCCCAAAACAGGTTTGTGGTGAGGAAGCTCAAAGCAGCCCTGGCAGTGCATGGATATTTAGTGTTTGGTGAAAATTAACACTTGCTGGAAGCTGACTTGGGAGAAGCAGAAATGTGTTTGTGCCATGCCTGACAAATTCTCGTGGTATTTCTGTCTTCGGGGTGTACTTAAACCTGCAAAAGTTATACTTTCCATTCCCAACAATCTCTGAAAACAGAAAAGAGAGAAGAAGGTCATCCTCCACATTCATCAAAAAGAGTCCACACAAGATCAGTATTAAAGCATGTCAAAATCTGGGGTATTTTGATGAAAGAAAACAAAAAGACTGGCTGGATTTGACAGATTTTACACCTTTTATCCCTTTGCCAACCAGTTGACATTGCAACTTACATGCATGTTTCCATTAAGTCCAGTAATCTACATTGGTTCCTGTCTGTGCTGAAGTACTAAGAATAGAGGATATTGTTTGCGGCACAGACTGAAAGCCCATGAGGCAGATTTTTGATAAACACACATTTATCTTGACTTTGTTGAGCTTTGTTGTTCCAGCTCTGCTGTATGTCTGCTGCATTACTGTTTAAGTTCATTGAGAGAAACGAAAAACAGACTGAAATTCGTCATGCGTGCACATGCTTGGCAAAGAAAGACAATGCTAAAAAATCACATGGAGCCGAGCAGTTATCAGACAGTGCTTTAGATATGGAAAGAAGATGCAGATTCTAAAACATGGAGAGCTTTAGCATCAGAGATTACTTCACTACATCAGGATCTGACTAAATGTGAAATACAGTAACGCTCTTCCCTTTGGTTCCTGTGTTATGGCATTTAATTTTTCACCGGTGACTGTGTGGACTTGATCATTTGTCTTAAATGTTGCCATAACCAGTGTGTTTATAAGTGTCTTCTTAAGTTTGGCTTTTAACCACCAAGTTCCAATTAATTGATGAGTGCAGATTTGATGAAACTCCCTCCAGGTGCTCCTCGGATATTACTTTTACACTAATTCCTCGGAGCGCCGCCATCCCAGCGCAGAGGCATTTAAAGAAAACAAACTCGTGTCAAATCCCCACAGAAATGTGCAATTCTCGATGATTAAAGGAAACTCAGGATCTGATTACCTGAAATCTTTTAAGTCATCAAAAAACTGTTTCCTTGCAAATACAATAGATGTTGAGGCGATGGCTTCCTTTACCACAATACTAGGGCTTATGTAATCGAGGCCGTGCGCTGATAGAGGTAATTATATCTCACGCATTTCTATCAGCACTGCACAGGCAGCTCCTGGTTCAAGACAATACAGCAGTTGCAGTATAATACTAGATGAACGCTGCCTTTAAATCCAGTTTTTCTCTTATAAAAATAACAATTTATTCACTTTCATTTTATTTACACTTACGGAGCTTCAAGAGCACCCCCATGATGTCACAGCATGTATTCATTTGTGTTCCTGGACATGAATTTCTCCTTCTTCTTTTTTTTTCCATAGCTGTTGATTCAAAGATTTTCCACTTTTTTAAAAGTTGGAAAGGTCAGCGAATGGATGCATTACACTTTCCCAGGATATCTGCTTGTTTAGGTTTAGGCAGTGCCAGTCTAAGCTGGGAGGCCCAATTTTCAAATGATCTGTGAGGTGTTTTCAGACATGACTCCTCTGTGAACTTTGACCCGATCCTTCTCTGTGTTGCAGGTTTGCAGTGATGGCTTGTTGCTGGGCCTTGGACCCCGAGGAGAGGCCCAAGTTTCAGCAGCTGGTCCAGTGTCTCACAGAGTTTCACGCAGCGTTGGGTGCTTACGTGTGAAAGCAGTGGGTGGCACTTCTTCTTCTACTAATCCATTAAAGCAACGACACTAAAGGCTGGCGGACACTTTTCACGAGGAATGCACATTTGAAATCGTGCCTTATCACATGAAAGATGAGCAGACTTGTGCCCGATGCTTTTGTTTTGTACAGTTCTTTTGGAGTTTTTATATAGTTAAATTACCTTTTTACAGCATAGCAAAGTAAAACGACTCTGTGTTCAATATTGTTCCATTTGCTTTGAAAGCATCTAGAAAAGGCGACGATCGACGATCTCCACACGCAAAGAGGACCCGAAGAACGAAAAGATGAGGACTTTTTGTGCCATTGAGCGACTTTTTAAAAGAACAATTTAAGCTTCTGCAGTATTTTCTACAGATTCTGTAATGTTGTGCAAATTTTAGATTTGTTTTGGGTGTAAATAACTCCACAGCAGAATGAGTTAGGTACCAAAGTGGACCAGAGAGCTTCAGTAACCATAATCTTCTCGGGCACGCTGCTCCGCTCAGGCTCGGTACGAGAGGCAGATCTGTTGAAATGATTTCTCTGCAAATGGTACAGCGTTTTCTCTGCCGTGGATGAGTTTCCTTTACTGGAGCGCACTCAACAGAGACGTCACACCAATTTTTTTCCTATGCCAGCAGCGTGTATAAAGACATGTGGACACCACAGCTGGAACATCAGCTCTGCAGAGCTATCTGTATAAACCTGATTTTTACACGTGGACACTTATTATTTCAACGTCACTGCTGTCTTCCTCTTGTACTTTTTATTTCCGCTGTCAGAGCCACAGAGTGTGTGTGTGTGTATGTGTGTGTGTGTGTGTAAAAGGTGGATGTGATGTGACCAGTTGGTTAGTGAAGCATCGAGTGGAGCGTTCTCGCCAACACCATCAGATCGAAGCGTCTGAGAACCAACGTTCGAAGATGGATTGATGTCAGAGGGACATAAATCATGGCGGACAGAATCTGTGGGATGCATCTGCTTCTTACTGAAGTACAGTAGACTATATATACATAAAAGATTGGTGTAGGCGCTGTGACATCACCCATGGTCTTGCTGTCTTGAAACCAGATGTGACGTGTTCGGGGGGGTGGATTAGACTGAGACATTTGGTATCAGCTCACTGACAGTGTAGTCATGGTCTGAATCGACACCGAAGCTGTGACGTCACTTTTGTTGTACGATGTTTGGCAAGGAGACAACGGCCGATATAACAGTGCGGCCGTTATACAGAGGCTTTTGTGGTTTTGTGCACATTCTGGTGGCAGAAAAATATCAGAAACAAGTGAAAGAAAACAAGATCATCAGAACAAGTTCTAAAAAAAAAAAAAAACAGACATCGGAGCAGAAATGTGAAAATGAGGCTGTGAATTTTATCCATCGCAGAAGAGAACCTCTCATGTTACAAGCCACGAAGCGAACAGACCGGACTGAAGAAAGCATTCGGCTTTAGTGAGCGACTCATCAGGCGGCTTTCCAGAGCTTAAAAATCTTTAATAAAGAAAAATTCAACACAACAGTAACGGGTCATTTTGTGGCCTGAACACAAACTGAGCTCAGCTTTTGAACCACATGATATCTCTGTGGTTACAGTGTGATGATGGAGCAAGTCTTTGTTACCTTATTGTTCATTTATTTAAGGCGGAGTCTGGAAGGTCTTCTATAAATCACCGCTCATGTTTTCTACAGCACCAAGTCAGCCGTGTCACCTTAAACCACAACCGATCAAATATTTGCATTAAATGTTCCACACATGGCTGCAAACGCATTTGGATGCCTTTAGTTTTGGCACAAGGTTTACGAAAATGTCTCACAAGTGTCACTCGCTGCCAGCGGTTCTTCTCCACCCACAGAACAAGTCATTTACTACGTCCATCTTCTGTGTACAGTGTGTTTTTTGAGGTGCATTGTTCGGTGTGAGATCGCAGCTCTTCACACGACTGCTCGACTCATTTTGATTTAATCACTGTGAACACACACGCCAGCTTGGTCTCATCGTATCCTTCCACTATCTTTATGATGTGGTTTTTTTTGTTTGTTTTGTTTTTATGGTCACTGCATGTTGAGATAAGGTTGTAAACTGCTTCCCAATTTCATATCCACAAATTAAATGGAATCTTTTGAATATATTACCCCGTTCTTGTCTTTTTTTTTCTCTTCATCCAAAGCTTGTTTTCTGTAGTTCCCCAAAAGTCACAGCCACAGTGGGGGGGAAACCTAACTGTATCTAAAGACACCAACTACAGCGAATCATCTCCTAGTGTCTGCATTACTCACTGTGCATTCTTTCTTTTCTATGCTTCATTGTTTTATGTCAGACGATTCTGCACCGGACATCTTTTATCCCTTTGCCAGCCAGTTGATGTTGCAACTTACATCCATGTTTCCAGTAAGCCCAGTAATCTACATTGGTTCCTGTCCATGCTGAAGCACTAAGAATAGAGGATATTGTTTGCTACACACTCTGTGAAAGCCCATGAGGCAGATTTGACTTTGAGCTTTGTGTTTCCAGCTCTGCTGTATGTCTGCTGCATTACTGTTTAAGTTCATTGAGAGAAGCAAAAAACGGACTCGAATTCGTCGTGCGTGCACATGCTTGGCAGAGAAAGACGATGCTGGAAAAAAAAACATATTTTGGACAACGCTTTAGATATGGAAAGAAGATCCAGATTCTAAAACATGGAGAGCTTTAGCACCAGAGATGACTTCTGTGCTTCATTGTTTTACGTCATTTGGTTTTGTTTCGGCTTTAGGCTAAAGTCACATGAACGCCACACTTCTTTAGGATGTCGTAATGGAAAGTTATGTCAAATCTAATTTGTTTTGAGTCCCTAAATCCCCTTGCTTACAAGTCCCTCCAAACCTAAATGCTATCAATTATATCTGTGGCCCACAGGCTGTAAAAATAATTGATAGCAGGTAAGAAAAGTGCAGTACTGAGGGAAACAGATTGCTGAAGTTTGTTTAAATTTGTTCGAAGCTGCCAAAAGGCCTAAAATAGATACAGACACACACCAGACCTGCAACAATATAAAGAAGATCAGTGAGCAGAGCTTCGCAGATGGATGTTTGCTTTGAGAATGTTGATGGAGAAGGTCTGATGCAGAGGGTGGTTGTGGGGAGATGGAGGCAGAGGATCGCGAAGATGTTTACACACAGACTGATGAGGGATAGTTCTTCATTTAGAACCAGATTGTGTCTTTTTGTGGAGCTTTTTGTCTAGAGATGAGTTTTCAACCACTGCAAACCTGCACCTGTGCACTCTCTAGAGCAGGGGTGTCGGACTCCAGGCCTCTAGGGCCGGTGTCCTGCAGGTTTTAGATCTCACCCTGGGTCAACATGCCTAAATCAAATGATTAGTTCATTAACAGGCTTCTGGAGAACCCCAAGGCATGTTGAGGAGGTAGCGATTTAAATCAGCTGCGTTGGATCAAGGACACACCTAAAACCTGCAGGACATCGGCCCTCGAGGCCTAGAGTCCGACACCTGTGGTCTAAAGCAGCAGTCTCAAACTCGTGGCCCACCTCACCCCTACTTGCATATGCATGTACCTTGACGTGAAGAAATATACCGTAGTGCAATTTTTTTGGACCTTGAAGTTGCTCTATTTTGTTGAGCAGGATTACTTTGAGTGCAATGTAAAAATAAGTTCTTTAAAAAGCAAAAGAATAAATGCAGAATGAAACACACAGACGGTCGCTGCAGTGGACGCTTTTCATTTTGTTAACCGTCAGTTTCACTTCAGCTTTTTCTAGAACTTTCTTCACTGAAGCTGGTTGATGGATCAAGAGTAGCCCACAGACCACGGACCTGTTGTAATACACTTTTTAACCACTGCCTCCATCTGACAACAGACGCTTTCTGCAGGTCGACTGGCTGCCAACACAGTACCACCGCTTAAACCACAATTTCCCCTTAAGACACAGGTGAAGACAATCGGGAAGTCAAAACCACAAGATGTGAGGACAGGCTAAACACAGAGACAAAACTGCTCACACCAAGCACAATAAGAGAGACTGAGTGACACAGAAGGGACTAATTCGGCCTGCAGAAGTGTAGCTGCTGTCAGCACTTGTCAATGCGGGCTGCGTTGACGGTGACGTGCAGTTACATTTCTTGGGATTGGGAGGATTGGGAGGCACAGCTAGAGAAACGGTGCAGAAACTAAAATAACAAAATGAAAACAAGAACTAAAATCTCAACGATTTCACTAAAACTCAGAGACAAGTTCTCCAGAATGGAGACATCATCACCGCGGCCTTATTTGTTTTGAGTAAATCAGCTGGATGTCAGGCATGTGGCGTCACATTGTGGTATTTCAGTGAAGCTTGAACCTGACATATTTTCAGAATGTGCTCAGTCATCGGTGGCTTTCAGATTGTGTCACAGTGAAGCCACTCTTTCAGTTTTTCTACTTTCCTCACCAGCTGCAGGCACAGCAGAGCGCACTGTAACGCGGCCACAGGACGCATTGAGCAAACACTCCTGCATCCTCAGCAGCAGACTCTTGTGTCACAGTACGGCAGAGTTTAGAGAGTTTCTGGCTTTCGAAGTTCCTGTCTGCGGGGGTTTCTGGGTTTAATTCACTGAGAACCGCCAGGCAGCTCTGTAATCCTGTTTCTGGGAACTGGGCCCAGTTTGAGCTTCCAGTTTGACTCATCTTCATTGCTGTCACTCCGTTTCCACTGACTTTACATACTTTGCACACATTTTCCACACATTTCCACACATTTCAGCTTCACTAAAAGCCACCAACAGTTTACTTGTACACCCACTCCAAGCGTCACAGTCTGAAACCAAAACCTGTTGTTTTTGTTTTTGTTTTTTTTCCTCCATGTGATTTTGTTTCTCTAAAACCGCCTTTGAGCATCAGCATCATGGGATATATCATGATTTCAACAACCTGCAGCAGTTTAAGGCATTGATAACATGGATGTTTGATCTGTTTTCTGATAACTCACAGGCGAACACTTGAACTGCATTCTGGGTAAGCCTTCTCCATGTGGGACACGTCAGTGAACAGGGTATAATATGTGACCTGCCTCCTTTTAGTCTCAGCTAGAAGAGGATTCGGATATCAACATGTAGACAAAAACTTGGGCCTTTCTTCACGGTGGGGTCCCACTAGTTATTTAAAGTTATTTGGTCCCTGAGAAAAATTGCCCACAAAAAAAATATAATTCCTGAGATCACTCGGCCACTTAAACAGCTCCCCCACTGATAAGGTGTTGATTCGTGGAGGAGTTGCATTAAATTCCTTTACATGTGGAGCAGTGAGGTGGAAAATAAGTCATTTCTGTGGTTAACTGATATGCATATGTAAAAACTCCTGCAGTGTTTGACGCAATAAATTTCCTTACTAGTGTGTTTGCAGACAGCTTTATAACAGTGCAAAGTCTGGATCATGGCTGATGTTTTTCAGACTTGCTCACGTCCAAAGTCCAAATGTCTCTGCAGAGCATGTTTAGATATCCAGATAAGAGAGCGCAGCTCCACCTTGTTCAAAGAACTGAAAGAGAACAGATATTGATCTCTTGGAAAGACCTGCTCTACCTCTCAGGAGGCAGGTTATCTACCAAGCAGAAAGTGGCGGCTCCAGTCTTCAGTCAGCATGTCTAAGTATCCTTGAGTTGCTATCTGATACATCGATTGGAGTATGGTCGCGTGTGAATATTAAAAAGGTGTAGGAGAAAACGAATAGGTCAATAAGGCATGTTTGAGTGTTCATACAGAGTGGAAAAGTGCTATATAAGGACAAGTCCATTGCCATTTCCTTGCGGATACGAGAAGTTGGGTAATCTCCGTCGGAAGAAAATCATGGTGGACAGGATCTGAGGATCTGTTTGTGATGTTGTGGTGTTTTTAGTGGAAATGTGTGGAATCCCTTCTAGATTGAGCACTGGTACCAAACTGAAATCTTACTCAGCTTGAGAGTGATTCTCTTCTGCAGTTTTCTGCTGCACCCCCACCAGAGTCTGGGTCCCAGGAGGAAGACAGTCTAAAAACTTCTCTCTAACTTTGTAATAGATCATGTTCATTCAATAAGAATCGATGTTCAGCAGCTCTGCACATCAAACATCTGTCTGAGGACACATGGCTGGACACAGGCCCAGTATTCTCTACACCTGCTTTCCCCACTTTTTTATAATTCTGAAGAAATATTCAGATTTCCTGTGCTAACCCCATCAACTCATCTTGTTCTTGTCCAGCCAAACTTTGACAAAAAAGCCCGGAAACACCCCATTAAACACTACCATTCACCTTGAATCCTTTTTTTTTATTTTTTATTTTTTATTCCAAAGTGGAAAGTTTAAGAAGCACTCATTTAGACTATCCAAAACACTAACGAGTGCTGCCTGGGGGGATCACAGACCTACAGTTTGAGGACAAAGTGATGAAAATTCGTTTCTTTACTGTGAGAACAGAAAAGTTAATCATCCACGTGGTTTTGTGGCTCTTTGGGGGATGCTGGTAAAGGTGAGCAGTGTTTAAACGCGTTTTCCAAACTCCAGCGGGTAAGTTTCCTTCACGGAAACGTTAAGGTGATTGTGACCTCTGTTGTCTGCAGGATCTCAGCTGTTGGAATTGTTTGCAGCTTCTCTGCACCGCGTAAAAATCCACGTGAATAAATCAACACGCTGTTAAACATTTATTGTGGGGAAACACTGACCTCTAAACGGCTTCGTTCATTAGTCTCTCTCCCTGCTTCCCTCTCTGCTCATTAGCTCGGGACAGAAAACAGCTCTGAGTGGCGCATACCGCGCGTAATGAGCTGCTGGAGAACAATACGGGGCTCGCTGGATACTTGACAAACACTCCTGCTCACATTAGAGCCCGTCTGCGTGTGAATAACGCGGTGAGTAACACCGGGGACTCCGCTCTTTAACAAACAGTTCAACTGTCACAGGTGAGCGCTGCGCCCCGTGACTCAGACCTGTTCCCTTTTCACAAGTTTCAAAACATTTACGCGTGGAGCCGTGGGCTGAGTCCAGTTACATCATCAGCGACGGGCATAAAAAAGAAGAAAAGAAAAGAGAGCGCACACAGCAGCGGGGGGAGGACGCAAACATGAAACCTGGAGAGGAAGCCTTTCTGCTCACTGTGGAGCCCCGAGCCGAAGCGATGGACGCGAATCTGCGCAGAGACGCGAAGAAGCCCAGGACGCTCCGCTGCAGCATAAAGGTGAGACACCGGCTGGCACTGCGCAGAGGACGCAGCGTGTGCGCATTTATCCTAGAGGTGTGCGCGACTTTATGCACACAAACTGAGTTTCTACTTCGGCTTCAAGGGGAGCGTTCCACTTTGTTCTCCACTGAGTTCAGTGGACCCACCTGTGGGTGCATGAAAGCAGCCGCACCTTACCGCGGCAAACATAATGAGCCACATAAATGTGGAGGTTTAATCTGAGGGCATTTCACCTTTTTCCCTCCATAACTTGAGGATTTTGCCCTCTGGGTAGGATTGCCTAAGCGCAAACCGAGCTTCACCTGAGATAAACAAGATAAAATCGGTCATAATGTGATCATAAGTCTCTTGTTAGCTAAAATAATAATAATAATAATAATAATAATAAAAAAAATCAATCTGAGCTAATTGAAATCAGATTTAAATGCGGTGTTTGCTGCTTGGGCTGATGATGCTGGAGGTGACCTGCAGGGAACAACTTGCCGCTTTCATCTTAATTAACGTGTTTCTAATCTTTCCGCACAAACTGAAGTTCACCCCCGCCAAAATCAAATGTTATTTCCAAGGCAGGAAGGGATTTAAATTTTTGTAATTATAAATCAAACATTTTTCTCCCTTTTCACTTTGGGAGGTTAACGATGAGGAATCCAACACGGTAAAGTGCAAAGTCTCAGTTACAGACTTGTTTACTGTGAGTAAATGTATTAATACCACTAATGTAAAAGATGCATTATATTAATTAATTATAAATTAAATAAGCTTTCTAATTTTAGGCACTTTCATCTAGTTCAGAATGAAAACCTTAAAGGACTCCGTTTTAAATCAAACGTGTAAAAAATGTTTAGCGATAAATAAATTTTTTAAAAAATCCCTTTTTTCATTTGGATATATATATTTTGATAGGTTGTTAAAAGAGGGAGCTTTGGAGTTTTAGATGTATAAGTCTGATATTATATGAATTTATATTTTTACAAAGTTTTGGGGGGACTTTAATTCATCAACTGCAAATCATTTAAGTTTAATTCACTTCACGAAGTTTATTGACAGGTTCAAGCAAAGATCCACCTTAAGATGGTCAGACTAAAGATTTTTATTTTTTTTTGGCTTTAGTTAAGGATGTTATTCTTAATAATATTAATAATAACTCATTTATGAAGCACCTTTCAAGCAACCCAAGGTAGCATTACACACTGAAGTCAAAGGCTTCAAAATTTCTTATTTAATGTTTTCAAGCAGTTCATCAAATTCTGCATAAATTAAATCTGAGTGTTTTACAGTGTAATGTTTGACAGAGACTGAGAATTTAAACAACCTTTAAAACACGCGCGCGCAAACGCACGCACACACACGCACTCGTTTTCATATCTTAGTGAGGACATCTAATTGACATAATGCTTCCCCTAGCCACTTACCCTAAACATCCCAAATGAATGCCAAACCCTAATCCTTAGCCTAAACCTAAACATAACCTAACTGTGACTGTAACCCTGACCCTAAAACCACATTTTGAGCCTCAAAAATGCCCTCAAACTTGTGGGGACGGGCACTTTGTCCTCATAAGCAACTGTTGGTCCCCACAAGTATAGTAAACTTACAATTTATCTGTCCTCACATAGCTATGTAAACATGTACAGACACACACTTGCCTTAAGTCCAGATGTTACTGCTGATCCAAAACCACATCACACATTCACAACAGTCAGAGTCTAAACTCAACATGGATGAAATGTAACAAAGAACACAACTGAAAATAATGAACTGAACCTGAAACATTCCCAGGAGGCTTTGTGTGGACCTCTCCACGGTCAGAAGAATCAAGCACAGATTATTAAATGAAAGGTGTGTGGAGGGAAAACTAAAAAGATTACTCAGCGATTAAAAAGCAATTAAAAAGTAAAATTAGGTTTGGTTTACCTGCAGAAGCAAAGACAAATGTTCAGCTTTGACTAATTTAAATTCTCAAAGTGAGGACCAGGGGCTGACAGCAGCTCTCCATCCTTTCATATGGAAAAGAAATGAAGCACTAACCTTTCTTTATTCACTTATAGTACAGGATACTGCAGCCTTTTGTATGTAAATGATGGATGCAGCTTTTGGAAATCACCCATTAGTTTTGAACTTCCACATTTTAGATGCTTCAGCACCTTATTTGCTTGTTTTGTCATTATTATTAAAAATATAGAAATAAAGCAGCAGAAGTTGGGATGAACCACGGTGGTTGCATCTGTCAGTCAATTCTTATTTGTGGTAGTAACTGGAAGAGCCATTGACCTAACCGAGTCCAACTTTGTTGTGAGCAATTTTGAGATGTCACAATTCTATTTAGTGGAAATGAGGTTTTAGATTGGGATGAAATCATGATTTACTGGTAAAAGAGCATCAAGGGGCGTCAATACTGGAACAGACTGGCAGCAACGTGGGAACTATGGGCCAATAATTATTTCACATTTTAGCAACAAATACATTTTTTTTAAAGTACACAAGTTTTGGCCACTATATTGTGTTTTTCTTTTTGTTGTTGTGTTTTTGGGGGGGGGGGTTTGGAGCTGGAAGTTACTGTGTTGCCACAGCCAGATTATTAGATGAAGCTAACAGGCATTGATTCCATTAAAAGTGCTCCAAAAGAAACCCCCACAGCACAAACACAGCCCACAGGGCCAGTTCAGGGACGCCAGTTTGGTGAGGTGACGCCTAGGAGGCATCATGGCCGCCTGTGTTTCTCACCAAAGGCGAACCTCTGGGGCTGAAAAATGACGCCATCATGGAAACAATGAAAAATGCTTCTGTGATGCTTTAAAATGGGGAAAAAACTCAATGCAGAGATTAAAACAGTTTCTTGTAGCAGACTGTAAACATGTTTATATCTGCTGTAAAGTTTTAACATGGGGTTTTATTGAGGATTGGCTCACTTTTGAAGCCTCTAGTGGACACTAGAGGAACTGCAAAGACTAAACTAAAGCATATAAGGCCTTTGTTGGCTCAGAGGTTGCTGTTTGATTGTCACTCAGTCATCCAAACTTTGGGAAGCAGTTTTAGCGCCTTGAGCACAAGCTCTTTTTTTTTTTCCTCTCTCACTTGCTAATCGGATCCTTGTTGTGGAAATTTCATCATGTTTCTGCTTCAGATAAATTCCTGACAGAAGAGAATGCTGACAACTTTGTTTTTCCATTACTAATAACTTCATTTGATCCCTTTTGACAGCAGTTTTATGTGTTCGGGATCCGCATCCAGCTCCAGTTTTGTTATGTGTTTTGGCTCTGCTATTAAAAGACTCAAAGCACTGACTTGAAGGAGAATTGTTGCCTGAACGTGTGCCAAAAGGAGCAGTTGTTCTTCCCTTTACGGCAGTAATGGGAGGAAAACAGTTTGTTCTTGAGTTGTGAGTAATATTAATGCAAACACTGGTGGTTGCTTTCAAAACTCTAAGAGAAATGACTCCTCTTCTTCACCGTGTGAGTGACACATATGAGTAATAGGTTTCGGAAGCCTGGGGGGGTGGAGGAAGTTTCTTAGCTTTCCAGAGGGAGAGCGTTTATTTGAGTTTGGAATCTTCTGAGTGTTTACCTTCGATGTTCTCACGTCGCCTGTGGTGGGTCCGGCCGCTGCAAATCTTTCCCTGTTTATCTTCACTTTAAAGCCCTCCTCCGCTGAAGCCAAGCAAACATAAGCAGGATGGAGGACAGTGAAACAGCGAGACTCGTCCTGCAGGTGTCTTCACATCATCCTGAGACTACACAGTGAAATTTGTGAGAATGCACCTGGACTTCAAAGGTGTCCAGTGTTATGTTTAGACAATGGGAGCAGTTCAGCATGAGTGGAACAGCAAGCCATTTGTCAGAAAGCTGTTTCTAAATCATTCCTGCAGCCTTTTCGGTCAGACTGTACCGCCAGAGCTTTGAATAGCTGTTGTCCTCCAGTCTAACATCAAATGACTAAAAAGTTATAAAGCTGTGCTCTTTGTTCTCCGGTCAACAAAGGCTTCACACGAAGCAATCACATCCATCCATCTTTCCTTGATACCGCTACAATTTGCACCACGCTCCGCTCTCTATTTGTTCAGCTTCAAGAGCACATTCTGCTTGTTTTCTTAGGTCCTCTTGAGCTACACCTGGAGTCTACACCCAGGTGACACAGTCAACCTCTCTTTAAGGATAGCTCTGCCAGCGTTTGGGCCAAGTTTCTGCACAGGGGCATGTAGTGTTTACATCATGATCAGGAGCATAAGAAGCATTGGAAAGCCTCACTGCATCTGAGCATGAGGCTCGCCTCTGTGGCTGAGTCACAGTCAAATCGCATTGTATTTCTTTATCAGGGTATGGTGAGAAGATAAGCACAGCTGCCATGTCTACTGCAGACAGATGCTGTGCTCAGATTAGCACAAACTGCAAACGCAGGTGAACACCAGAGAGCAGCCGAGTGTTTTCTAGAGAGTAAAAATGGCCATATTGGCACATATACTGGTACTTCAATACGGTTTTTTGAAAGTAGTTCCAAATAACGACAGCAGTCGTCGCAATAAGCTCTAAACGATAAGGCAGGCGTGTCCAAATCCAGGCCTCAAGGGCCGGTGTCTTGTTAGTTTTATATATCACCCTGAATCAAATAACTAGTTCATTAACAAGCCTCTGGAGAACTTCAAGACATGTTGAGACAATCAGCTTTGTTGGATCAAGGATGCATCTAAAACCTGCAGGACACTGGCCCTTGAGGCCTGGAGTTGCACACCTCTGCTGTAAGGTGAAATACCGAAGTTTTTTTTTCATTTGCCCCCTTGTGGGCTGCGAAGGTACTGCAACCATTCGCAATAAATGAAACATTCAGTTTCTTAATTTTGACATTAAATATTTAAAATTTTAAAGAATCAGAACTCAGGGACTGTATTGGAACATCACCTGCTAATTAATCTAATTAATAAATTTAATAAAATCCTAGGAGAGCTATGGTGTTGTTTTAAAGGGGGGAAATATCAATTGAACCTGAACCGTGTTCATTTATACTACCGTATAAAGTTTGGCATTTTAACATGCAAGTATCTTTTATACAGCCATTGGTATTCACAGGTTTTAAGGAGGCTGTGCACTAGTCTACTTCTTGGATTGGTGCACAATTTGAAGCGCGGCCTAAAACTCGAGGCTCGGGCAGTCAGCGCTGAATGTGCGGTTTTGAAAATGTTAAACCATCTCCTGAATGCATCATTCCAGTATATTTAACAAACTGATATATGAGTAATATATCAGTCTTACTCAACTGGAGAATAAGCACATTTTTCAGAACTGCTTTAAATGTCAGCGCTCCTTTGTTCACGATGCTATTGTGCAGAAAATCTGTTTTATGTTTGTTTGACAATAAGGGGAGGTGACCTGTGCACATACTTTCTTTTAAGTATCCTCAGAGAGTTTGTACACATTTCAAGCACTTTTTTCCTTTTATTTCCCCCTTTTTTTCTCTCTCTTTTTTTTTTTTTTTTTGACTAGAACACATATAAGAACAAAATAACCACAACCCGTGTCCATGAAAATAAAAGCTTTTGGAATTCAAGAGTGAACTTCCCTCAATTCTTCCCTTCACAGCAGGGTTGAAGGTTGGGACAATGACCTCCAATCATAGAGAGCTAAAAGTGTTCAAAAAGGAGAAGTAAATGAATAATGCTCAGAGAATCCAAATACTTAAAGTTTGTAAAAAAAAGTTTCCCTTTTAACAAACAGCAGTTTTTTTTAGTTTAATTAATTTTTTATGTAGCTGACACAATTATCTGCTCTTTTCCCTTTCAGTAGAACAATCCTTCCAATTTACACAGTTGAATGGAGGAAAATCTAAGTTGTTTTTTTTTTAATTCGCAAAAAAGCCATGTCCATGCATTTAAACATACAGATCAGAATCTGTCATTTAAACCACATGTTGAAAAGACTTTGTCCAACCTTTTCTTCTCCTCACGTGAGCAAATGCCTGATTTCTTTACCTTTATTTTACTATCTGCTCTTTATGGGACAGATTTGCTAATGTATTGTGCCAAACATGCGATTTGGCATTAAAGTAAAATATATCGACATATCCCTAACCCTAACCCTTGACAGTGACAAGACTGACCTTGTTGCGCATGTAAAGGAGTTGCTACGGTGGCCCTGAGAGGCCAGACGGACTGCAACTTAAGAAAACACCAGCAATAAGAAAAACGCTGCAATAGCACAACAAACACGACGGAAATACGAAAAACGAAAACAGAAATAGGAAAATAAAATTTTCTTCCAAAAGCACAAGTGAAGTGTTTCTGGGGAGACAATAACTGGACGGACCAGTTAGAAACATGCTAGGTGTGTTTTATCATGATTTTCATATACTGATTACAGATTTTTAGGCTAATAGTTAGGCTAACACACTTACCTCTCATCTTTTCTTTCCTCACAAAACAGACAGATCCTCCACTTCTTTTAATTGTCTCCCAGCGCAATTCTTAGCATATTTTGGTTCCTGCAACTGATCCGTCGGGTTATTGTCTCCCCAGAAACACTTCCCTTGTGTTTTTGGAAATCTCTTTTTTTCCTATTTCCATTGTCGTTTTTCCTATTTCCGTTGTGTTTTGTGTGCTTTTGCAGCGTTTTTTCTTATTCCTGGTGTTTTCTTAAGTTGCAGTCCGTTTGGCCTCTCAGGGCCACCGTAAGTTGCTTCTCTAGGCTTTCTCTAAGTACAGGGATGAGAATATTGAAATTGAGTGCACAAACATTTGCCACATTTAATTAAATGCTGATTGTGTTGATATTTAATGCCAAAAAAAAGCACGTCTTTGTTTTTCTAAACACAGTTGCAGTCAAAAAATATCATCCTTAAAGCTAACCACATCTATGAGGTCTCATGCCATTTTAACCTGTTTAAAAAATGACCATAAACCCTGAGCTTGGTGGCGTTGGTCTCTTCCTGTGAAAGGGGAGTTCTTCCTTCTCACTCTCACCGAATGCTGTTCATAGGGGATTGTCTAAAACTGTAGGGTCATTACTGTGCTTACTTCTCTCTGTCTGTCCCCAAACTTTCCCACTGGCTGGGTTTTATATATAAATCTCTGCTTAAGCTGGTTTTCTCTGGTCTGTGTACATTTGTGTGTTAAAACTGTCATCAGTACAGCTGACCCTCTGTTTGTCTCCAGTCAGAACAGAATTTGACAAGAAAAAAAAAAGAAACAAACACCTGCCCCCCCGCTTTTCCTTTCCCCCAAAAATAATCTACAGAAGAAGTTGAAATTGTGATGCATATCATATAATGGTTTAAAAAGAATGCAACACTGCTTCATCAGGATTAACTGGACATGTCTTTAATTTTTTGGCATTCCAATAACTGAAGATTAAATGTTGCTTCTGGTAGACTTGCTTCCTGCACAGAACCAGAGATCTGACTCTTGCATTTGTTTTAATTTGACTTTGTTAAAATGGCAAAATGAGGTCAAAGTTGACCTGAAACATTTTAATTTGGTCAAAAGAAGTTTTTTGCCTGCCTGTGCAGATAGGTGCTGTCAAATCACTTAGGTAATTGAAGCCTATTTGACAGAAAATGAAGATGAAATATTATCAGCCGTGTAAAAGGATCCATTGTGTGTGCTAACCAACCATAAAGCCACACTTTAATAGGAGCATTAACTGTTCTGAGGCGAATGCAGAGTTTATTCTCCCTCAGACGAGCTGGCAGCTGGTAAACACGCTGAAAGCTGGGATTTATCATTGTTTTCATAGTAAATTCACCGCTAATCTTAACATGTATCTTCAATGCAGTATCCATGGCCCCCGGAGCAAAAAGTAAGCAGTGCGTCTGTGAAAGCCTTCTGAGACACAGAGAAGCAAGTCACTCGTCTTTCAGATCACTGGGAGTCCATCCAGGGGGCGACTCTGGTCTGGGTGTGAAGAGAAAGTCTTGGAAGACAAATTCCACAACCAGATGGAGACGCAGTATGAAGCGGTTTTCCTGAAATGATCCCAAAATGTTGTCACCGGATAAGTGATTTCATTCCTCTTTTGGATCTGTGCTCTGGAGCTAATGCATTACTGCTTTTGCAGTGCAGACATGCCGTTTTCCAGAAAAAAATCAAATCATGAGTCTGGCAACTTTACTTTTGATTTCTAGGAATCATTAAGAAACCTAAAACTTAGAAACTCATACCTCATTACAACCTCATTTAGTGGAGTAAAACAAATGCATAATAACTTTTTAAAAACAAAGCAGAAAACATTATTATACATTTTTAGTAGATTCTGCTCCTCAGGCTTTAACCACAGTATAGAAATTAAAACTTTGAGAAAATGATGTGAAGGCTTGGATCTCATTCCAGGACATTTTCAATAATTTTAATGTTCTTTAAAAAAAAACTATACCGTATTTACATTGCCGCATGTGATGCTTTTGTAATTCATATAATGAATCTGATTCACAGCTTAATCCCTTCTTCTTTGCAATTTTTCGCGTTTTACAAAAACCATCCAGTAACCAGGACTGGGAGCTTTGGCAGGCCATATGTTTGACTGTATATAATAAACTTTTTAACTGATGTTAAAAATATAACCTGTTTTTTGCTCTTAGGTTAGAAAACACAAACTTTTACCTGCAGAAAAAGGCTAACTGTCTGCAAAGTCTTTAGTTGGTATGCCTGAAGCCTTGTGTAATACTTGGAAAGGAGTTTAAGGAATGCGGTGCAGATGAGTTTGTACTCAAAGTGGAGATGCCTTTTTGAAAATGTGTTTCCTCTGAATTGTTCTGTGTTCTTAAAAACAATTTAATCCTCTAAGACTAATTATTTTAGGCTTTTTGTAATGGTGCCAGCTGAAACTGCTACAGAGTAGCTGACACGGCTGACATTTATGACTTCACCCTGTTTCAGCTACAGATCCCCCATTGCTGCACATTTTGTCTTTCCTCCTGCATATTTCCACACTCCACTATTTCACGAACATAACCGAAAGAATAAAAAGACCTGTCTTCTGTGTCCTAGCTGTTCGTGCTCTGCCACGGCCTCCTGCAGTTGTCCCAGCTGCTGTACAGCGCCTACTTCAAGAGCACCATCAGCACAATCGAGAGACGCTACGGCCTCAGCAGCTACTCCTCGGGAACCATTTCCTCTCTGCACGAGGTGGGAGCCAACAATAACTTACCCTCATCCAGTGTAGGCTCATGATAGCTTTATTTCAAGGATACCGATGACAAAGGAGGAACTGAAGTGCAAGCAACAAATCAAAATCACACTTCCTGACAATCCGAGTGGGACTCGAGTATTTTGGAACAGTTTTATTGCAAATGCAGGCGTCAGGAGTGATGAGAGATTGTTTCTGTACGCGCTCGGCGCAGAGGTCACTCTGGGGGGTTTTTTATACTCCAGTGAGCTTTAAATGTTTCACACACATATAAATGTTTTCTGTTTGTCAAAGACAGTCACAAATAAACTGCATTTTTCTGTCTGTGGCGATACTCCATGAAGAATGACTTTAGCTTTTCTTCTTATGGTTTCTTTAAGGCTGCTCTGATGGATATTTTCTCAGTAACGCCAGATCAAAAGATTATGTGTAATGTGTAGTCTCATTAAAGTGATAAATCCAGACAATTATCACCCAGCTCTGCACTTCCTCTCAGTTACATGGAGCTTTACTGTTGTGATTGTTTCTGTCTCCAGAAATCTGGATTACGAGGTAGGGTCAGGGGCTTAGTGAGGCAGCTTCAGGTTTAACATTGTGTTACTAATGTTGTTTGCTTCTTATCGGAGTACAATGCCAAAAGATAAGAGATCAAAATAAGACAAAATGACCCCATACCGACCAATCATCTCCTGCAGCAGAGAATAGCTTCAGCATTCCTGGAAATCAGTGTGCAGAGTAAGAGGCAAGCTTAGGGAACAGCACAGTAGACACAGGAAGTGACAGGGAGGAAAACACAACAAACAAACTGCACACACGTGTTTTAAATGTTGCTTTCCCCCATGAAGCACTTTGAACTGCACCAACTGCACTTACAGTGCTATACAAGTTGTGTGCAAAAGATTCAGCAGAAACGACCACAATTTGGATAAATGAAATGCAAATACAGATTAAAGTGACATCTAATTATGGATCCTTAAATTACCTCTGAATTGTGCTAGATTGCACCAAGTGATGCAGCGTTGCACAACAGTGACACCCTGAGTTTAATGCATTAGGTGTGGTGCTTCCTCTGGCTCCTCTCTGACTTTTTTCTCTGTCTCTTAGATCAGTAACAGCATACTGATTGTGTTCGTGAGCTACTTTGGGAATCGGGTCCACCGTCCTCGCATCATCGGCGTCGGTGGACTGCTGATGGCCATCAGTGCCATGATGCTGACTTTGCCTCACTTCCTGTCTCAGCCGTATGAATACGGCTCTGTTTTACATAGTAAGATGAAGCTATAAACACATTGCTGCTCTGTCTCCGCTGACACTGCCCTCCTGTGACTCTGTCCAGAGCTGAGGGGGATTACAAGTGTACAAATATGTCCAAAAGACTTATGAGGCTTTACTTAAGAGTTGCAGCATCCTCTAACAAAGGCTCCATAGGACTCAGTGGGAGTCAAACAAGTTTCTGCTGTTTGGTCCTCTGTGTTCTTTAGCATGTGTTTGGAAAGCCTTGCTGGTGCTCCCCAATTGAACTTTTGCATAAATCAGGAGGAAATTCATAATCTCTGTGCACTCTCTGAAAGCTAAGAAGATTACAATTACCTCTGGGGCATTTCATTTGCAATAACAATGTTCTTCTTCCTTTTCGCTTTGCCCCCAGTTAAAGTCATACAGAGTGTCAGCGGAGGGTCAGAGAAGCTCCAGGAAATGAAATAAGTAGTACGTCTGTGTCTTCTGGCCTGTTTTTAACTATAATTTTCCTTGTTTTCTACCCTGTGTGTGTGTGTGTGTTGATACCAGATCGCCACGAAATGTGCAACCTGCAGAGCACCTCAAACAGCACACAGTCGTGCAACCGTGATGAAACGAGACGTCTGACCGACACCAACAACCTGTGGCTGCTCATGGCCAGCGCTCAGCTGCTCTTTGGTGTCGGATCAGTGCCCATCCAGCCCTATGGGATTTCCTACATTGATGATTTTGCTGGGCCTGCAAATTCCCCTCTCTACATAGGTGAATGACCTGCAGTTCAAAGATTGATGGGACCACATTAAACTGAATTATTTAGCAGGGTTTCGTGTGAAAAAAAACCCCTGATAAATATACAAACACAAGGAGTGAAAGTACGAGTATTTTGTGTTGGTGAAACTGAAAACTAAAGTCATCACTCTGTCTACAGACAGCTTAGAGGATGATATCAGATCACTGAAGTGTTCAGAAACCAGCTGCTGCTTAGATTTTAAAGTACTGCTCGTCGACGCTGTCAAGTAGACTCGAGTCATCAGTAGAAGTGTTAATTCTTCCAACAATGAGTTTAAGGAAAAACATGGCTGTCATTCAAAATCTTTGTGATAAAGATCCTATAAAGATAAAGATGAAATATGTCTGTTTGCAAGAAAATTAGCTTTGATTTCTAATTTTCCCCTTTAAATCTCATGCTTTATTGCTTTGCATCAAACTGTGGCTAACAGACCTTGAATATCAAGATTTATTCCTGCAGAAGCCTTGAGTCAGAAATGTACTCCCCAAAGTGATGTTTATAACAGCATGATTCACAGAGATAAGTCAGGTTAACCCCCGTTTTTCCATGGAATATTTGAGAATATCTGTTATGAATGAAGGATAAATACAGATGGAACCGTTTAAAAAAATATTCCCGTATGAAATATTGTACAAAAATGACCCCACTTGCGAAAATAGCTTGGAGGTTAAAGCTGGAGTCTTTTAGAATCAGTTTGGAGGCTTTAGAGGAAAAATACAATCTTTTTAAAATGGTAAGGTATTTGACTGGCTGCAGCTCAACGGTCCATCACAGCCTGCCATCTCTTATCATTCACAGCCATCCTGTTTGCAGTTTCTGTATTCGGGCCTGCCATCGGCTACCTGCTGGGCTCAGTCATGCTGCGGGTCTATGTGGACGTGAACAAAAAAGATTTGGGTAAAGCTGAGTCTGGAAGTCATTTGATTGGGTTAAAGAGGTATGGATGTCTTACGGCGTTTTTCACCGATAATTCCAGGAGAAGCTGCGCTCCAACTCAGACCCGACGATCCTCGCTGGATCGGTGCCTGGTGGATGGGCCTGCTCATCTCTACCGGCTGCCTTGTTCTCACCTCTATCCCCTACTTCTTCTTCCCGCGTACCATGGCTTCACAAGACCACGTAAGCCTTGCTCTTATAGAAGTCTTTTAAACAGCAGAGCACATGTCAGGACTGTGCAGTCCACAAGAAGCATCCATAATGTAACTGTAAATATTGGAAGCAAACAGGGATCTGACACTTAAAGGACAATATTCTCTATGTCACATTTGACTGACCTCTGCTGGCTTAATGTAAGTTCTGCAGGTTGTTTTTTGTTCTTGTTTTTCTTTCAGTTTTTCACTATTTAAGGCACAGTTTCAGTCTTGGTGACCTCAGTGGAGCGATTTCACATACAAATCTGCGCTTGTGAAATGCTTTAAGAAAAATATTAGATAAGTTTTAGCTTAACTATGCTTATCTATGACTAGATAAGGAGGAAGTGCATGCCCCCTCATTTTTCGTGAAACCACAGTTTCACTTCCAGCTTTAACTTGACTGACTTAAAAACAATGAAGTTCAAGTGGGCCAAAATACAGTTATTAGAAAAAATTAGAACTTCTAGTGAGCTCTTGTGACGTAGAAAAGTCTTTTTTACAATAATTCTTTCCTAAAATATAAAACCATATGCAGGAAAATTACAGAACAACATTGACACAGCTTAAAGCTTTAAAACATACTGTGCCAGTTTAAAACATCAATCATGCTAAGGTAAATATTCATTAATGAACTGTTTTTTTTATTGTGTTGGGTTTTTTTTAGTCCAGTAATCATAGACTGTGTTTTTAAAACTAACTTAGCTGCCGGGAATTCTCATGTTCACACAGCAAATGATTGTTTTCTGCATGTTTTGAAACCAGACACAAGGACAGAGGGATGCCTCTGACTGTGAAACTGAGGGGACACTCATATGGTAGCAAATTGCCCTCCAACCTGGGGTCATAAATCTAGTTTGCACTTTGGCCATTTACCCACAGATTTGTATATAGTTTGACTTCTCTTTACAATCACAGGAGACGCCCCCTGCTGGAAACCTTTAAAAACATGCATCTTTCATAATCCAGTCTGTCATCAGTTTCCCAACAGCGGTTTTTGATTTAGTTAACAGGAATGAGCAAACAGCAGACATAATTACATAAATGTTATCGATGGACACAGAGGGGAAGTGGTTAGCTGAAAGTTGCACACAAAAAGTGGAAGTAATCTTCAAACAGTAATAGACTGACAGGTCATCATCAGCCTTTTTCCCCCAGTATAAATCATAAATAAGCAATGGATGAATGTTGAGTTATGCAAATAAAAAACATGATAATAAGGGAGAGGTTTGAGAACCACTGAAACACATGATGCGTCTTTTAAACTTTTGCGCAGATTCAAACTAACAGCGGGCAGGCTCTAAACGAATTCTTTTGAGAGACAAAAACTCCACAGAAATCTTTTCATTGCAGTGTTTGACAGCTTTTGGGTGATTTTGAATGCTGCTGTGCAGAGCTTGTCAGTTCAGTCTAATGTTCCCACGTCACACGAATGCAGCACAAAGACACAGAGGCTTATGTTGTAGGACAATGTCGCATGAAAGGAGAGAGAAACTTTGAAGTGCTCCTCGAAAGATTGAGATCAAACCCATGAGATTTTCATCCTCTGGAGCCTCCATATGCTCTTCTGTATGTCTGAATTTGTGCCGCTGCCTCCCATAAATGTCCCTGTCTTCATTACTCACTGAACATGTGAGTAATGAGTAACTGCTTATTTTCCCTTAACAAAGATGAAAATACACCATTCAGACACTGACAGTTCAGGGCTCATTACTGGCACCTGTTAGGAGTGTGTTGGATACAATGTGTGGATTTAAGTGACAAAGTAACAGTTTAGATGGCTGAACGGTTATTATGGTTAACTAAGAAGCAACAGTATGTCTCGGTTTTTCTACATTAAAAAAAATGCTGCTGTAGTAAATGAAAGAAATCTATAAGCAAGACTCTTTGGACTTAAACTCATGTTTGACTGCTTTAGGACATCTTATCAGTGGTTCTCTTTTGCCTCACCCATCCATCCATTCATTAAACTGCTTATCCAAAGTCCGATCAGGTGGACTGGCCTCTACCTAGCTACACTTTGAAGATCCTCTTTGAAGGATCCTGAGGTGTTCCAGATACCCAAACCCCATCACTGTATGTCTAACTCTAGTATATCTTCATATATCCTCTTCATATGTCTTTTCCTGCAAGCGTCATTTTGTTCTCCTCATCAATGCCATGCATCCATGCTGCAAGTCAATAAGAAGTCAGTAAAGCTGCATTCGTGGTCCTTCTGCTACCTCTAGAGGAATGAGAGGAATGAACATACTTTCTGTAGCATGAACTAACTTCTTTTTTTAAGTTTCAGGGAATTTCAGTTGGGTGATTTGAAACAGCTCAACAAATATCAGCCAACACATAAAGGGTTTTTTGTGCAATTTGGCACCCAATCTGTCAGCAAGCTAAAGGTACAGCTTCTGTATTTCCCAGGGAGAAAAAAACGATGGAGAAAGATCTATGACAGAGGGGGCAGGAGAAGAAGATAAGAAATTATTTTCAGAGGTAAGGACTGCTCAGCAAGCAGCGTTTGATAAAACTATACTGAACACTGAAACGAAAGCTAATTTAGCTGTTGCTTCGAAATAGCTGCCCAAACAAGTGTGTTCCAGTTCTTCGAGAAGGATTTGGCAGGCGTCACAATTTAAGCTGATGATGTTGTTCAGCATCAAGTGCCAAATTCTATCTTTGCGCCTGTTGTTTTGGTGTTTTCTGGCTCAGGAGTTGGTGAGCTCAGACAACATCTGTTAATGCACCGCAGAATGTAGAAAGAGTAGCAGTAGGACCAAGATCTGTCTACAAAGAAGGCACATGCACTGGAGCTTAGAGTAGAAATTATTAGGTGGCTCATTTATAATTCGAGTTAAATTTTCTATTCTGAAGTGTTTCACTAGAACCTCCAGGTGGGTTCCCACACTTGCCAAAATCCCCTCTAACACCTGCATAGTGCACCATCAGACCATTAACATGACTAACAAGTGGCCTGATCATGCAAATATTAACTTTACTATGCTTTCCATTTCATGCCATGCCCTCTGATAGGTTTTGTAGTCTCAGCTGAACTACAAACATTACTCTAATGTGATAAAATCAACTTCTTAGGACGTCATTAGCCAGCGTAAAAAATGTGGATTTATGTATCAAGAAAAGCTTTTTAAATCAATATTATGAGCTATATTCAAGAAGTAGAAGTAAATGTTAGAAGTAGAAAGCAGCATAACATAGAAAGAGTTTATTAAATTACAAGTACAATAAAACTGTGCTTCAATAAAATACTAGAGTAAATGTCCTGTTACATTCCACCACTGGTTCTAGCCATGCTCTCATCTGATGGGATTGTGCATATAATGGTTGATGGTTGTATGCTACTCGATACTTTCCAGGTGACTCGAAGTGAGTCTGGCTCAGAAGATGAGGGCTCTTTGCTGGGCTTCCTGAAGAGTGAGTTTGTTACATTCCAACTGCAAAGATCTGTTAGTTTGATAGCTTTGTGTATCTTTGTCACAAAAAACAAGTAAATGGTACCAGAGTAAAAATCAGAGTGTCTGAAGTTATTTGCATCTGTGTCTGATCAGGTTTTCCCAAAAAGTTTGTCGACCTCTTGCTGAGCCCTCTTTTCCTGATCCTTGTCCTGGCCCAGTGCTGCTTCTCGTCGGTTATTGCAGGGCTTGCTACGTTCCTTAACAAGTATCTGGAGCGACAGTATGCAACTACAGCCGTATATGCCAACCTGCTCTTTGGTAGGTACCAGAGTAAAGATGTCATGGTTCCAGGATCTCGTTTGGTATTTGGTGAAATTATCCTTTGATTTTTTTTGGACATTATTTTGCTTCTTATGTTTATTTTCATTTTTGTCTCCCTCTTTCATGTTGCTATGTTAGTTCATTTGTCCACTTAAGTTCAACTTCCTGTTTTACTTGGTTATCGCTTTTCCTTACATGTCTCCTGTAAGTGGACTCCCTATCGCTGTCCTTCCCAGTGGTAGCTTATCTTTTCCTGTTTATACGCTGACCATGTCTTTTATGTGGGCTTGCACTTTTTCTCCCATGTCCTCCATGAGTTAACAGACTTCGCTGCCCCATAGTGCTAATGTGAGAGGCATGTGAGAAATTATTATTCCTTTACATGAAATAAGGTCAACACCAACGAGTAGGGCAGAAGTGCAGGAAATGGGGGAAAAAGCTACAAAATAGGCTGCTTTTAAGAATCTGTATTATTACTGATGCACCTGAGAGATCCAGAGCTCTTAGAAAACCGTAGACTTCCAGGAATGGTGATGCTATTTTCCAGAGAAGCGTTTGGTCAGTAAGTGGTGATTTTGCACCTTATCCCTAATCTGGAATATGACCTGCTCTGCAGCATAAGTTACCATGACGATGTAGACTGCTGAGAAGTGAATTGCCATAGTAACACTGAAAACACAGAGTTAACCCTGTAGCCACCCCGATAAGTCCAAATCCTGCTTCGGTGTTCAGGCCTCTGGTCACTACCTGTGTTTGATTTGATGTGTGCTCAGTCCTGCCTCTCTTTGGCGTCCGTGTATCATCCTCTCGCCGCTCAGGTTCACATTTCTTTCATACAGACTCTTGCAGCGGCCAATAAAGGCCACATTTGGCTCATTCTTCAGATTACTGCAGCCGTTTCAGTGTCAGCTGTTAAATATTTCAAGTAATAATGAACACTTTTAATGGGATGTTTCAAACATTTTATGAACTCTGGAGAGTGGAAATTAAACTGCGTGCTAAAATCATTTAATCGATTCTCTGCAGTGAGTAGGTTCACTTTTGATATGGCAACTTTCCAAAGCAGTCGAGCTGCCAGTTTTTCTTTGATGAAAATGTTTTCATCATTTTAAACAAATTGGCCTCTCTGTCTGTAAGGATGTTGGCAAACAAATGTATGCCCTGATAAAATCTCAGGTTCGAGTCTGAACAAGCACCTCCATTTGGCATGAAGCTAGTACTGTATCACACCCTTCATTTATCCAAGGAGAATTTTCAAAACGGTAATAAAGGAAACCAATGGCACTGAAGAAAATCAGTTTTACTCAAATTGCACATCCATGTTTGGCAGCGCGCATGTTGTTGCTGGAAGTTTGTGCCAGCGTCAGTCCGCCTTAAGGTCTGATAATGGCTGTAAGTTACGTCACTCTGAAGTCATTATAGCCTCAACAAAAAGAATACAAATTAAAAAGCTGTCAAAGCTAAAAAAATGTCCCAACTCAGTTTGGACATGAGAACTTTTCAGACTTCTGAGAAATACTTTGTTCACTTGTAAATGTTTCACTCAAGCTGTTGTAAAATGTAATTCCACTCCAGTTTATGCTGGAACATGGCTTTGCTGGCTCTGCTCGGGATCCAGCATATAGAAAGTTAGTCCTTGGGGGGGGTTTCAGCTCATGGGTGTCATCGGAAGATGACATCATGAGATTTTCACATCTTTTTTACTTAGCGGTAACTTATGTTTCCCAGGTTCTGTGAACCTACCGTCTGTGGCTGTGGGGATGCTGGCTGGCGGGGTCATCATGAAAAGGGTGGGTCTCTCTCTGAAGGCCATCCCACGTTTCTCTGTGGTGATGCTGACCATCTCCACCCTCTTCTACATCCCTCTGTTCTGGATGGGGTGTTCAACACAGAAGGTTTCAGAGGTCAATCATTTCCAGAACAGCCAGTCTTGGTGAGTTTGTGTGGTTTATAGAAATAACAGTAATATTATTAATCTGTATAACATCTTTTATGCTACATGTAAAGCTCAAAGTGCTAAAAAAAATGAATAAAATAATAAATAAAATAATGTAATAAAAATAATGAGATGAATTACATTTAATAGCAAGATAAAGGTATACTGCTCATCAACATATATCAAGATGGATCTGATGTGAAATCAAAAATAATCTGTCCAGATTTGTATGTGCAAAATGTGTAGGACTAAAACAACCTTAAATATGTTGTGTGTGGTGTTGGTGCATGGGGATTACATGCCAGAGTAGTCTAAGTGCTGCAATCACAGTTTTTTAAAGATTACCAAGTCTGTTTTTATTGGACAGATTAAACCAATATTTTTTTTTCCTGAGTCATCATCTTGATGGAAACACTGAGAGTTTTCCTCTTTTTTTTTGGCTCTAACATCTACACGGGATTATAAACACAGTTTGCTCTCAAGAACACCACCCAGCACTCATCACCTTTCAGAACCGATGGTAGTGACCTGTGATCCAGTCCCTCACCTTCAAGCACTGGATTATAAATAAACTTCAGTCATATCTGCTTCTTTTTCTTTAACTCGCTGCTCTGCTGTCCTCCGCAGGTCTCCACCCAGCTGCTATTCAAACTGCAACTGTCCTAACAGCACCTTTAATCCCGTGTGCAGCTATGACGGCATTGAGTACATCTCTCCGTGCCACGCTGGCTGCACGAACTTCACCAAAGACCCCGACAACACCCACAGGATTCGGGTCAGTGGCATCTGTTGCTTACTGTTCATCTGTTGCATCTGTTGCTTACAATGGCTGATTAAAATAAATAGGCTTATGTTATGTGAAGCTATAATGTTTTCTTTAGCTGTATAAATACAGTATGATTTTTAACTGGCGAGCGGATAAAAGTGGAAAAAATTACCCTATCATAAATCATCCAAATCAATCTGTGAGATTATCTGGTGCAGAGTAATCACATGAGATGTGGATGCCGTGTAAGTGAATGAATTTGTTTTTAGAGCAGAGGGGGGAAAAATTGTTTTCTTTTCTTATTCTCTGTATGGGATCAAAGAATAATCATTTGGCCCTGCTCCTGCACAGCGTCTGTAAATTGCTCACTCTGGGAAATATTAACCTTTATTAGCGTAATGTACTTCAGAGCTTAAAGTGCTGCAAGGAATCCATACCACAAATAAAATGCCATCGAGAGCCTTTGCAAAAATCAACTCGTCAGGGTAACTATTTCCTTATAAGGTTATAGTTTTAACTTATAGTTATAGTTTTAAGCCATAAGGTTTATTAGGCTTTTCTAAAGTGTATCTTAGATTAAAACTTTAGTATAACATTATGAAAGTAAAACAGAGCCACTTTGACGTTGCTGTTCTTACTTGGATCCTGGATGTTGAATCTTCAGTGTTCATGCAAACATGTCCGCGTGAGCCCACAGTGGGTAGTTGTGGGTAAACTATGGGACTCTGTGGGCAGGGCAAACCCACACGTAATACCCCAACTGGGTGTGCCCACACAGGGCCACAGTAAGGCAGCCATTGCATTTTGTTTGGTTGTTTATTTGCTAAGGATTAACGGAAAGTAATTAGGGCTTTAAATGCTTTTAGTTCTTAGGATTTCATATTGAGGTAGTGATATAGTTTAATACTTAAGTTTAAGACTGACATGTTGTGTCTGATTGACTAGTACCTTCCAGTCTAGGCTCAGTCTCGCTCAGTCAGAACCAAAGCAACTCACAGTCAATATCTAATCGATGCTTATTAGTCGCAGAACTAACGAGAGCTGTTTTAAAAATAGAGAAAAAAACTGCAGCGTTTAAACGTCACAGCTTGTGAATAATCCTTCAGTGGGTGGATTGTGTGACCGCTATTCGAACATTAGTCAGTTTGACTCAGCGTGTAAGCCCACCACTGAGGCACAGACGCAGACAGAGCTGGCTGCAGCTAGCTTAATGGATTAATGCTCAGTAATCAGGCGATAATTATTTCATCTTTGATGTGGATTCACATGTTCACAAGTGCAAAGTTGAATGTGGAATTCAAACATCTACTTGAGAAATGTCTCCGATTTTTGCAGGTTTCTTTTTATGTATTTTAGTTTGATTAAATCAGGAATATCAATGGAAATTTGATCTGTTTTTAACCAGAGCCTTGCAGTTTTTTCTCTTGAAAAAATATAATCTTTTCACATTTATGTGAGAAAGAGCGTTCATTCATCCATGTATTATTTGCTGTTTATCCGGGTCCATATTCATGGGGTCCATGGGGCAGCAGTAAGAGCAGAAACGCACAGACCACCTCTTCAGTCTCCTCTGGGAGCACACTGAGGAGTTCCAAAGCCAGCCGGGAGACATCCTCTCCAGCATGTCCTGGCTCTGCCCTGGGGGCTCCTCTCATTCTCAGGTGTTCATGAGTCATCCCTGCTTCAACTGGCTCCATTCCATTTAACCTTCTCAACGTTTAAATCACCTGCTGATGTTCTAATTTTGGGAAACAACAATCAGCCAAAACATAACAGCATTACAAGCTGTACAAAAGATTATAACTTAATCCGAGACAGGACAAAAACCATGCATATCAGAACAAACAGGTAACATATAAAATATAATATAAAAAATATAATCTCTGCTTTCTCTCTGGATACAGGAGTATACCAACTGCAGCTGCACTGCCAGCACTAAGGCCAAACCAGGTCCTTGTGAGAATGGCTGCTCTCATTTTCTTCACCCTGTCATAATCGTCATCGCTCTAGCATCCCTCATCGCCTGCCTAACGCACAACCCCATGTACATGATGGTGCTCAGGTGAGTTCAAAGTTACAACCCTCTGACGGGTAGCACTTTACAGTGTGCTTGTCCACGTTGTTAAATACTTATCTTTTTTTTTTATGAATTTTTATATAGATATTTATTCACCTGCAAAAACTGCATTGGGACAGTGGCTCTATGTTATATTCCTGTAGCTTCTTGTTGAGCTTTGGGCTCTATTAAGATTTTTATTGTTATTGTTTCTTATGTTTCTTATGCTGTTTCCTGGTGTCTCCTGAGGTTTCCTTGCTTTTGTCTCTCTCTGTTTTGGCACGTTAGTTTCCTCGCCTTCCTCGTTTCCACCTCCTGTTTTGTTTTACTGCTTTTCCGTCTCTAATTCCTTGATTGGCAACCAAAAGCCAAGGACAACATTCACTGATCTGTGTCCTATACCCCCTAATGTGTGAGAGTTCATGAAGTGATTAATCACTGCCACATAAAACGGTATGGAAAATGCAGATGTTGCTCGTGTAACATTTTTTTCCTGCGTTTTCAGATCTGTTCCTTCTGATGAGAAGTCATTTGCCATAGGAATTCAGTTTCTACTCATGAGACTGCTAGGTAAGACAGGATTACCGTATTACTAAAGAGGCTGATGCTCCAGAAACATTTGTAGTTTATAGGGAAGAAAATGGTGCAATATTGAATTAAAACACAAATTATAGTGTTAATGATACATTTCTTTATGTTCATTTGCCCCCAAAGTCCAAGATAACCTCCAAGACCCTATATAGGCTCTATAAAAACTACAGTGGTCATGGTTGTATAAAGAACCCAGGAATAAACTATGCCAGCTATATAAGTAAACTAACAAATGGTGCAAATTTTTAAGAAATTAATAAATCATAAATAAGTAGGAAGTGGTATTAATTTCATCACCCGTGTTTTAAAAATCTTTTCTGATTTAATTTTAAGCTCATTTTGCTGAAGGACCAATAAGTGTATGACACGGCGAGGCTTCTGCCATTCATTAGAATTCACAAAAATCATTACTCCTCCTATAATATTGGTCAAAGTTTAATCCAATTTACATAGACTGACCACCAAATGGGTCTTCACTCAAACATTTGTCAAGATCAAGGTCACATTTGCCATTTTATGGGTAGAAAAAAGGTGCACTGTGATGATGGGAGTAACTCCAGCTGCCACCCCTGCTAACCCCGACCTCTTTTTCCATCTCAGCTTGGCTCCCGGCCCCTGCTCTCTTTGGGATGGCCATCGACACATCGTGCCTCAGGTGGAGAACTGTATGCGAAAAGAAGTTTAGCTGTGGTTACTATGACAACAACATGTTGAGGAACCGGTGAGAACATTTATCACTCAGAACAGACTTTTTTGTACTGTTATCAAAGGTTGTGTTTTGTGGTCAGAGCTGAACTGGTGGCAGAAAGTGACGTTTGTGATGTCTTTGTGTCCACTGTGTAAAACAGAGTCGACACCAAAGAGAGCCTAAAAGAAACATTAAAAAAATTCAGCCTACTATGAGCATCAGCATGATATCATTATCATGTCAGTAAACTGCACCGGTATAATGTCTGTGCTGTAGAGTAATAGAAGCAAGCGCTGAAATCCTGAATGTTTGATTTCTTTTCCGATAATTCACTGGAGAAAACATCATAAAGTGCATTCTGGGTTATTTTTTAAGGCTCATATCACCCAGTGGGATGGTTGGATGCTCAGAACAGATTTTACCCTATGAAAGGTTTCCTGTTTTTAGCTACTTTTTGATATCAGGCTCATTTTCTAGATGTGATTCCATCTGTGTCAAAATTCTGAGGGGATCAGGTGGGAGAAAGGGAGAACCCTTGAACCAATCAGGCAGTGACCTACAAGATTCATACCCTCATTTTGTAAACGATGCTCTTTACTAGAATATTGTCCATCCAGTGGCACAAAAAGACTTTTTTTAAAATTTAGTGATAGAATTTTGCTGGTTTTCTTTTGGATTTTGTTGTCCACCTCGGACTGGTCTATACATATCAAACAGGTGTGCAGTTCATCTAAATCTGAGCCATGCATTTATTACTTATCTGACTCCCTGCAGGTATCTGGGCTTACAGGTGGGTTATAAGGTCATGGGCATCGTCCTGCTGATGATTCTCGGGTGGAAGGCGCACCGGACCGAGGAGTACAGTCTGGCAGATGACAAGAAGGACCACTCTGATTGTCCGGCTGGGAAGCAGGGTGATCCAAACCTTTTAAAGCTTTGCTGCGGTGTTAAACGCTGAGTAAAGCTTTCAGTGGAAGGAATCCATAGTCAAGATGGGCCAGCACTGTGACCTCAATTTCTTTAGGCCCATTCCTCCTATCCAGTTCTTCAATGGTTGGACAGAGGATATCCATTTTCCACAGGGGAATATTCTCTATGTTTCTGGATGCATTTTGATTGGAGTAATTCAGACGTTATGACCAGCAGAGCATACGTTAAAGCACATCGTTTGTAAATGGTAAATGGCCTGTATTTGTATAGCGCTTTACTAGTCCCTAAGGACCCCAAAGCGTCTACACATCCAGTCATGCACCCATTCACACAAGCATTCACACACTGGTGATGGCAAGCTACATTGTAGCCACAGCCACCCTGGGGCGCACTGACAGAGGCGAGGCTGCCGAACACTGGCCCTCTGACCACCACCAGTAGGCAACAGGTGAAGTGTCTCGCCCAAGGACACAACGACTGAGACTGTCCGAGCCGGGGCTCAAACCGGCAACCTTCCGATTACAAGGCGAACGCCCAACTCTTGAGCCACGATCGCCCCACATCGTGATACCTCACATTCTCCTTGGGTCCAGGACAGTGAAAGGACTTTTGAACAACAGCTAAATGTTTTTATTTTTATTTTGTGCGTACCTGAACAGTAGGAATCTATTCAGGTTTCTATTTGCAATGCGAACATATTCTGTATCTAATTAACTGTATAGCTTAATATTTAAGTATATATATTTTTTATAGATCATTGTCTCATACACAGAGACGTGTGATTCCTGCAATACTCTTTTCATATATGAGCCTGTGTAACACTTCAATTGCAATTAATATTCAGATATTCAGATATCAAATACATGCATTGTTACTCATAAACTGAATAAAATGAATTAACCATACAGTAGTCACTAGTTTGGTTATTGGGTGGATTGCAAACAAGTGTGAGTGTTACTGGATGAAGTATGTCTTTATCTCAGTATCTCCAAGGCTGAATAATCCATCAGGTCAATTGGTTTGTTGGATTTTTAAGAAATATACAGCTCAGGTCATAAATAGTAGGGAATGTTTGTCTTTATCTTCATGTAAGATGAATCATCAGAATACTTCATTAATCCCAGAAGAAATGATGTGGTCACAGTTGCCAGTTACAAAATATGACAAAATGGCTCTAATTATAAATATCCCAGTATGTTACACAAATTTAAATGTATATAGTTGACACTGAGGCGGCCTTCTTATTATATTGACTCACATTAGTCCTATGTCATACTTGTTTCAACCTTAATCTGCAACAAAGAAAGAGCAGACTCTGTGCTGAAATGGTTCACACGGGGCTAGGTGCCCTTAAAGCTGCATGGGAATCTGAGGCTAAACAAAATGAACGAAAGATGGGAGGTGGAAGTTTGCAGTGCAATGACTAGTCACACAAATCACGAAGACAGAAATGAAATAAGAACATAAATTATTAAAGTCTTGATGAGAGACCGAGCTAAAATTAAACAAGTCTACTATTGAGTAGATTTAATGTCAGATAAAAATGATGATGAAATGAAGTCCTTGTGGCCTGGGTTATTTTTGATCCTACTAAAATTCTGGATATCCTCGTATGCTTCAGTCATATCCACTGTTTCATATCCAGTGCTCTCTCTCTCTCACTCAAAATATGTATTGTGTTTAAAAGATATCAAATCAAGTACTGGTCTGCGTCTTCTTATCATGCCAGTTTGTACCACAAGATGGTGCAGTGAGTCAATGCAACCCTTATTTAACCAGGGACACCAATAAAAACAGATTCTTATTTACAATATTGGCCTGGCAAAAACCATGATTGGTAAAAACCTATATATAAGTAAACAAAGTGTACAATGTACAATTCTAACAAATGTAAAAGTCAAAATTTTCCATTAACATATATTATTCATATTATATTATGCCTATGATATTATATCATCAACGCAGCCTGAACTCACTTGCAGCATTCGGGCTTTCATGCCGTTATGTAGACTTCACGAGAAGTTCTCTAGGTTTGTTTGGATGTTGGCTGCCTTTTGGTCTGTTCTCTGTCAGGATGATCCCCCACTGCTTCAGTAATGTTGAAGTCTGGGCTCTGGGGAGGCCAATCCATGACTGATAGTGTTCCACTGTTTGATTTTCTTTCTTTTCCTTCTCCTGAAAAATGAAGCTGCCATAGATCTGCTGATGATATTGCATAGTGGACCAAAATTTGCTGGCACTTCATGTGTTCATAAATCCATCAATTCTGACAAGATCTCTAACACCACTGGCTGAATGTAGTCCCAAATCTTGAGAGAGCCTTCACATGTGTTTTTACAGATGACTGCACGTCTTTTGTCCTCTCTTTGTTCACCTTTCTCAGATTTTTTCTGAGATATGTCACCATACTGTGATCAAATTTATTTATTCATACATCCCAAAGTTGAGAAAATTGTGTGCTGTAGCGGTCAAGACATTAAATACTAAACATTAAACTATTATTTTCAGTTCAATTCAATTTTATTTACACAGCGCCAAATCACAACAACAGTCGCCTCAAGGCGCTTTATATCGTACAGTAGATCGTACAATAATAGATACAGAGAAAAACCCAACAATCATATGACCCCCTATGAGCAAGCACTTTGGCGACAGTGGGAAGGAAAAACTCCCTTTTAACAGGAAGAA
>NW_005187424.1:2500834-2510658 GCF_000239375.1 Pundamilia nyererei | reverse complement strand
TTTTAAATACTCTAGGAACAACAAGTAGGCCTGCAGTGCCAGAGCGAAGTGCTCTAATAGGGTGATATGGTACTACAAGGTCATTAAGATAAGATGGGGGCTGATTATTTAAGACCTTGTATGTGAGGAGCAGGATTTTGAATTCAATTCTGGATTTAACAGGATGCCAATGAAGGGAATCCAATACAGAAGAAATATGCTCTCTCTTTCTAGTCCCTGTCAGTATTCTTGCTGCAGCATTTTGGATTATTAACTGTGATGAGTAGTAAGATGTTCTGGCTTTGCGGAGGGCTTTCTTATAAAGCAACAAACTATTTCTCCAGGCAAAATGATGATCGTCTAAATTTGTGACACGCCATTTCCTCTCCAAGTTTCCTCTCCGATTCATCTGCTTTAGGCTACATGTTTGAGAATTATACCACGGAGTCAGGTACTAATGATTTGAGGCCTTAGTTGAAACAGCTTAGGGTATAAGTGAAGTAGAATGGCTCGATAAGATAAAGCAAAATACAACACAAGGTAAAACAAAACAGTATATTAAAAACAGTATATTAAATAGAAAAACTAAAGAGATAAAATTCAGTAATAAAAATGACATGGGTAAAACATTTCATTAAAATGCAATAAAAGTAAAATGTGCAAAACATTCATATAGCCATATTGTGAAAATAAAACAATCATAAAACAAAGTAGAACAATTTACGGATAAATGAGGAAACAAAAAAAATCTGTAGTTTTTTTTCTTTTTGACATTTTTTAAGACCGTGTTTTCTGAAAAAGCTCCACACAGAGCTGCAGTGCTGTAAAGTGTTAGCGCGCGCACGGAGCGCGTGCCAGTGTCTTCGAACTTCGTGCTGAACCCTGAAAACATCAAAGCGGCGCCCGGCAGCACCTTCTCTACACACCGAGGCCCATGACGTCATTTTATATCACGAAGACGGTACCACGCATGCGCACAGGAGGGGGAGAGAAAAAAAAAAAGCCAAAGCGTCACGGAGCGGTGCAGCAGCAGTGTATGTGTGTGTGTCCTCATCACGAAGAGAGAGAGTGAACGGGAAGCAGCACCTCCGCCTTTTCCATCCAACATCTTCTCAGAACTCGAGTGGGAACGCGCTCAACTACACCTAGTCCGTACTCCCCCCCTCTTCTTCCTCCTCTTCAAAATGTCCGTGGGCAGTGACTTTGGGAATCCTTTAAGAAAATTCAAACTCGTCTTTCTCGGGGAGCAGAGTGGTAAGGACGCCTTTAATTCTCTGTAGAAGTTGATGTAGTGGCTCGGTGCACCTGCTGCTGCTGCTGGGGCCGGTCGGCAAGTTCATGTTTCAGAAGGAAGCAGAGCTTGATTTAGCCTGGTGACAGGGCGACTGTGTGGAGTTTTAGGACTTAAACTGAGCACCAGGAAGGAGAAAAAAAATGTCTGAGCGGAGCGTGGGGAGGAGATTTTAATCAAATTAGCAGCCCGTGAGGCTTTGCACAATAGTCGGGAGTGTGTGAATTGTCCCTCTGGCTCTTAAGTTTAAAAGTAAAATAACTGAAGCACTAAACCTGAAACGAGCTCTTCGGATGGAGTGCCGGCTGAATGCATGCAGGGAGGCTTGTACCAGCCTCAGGTCTGAGGTCTGCTGGGGATGGTACAAGTTGGCAAATATTCCTGTGTGCTGAGACACACCCAGGTTGTCAGTGGCGATGAGATAACTTGTGTGGCTGCAGTCTCTGCCCTGGTATTGTTCCAGCCTGCCTGCCTGATGAGGCTGGGACCAAGTTTGTGTGTCTGTGTATGATGACCTGCTCAGTCATTATTATTTCACACTAAATAGCATATTTCCCCCCCCCCTCCTAAACCATCAGAGTCCAAAGCTTCTCCTTGTCTGAGGTTGTTTTCCTCAGGATTACACAGCTGAGCTCCCTCAGACATGAGCTGAATGTCTGGGTTTTGTCTTCTGAGCAGGGCAGGTCGTTTTATGGTCTTGAGCAGCCCAATGAACCACATTAGTCACAGTTCAGGGCTCCAGCAGGTCATATTGATTACCCAGTACAGTGGGATCATGCATTAGCTTGAATAATGCTTCATTTACAGCAATGTGCCATGTTTAGTACTGTGTCTAACTAATAGGACATTATGTCATTTAACCCTGAAGCAACCGAGCTATTTCAGCAGCTCTAAAGAAATACTTTCAGTTTCTCTATTTGTGGTTGTAATGTCTTTACTGTGTCTTTATTTGTGAAAGATAATATAACATTTTTTATACAGTCATTTTATGTAAAAATCTGTTAAAAACACAAATGTACAAACAATTACATGTACAATTACATGTGTATATATATTATATGTAGTCCTAATGCTAGACATGAAAATGCATTTTAAAGCTTAGGCTATTTTGCATTTTATTATTATATATTATTTGAGGCTTTAGAAACAACAAATCAAAACCTATAAGGTTAAATATATGCTTATATTTACATACACACCTTTCCATTCTATTTGTCTGCCTGAAAATGCACTCCCAACTGCTAAATAATGAAGGCCAAGAAAAACAATGCAGTGATTGCTAACGTAAGTCGTCCACTGTGCAGCACTTGTATATGTGTCCAGCAACCACTGTGAATAATGAAGACTTCTGGGAAAGGGTCAGCAAACCGGACAAAAGATGTTACCTCCTCACGGAGGAGAAACAGAGTGCGATCTCACAGCTGTCGAGTTTTATTACCATCCATCACGCAGGTACAATGAATTATGTGAAAGATTCTTTTTTGGCTCTAGCAGATGCACTTAAGTCAGGTGGATAAACATCTCATTTGTCTGCAGAGACGTTTATGATCTTTTTTTTTCACCAAAATCATCAATCACAATCAACAATTGTGTTAAATAATCGTGAACTCAATATTATGATATTCAGTTAGGCTGTCATTGTGAAACTCTACTAAAGCCTTGATGGAGATACTTGTGACAATAACAGCTCATTTGACTTCTTCCTAGAAATTAAAATGATTGAAAACTGTAATTAATAAGAAAATGTATGGATATATTTTATAAATAAAAGAAACGGTGAATGAGAAAAACAAAGAGAGCCACTTTAATTCTATTCCGTTGGACCCTTTTACAGCTAACCCTTGTTTCTCTTTTCTGAACTGAGTACTTTCTGTCATATTTCAGGTCTACTTCCAGAACAAAAGCACTGGTGTTTAGGAATTAGTGGGGGTGATCTCCGCCTACTCATACTACCTGTGGAAAAACCCAGAACCTATTCTAATGGTTGCTAAACCAGATCTTTATTGATATATACTGAGGTGTCAAAACTCGTCATTAAGGGTACTGGTAAGGTTGACAAATATCACCTTTACCGGGGGGAAAGAGTTTAGCAACTTGAAGTTAAACTAGGTCATAGGTAAGGTGAGGTAAGGGCCAATTGCCCCCTGTTGGCCATTAGAAAACAATGCTTGGTAGGTTCTGCATCCATCTTTACATGCAGTCTATGAGGAGCCCCCTCTGTTAACAACTGACACAAGTGTTTTCATCTATGAGTCCAGCTATTCTGTAGTGCCTTGGATCCAGAATTTGTTGGTACTGTCCTACACGAGGCACCAGCGGTGTGTGCCTAATGAGAAAAATGATAATTACAAGTGATTTCAAAGCATTGTGATGCTTCAGATTTCCCTTTTTAGCTTATAAAACCAACAGCACATTCTGCTCAGTCGGCTCGCAGTGCTCTCGTCAGCAAATGAAAGTAAATTAGACGCAGTTTATATAAAATGTACAAACATACGCCTGCTAGTTAGCTTTTTCCTCTTGGGCAATTTTATGACATTAAGTGCCAAGCAACAAGCCAAAGGGGATTTATTTGGCTGGATAAACATAATATCAGGGAGTGCACTGTCTGTATTTACCCAACCACAAAGCCGTCTGATTCTTTTGACATTTCAAATTATGGTCACACTGAGAGACATAATGTCTTATCCAGTAAATTTATTCGTTTTAGACATGAATACAAATAAAATCTTTATTTTTATCTCTTTGTGTGCTGTATAAAACTTAATTTGAGGCTTGTGTAACCCATATTGATTCATAGTTCAAATAAGATTTGTATAAAAGAGGCTACTGAAGGCAAGCAAGCAAAAATGGCATTTAAGCAATCATTGCATCTCATCTCACTGTAAGTGTTTTACCTGTTTATTCGTTTATCTCTCGTTTGTTTGTTAGAATTGCGGATCATTTTTTACAGTGTGCACACAAAATATTTCTAAAACGTAAGGTAACAAACGAAGGTCTGTTTGAGCCAGGAAAAATCCCTGTACATGAACATACACTAAAACTAACAATAGGCCTGAATTATTGATAAAGGACATTTCTTATCCTAAGCAAAGTGGGCCACTTGGTAATTAAATTTCCTAATTGTTCAGCTTGTTGTTACAGCTTGAAGTCATTGCTCACCAACACGTGGTCTTAATAAATGCCGTTGTAGGGTGTTTACTCACTGACGAACAGCAAGACTGCATTTATCAGCATTTCTCTGTGTTTGCTCTATTGCGGTGAAACTTATTTTATGCTACACATGCACACCAATGGATTTGCTGGGTTTTGTGTTCAGCTCCTGCGATACATAATAAAGGATTTTAGACTCAGCATTTCCTATAATAACTGCTCACTTTCAGGTGATTAAGGCGACTTCTGCAAACTTTTATTAGCAAGATAAATGTTTGTAAAACAGCCATGTCAGTAGTGCTTGATCATTAATCTGATTTTAATTTAAGTTAGATTTTGCCAATGAGTTGTTATAAAACCAAGTTAGCTTCTATATAGCCCGACCTGTGACCTGTGTCTACTTTGGTGGCTTCAAGATTACATCTTTGCAAGTGAATCACTGAGCATGGAGCTCCCACTCTGGGCAAGTTACTGCCCCAAGTGGAAGAGTTTCGGTATCTGGTGGTCGTGTCCATTAGTTAAGGGGAAAAGGTGCGTGAGATTGAAGATGGATTGGGACCAATCTGTTGTGGTAAAGAAGAGAGAGATGAGCTTAAAAGCAAAGCTGTCAATTTACCGGCCGATCTATGTTACTACTCAGAGTAAAACTTCTGCTCCTTCCCATCAAAAGGAACCAGTTGAGGTTGTTTGGGCATCTAACTGGGATACCTCATGGAGACTTCCTATGCGAGGTGTTTCAGGCATGTCTTGGAGGGGTCAGACCAGGACTTGCTGGGGAGATTATAGTTTTCAGGATCAAATCCAACTATTTCTTTTGGCTGATGTTAGCATGTCTGTTATGGCCCTTTTTTGCAGCCTAGATTAAGATTTTTGCCATAGCATAGCAACTTTGTTGTGGTCTAAAGGCACTTTAGTTGGTCTCATTCTTTGGGTTTTCTTACCCCTCAAAAAAGCTTAAGAGTGTGCCAATGAAAGGGCATAATTTTTTAAATAAAATTACTTTTAAAGAAAGACATTCTTTATGAAATGGCCAGATATAAAAGGAAAATTAATAGTTTTCTGTCAAATACAGTAACATAGACTCTTTGCTTTTAATATGTGGAGACCAATCATGTTGACCCCCCCTCCCAAATACCCATTCTGATTCAGGAAACATCCTGATTCTGAATTCCACTGGAGACCCAGCAGGTCTGTACATCTATTCTTGTGGAGTTAAGTGTGTTCCTGTTATCAGTGCGAGGGGACTTTATTTGTCAACCATCCAGACAGCAGCAGCGGCAGCCTCATCTCCGGTGGAGCTGCGTGTCTCTGACACGTCGACTATAATTGCAGCTGGTGCCCAGGCGGGCGTGAATCCCATCAGCTCAGCCGCTATCTTTTATTAATATACACAACTGGACTGAAGTATGTCACAAAAAAACACCCCTTATTGTTCTTTTTGAGTTGAGAGTCCCTGTGTACAGTGAAGGCCCCATAATGGTGGACGTGGCTGAAAAATGTCTATAAAGGGAAAGATGGCACGATGTGCTGTTTTTCATAAAAGAATCCGCTAACGTCAGAGAGGTGGAGGCTCTACATTAAGTGGGTGGAAGCAGGAGGCAGAATGTGAAATGAGCTGTCAGGAAGCCATACTTCTTTAGGTGTTTTCTACACTCCGTGCACAAAGAAGGTTGGCTAAACATTTCCTTGACAAAGCTGAGGGCTTTAAGCAGGCCAATCAGCTGTTTCCAAGTATGCGCACCCACACTCCTGGTGGCAACCGCTTTTTACCCGTTCCAGCCTGAGTGCAATCAACCAAGTCTTTGTTAGAACACCTCAGATTACTGATCTGCATTTATTGGGCTATGAGTATTGTGCCTTAGGCGTCTTTTCACAGGAGCAATACTACATGGTACTTTGTAAAAGGCAATTGTTTGGAGCTAATCCCCTGGCTGAATGCTTCATTTCACCCCAGACAAACAGATGGGAATATATTTGGAAGACACATCCTCTTGGCCGCCATGAGCTTTTGCTCACTGAATCAAAAGGCCATCTTCTACCCTTTGCTGCACAGAGATTACCACTGTACAAACCAGCGCTGGCTTCAAAATACTCCTGAATCACCGGACTGACATGTTCCAAAGTAGGGCTCAGTTAGTTGTCTAATGCATCAATCAGTATGTCTCTAGGAAACAGCTTTCTGAGCAAATGAGACTCTGGGGTTAGGCTCACAACAGGCTGCCATATACCAGCCAACAATTTCTCACTTTCAGATTCTGAAACCACAAACCGTGTATTTCTCACGTTTCAATAACATACAGCTTGTTGTGCATACTCTGCACAATGACAAGCAGAAGGTAGTGCAAAAAAGTCTGTAGCAAGAACAGGCAAGTCAAACCACTGTAATGTTTTTTTTTTTTTGGTTTTTTTTTTAGCTTTATTGCCTGTGGCTCAGTTTTGGCTCCTGTTCTTGGTTTGATGGCTTCTATTTGCACCAATTTCATGGTATTTTTTAAATATTTATTATTTCTGATTTTGTGTTTCTTTAACACTCAACCACTTGACCTTTATGTGAACAAATGGGGAATTTCATTAACCAATTTCTTAATTATTCTAAGCAGGAATACTTTCCTAATGCCTCTGTTGGTGTTTATCCTATCTATACTTTTTCCTTTATCCATGATATGCTATTCTAAAAGTGTTCTTATAAGAACATTTTCTTCTAAAATGTTTCTTATGTCATTCCTTTCAACATTTTTAGTAAATTTAGTAAAGAACATGAACTATATGAGCAAATGCCATTTATTTAGTACATCCTTCTCTGTTGCTTCTTTCAATAGTGCACATTTGAGTGAATTATGTGTTACAGTCTGCTGATATCATTTTAACACAAAAATATAAATCAGCTGCTGACTCTGTGGTGCTTTTTTCAACAACAGACTACATTGAAGTCATCATAGTCACGCTGTTTTTCATCCTTTTTTGTTGCCATGCTTCAATTTCAAAGTAAATCTGAATAAACATCTGGTTTGTAGATGTTTGAATATTTTAAAAACATTTGAGTGAGCAAATGTAGTGATTAGAATTGCACCAATGATGTGAAAAAACAAACAAAAAAAAACTTATGTTACACAACTTTTCATTGTCCTCGCCATAAAATTGGTACCATTCCTGCAAAAAACTTGAAAATCTATGGAAGCAGACAGAGACATTTATGGTAGGAAAGATTTTTACTGTATGCTATATGCCATAAATACTGTAAAGGTAAAATATGCAAGAGGCTCATTCTTGCCAGGAGTATAGAGAATATAAAACATTTGAATGTAAATGGTAGCCATGCAGTAAATGGCCTCAGAGCTGATTCAAACGTTGGCAAATCCGGGTTTCATACATTTTATAGCTGATGGGAAATTCTCGCTTTGTGAATCAGAGGAGGTTGTAGATGAAATATGTGGAGAATGTGTGCTTTTAGCGTGGGTCGACTTGTTTGTTGTATTCCTGTCGTCACAAATGTTCCAGCTCCTTAAAACTTTATGTAACACCTTTGCAAACAAAAAATAAATAAAAATCTATATTTATCCGGCTTTAGCACCGTAATTTCAAGCTGCAAAATACCCCTGCCAGTCTAGTAGTAGGAATAGTTAATAATCTATTGAATTTTCAGTGGTGGGAGTGAAGTTGACTCATGGGATTTAAAATAAATAAATAAATAAATGAATTAAAGAAAACACCTACAGGTGATTAAAAGTAACTTCCCTGTTCAGAAATCTTCCCCTCTGAGTAGTTATAGCTCGCTCTGCTTTCTGCACTGCAGTGCTTTGAGTTTAAAATAGAGCCCCAGAAGAAAGGAAGGTGCCACTCACCTTCTTTAAATCAATATTTCAATATACTTAGAAATGACAGGCTTGCTTAGTTTTTACTGATTCTATAAACCAGTGTCAAATTTCATATTCCCATTTGACCTGTTACTGGGGCTGTACAATAAGTTGTTGAGCATCTGAAAGAAAGTAAGTTAAAAAATGTAAAATTCATAGATACCAGAGATCATCTTCTGACTTATAGATTTCTACAAACATGGAGCATTGCTTTAACTTTAGAATTGGATGGAGCCAGAAAACTGAATGTGGCTCTGTTTTGGGGGGTTAGTGAAGATAAAGACAATAAAACTGAAACGATGGAGGTTACATTGTGTTCAGTCAAAAATCTTACTGAGAGTTCTAGATAAACAGAGACAAACCCACCTTCTGCAAAAACAACACCTGAGACCAGATGATCCACATTAGTTTGTTTTGAAAGATAATTTGATGCTTCACCTACAAACATGTTTCATCAGTATTGCAAAAGTCATTCCTAGACAACTTTAAATCCACTGCCATCTCCAAAGTTAGTCAAAACAAAATCTTTCACGTTGTGCAAGAGTGTGTAAGACTAGACGGCGTCAAGTGAGTGATGGGTGGAACAGAACAGGCGAGGTCTCGCTGGGTTTGATTTAACTCCTCATCATCTCCTTTGAGATTCACTAATTTGACTAAAACTGTCATTAACTAAAATAATGTAAAGGATAAATACAGCTTTAAATCTCTGGAGTCTTTAAATGTAAAGAGGAGCTGCTGTTTTGGGATTTCAGCCTGTCCCACCGCCTCCTATTCTAAAAGTGAATCATTAAAAATGAGTAGCTGGAGACTGAGCTTGTAGCGTTTTCTATGATTGAGGAACTGCAGATTGGCTGTTCAACACTGGCACTTTGTCTAGTCTTCATTCCCTGAGTAGCATCTGTATTTGCTGTAGTATCTGCCAATCTACCTCCATCTAAAGATAGCTGCTCTTCTTTCATTTCACATCTAATTGCATCTTCCCAGAAAGTATTCTTCTCTTACGGATTGAGGGAAATGACTCCCTGATAGCTTTGATCTGCTATTGATCGGCTCAGCTGGCCATTAATAGTCTAAGTTAGTCCCTTTATCTGTGGCTTTAGGGCAACAATGCAGACTGTTATTTTTTTATATTCCAAGCAGCTGGGGCTCATTACCTGTTTTATGCTTTCATTCTGGTGATAACCATGGACGGAGGGCATATGGTTTTATGTGGTTCTTCTGTCTCACTCGTATAGTGCCTTCAGGGAATTTCTTCATATGTGGCACAAATGCTCACTCAAGAATGAACTGGCTAGATTTTCAAAAGAAGACATGTTCCCTTAGAAAAAATGTTTATGGACATGACTCAGGAATTCATACACAAATGACCAAATTTATAGGATAAAATGAGAAAGTGGTGGGACTCTGTATCCAAATATATATTCTCTCACCATATTGTCAGGGCTCTGTGTGCGGGCAGGTGGAAATGTGGATCCAAATGCAGGACTCCGAGATGAAATGTAACTGAAAACCACAGCTTTTATTGCTGGCATGAAACAAAACACAAACCA
>NW_005187424.1:2494123-2500814 GCF_000239375.1 Pundamilia nyererei | reverse complement strand
GCAGGTGGAAATGTGGATCCAAATGCAGGACTCCGAGATGAAATGTAACTGAAAACCACAGCTTTTATTGCTGGCATGAAACAAAACACAAACCATGAAACCAAGCAGGAACACACAGGCAGGATTTGAGGGTACGACGCGACACTGGGTTGAGGAAAACACAGGGCTAATATACACAGGGTGGTAATCAGGGAATGGGTAACAGGAGGGAGACACAGCTGGGAGAAATTGGGGCTGACGAGATAGGAGGAGCAAAGCTGGACACACTGATATAAGACACAATCCTTCAAAATAAAACAGGAAACAATACACAAGGATGCAGACTAGGAAACACAGACTTAACACGGGCAGAACTAAAAATAAACCAGAATAAGATGGAACATAGAACATCATCATCAAATAGATCAAGAAGATAACCAAAAAATACAAAATCAAACCAAAACATGAAAACTCAAAATACTGGGTCAAAACTGACCCAGAACCGTGACACATATGGTACCTGGGGTAGGCTCCACCCCTCGTACAACCCTAAAATGGATAAGCAGAAAAGAATGGATGGCTGGATGGACGGATAATGAAAAAAGATAGAAAACCACTTTGACAAAGTGAAACTGAACCACATTCTTGTATTTACATTAAAAACACTGCAAGAAATTATAAAAAAAAAAGAAAAAACAACAACAACAAAATAATAGTAGTAAAGGTCAGTTTTTCTCTGACCTTTACTACAGTGAGACAGAGTTCATTTAGCCAGCACGGGACAACTTTAATGTATTGTTTTTATGTTCCACAAAAACACTTCTCTGGCCATTAGTCTACGCCATGACTGAGAAGTAGAGATGGAAATTGTAATGATGTCAAGCATTTGTTTAGAAACTGAGATGTGACACTAATCTTTGGTGCCTATCTATCAAATCCCTTCATCCATGTGAACTACGCCTTGAATGACCAACACACCTTTCCAAGTTGCATGGACCTGACTGAAATTTACATTTCATTTCATGTGCTTGCCGTCTTTTCTGTGCTGAAAGTCTTCAATCTGTGACTTCCACTCTATCTGAAAGCATTTTATGTTTTTGCACTCTTCCTGGACCAACCATCGTCTGCCCATACACTTCTACACAACCCTAAGGAGAGGTGCCCCTGGTGACCATGGTAAAAAAAAAAGAGGCAGGTCTCATTTTTTAGACCCACCTTTATACTGACTATGATGCAAGTGCTGTTTTTGCCGCTCAGACATTGTTCATCTTGCCTAACCAGCATTGTCTTAAGTGCTTATGTCTGCTGCAACACATTTGTAAGTGCATACCATAATGTTTCAAAAATAATTAGGGGTCTGATATTATGTTGATAGCTGTTTTTTGTTTGCCAAACTGTAATTTTAATGTTTGTCTAAGTGTTTTCAGTTCTGCAGTGGTTGGTTTGCAGTCAGAGAATACCAAGCAGAGCAATGGTAGCTCTGTGTACAGTACTTATGCTGCACAGCTGAGCGGGTGTGTTCTCACAGGCCCATGGGAAAAGCACCGCCTCACTTATTCACTCTGCCCAGAATAAAACAAATGTGTGTGCTGCCCATGCAGTGATGTAGAGAAAGCGTCTGATTCAGTTCACCCTCTCAGTGTGTGAGGGGAAGATTTAGGATGTATCTGACGACACACTTTTACAAAGATAAAGCGGCGGGCGTGGGTGCTGCTCTTCTACAAATCTAACGTCTTACCCTGTTGTATTAGAGATCAGGTTTAACAAGGATCCAGGAACATTTGAAAGTGCCTGACATTATTCAGGCAGAGAAGCTGTTTTCAGACTGTTCTCTCTAAATTGTGTGTCTTAGAGACAGATTGGGTTCTTGCTTAATGTGAGATCTTTTGAAGGAGAAAGGCAGAGAATCCCATTTCAACTTAATCCCAGTTGCTCAAACAGAACGGCTCGGTGAATAAAATCCCCGCTGTGGAGGAAGGCTGTCATTTACCCGGCATGGGGTGTGACACTTGACTGAGTTCAGCAGGTCTCCATCGGTGTTTACCCTTTCTCCAGCTTCCCAGATGAGTCCTCATCATGGGGCTGAATGCATCCTGCTGAAGCCTTCATTTGACCTGCGCTAAAGGGATGCAAGGCGTGGTGGGGTTTTTTTCTCTTTGACTAATGGGGTTTTTAAACCTTTTTATCAATTCTAGAATAACAAATGTTTTCAAGCACTGATTAATATAGTAGATGTGACTGCAGGAATATATTGTCTCATTGAGATGCCAGTGTGAGCAACATGCAGAAGGTCCTGCAGGGATTTATAGAGTGGAGGCAAGCTGAACATTCATCACTGCAGTTTAACATAGTAGGGAGCATTAAATCTAACTCAGCGGGCAAAGAAATGAATCACTGCAAGACAATTTGCAGAGGAAGGCAATGCAGAAACCCAGCCCTAAAAAATCGTAAAAAACAAAAACAAAAAACCCAAACAGTAAAACTGACATAAATGGGTGTGGAGAGGATCAGAAAAGCAGGACACGAGGAACACAAAAACAGGTGAAAAGCAAACCTTTAATGAGTTGTTGCAAATGTCAAAAAATACAGGCAGGGAACAAACAGAAATCCAATTGTGAACACAGGGAGCCAGGGAATGAATCAGCAAAAAACACCGGGGAGATTAGACCAACAACAATGTCAAAACAGGGACCCCAAAACTTCCAAAAACATCAAATGTTACAAAAAACAGGAAGAAAGAACTCAAAGCATCATAATCATCTCCCAAAGCTTCTAGGGAGTTTGGGTCTAGTGTTTAGGTCTTGTGTTGACGAGCTGAACAGATCGCCATAATCTTCTTTTTTAACTAAGTTTTGTAATTTGTCTATAGCAGGTGTCGCAACCTTTACTACCAAATAAGCCATTTTTGAGCAATTTTTGCTTAAAAAGTCTGTATGGAGCTACAAAACATATTTGAGTCTTATAGGGCTGCCACAAACGATTATTTTGATAGTCGATGTAATCATGAATATTCGACTAATCGTGGCAGTTCTAGTCTTATAATGACGGTAACACAGACTGCTGAGTAAAACTGGTTCCAGCCAGGTTACAGAAAGGTGGAAGTAATTAAAATATTCCAAGCAGTGGTTTTATGATTATTTGGTACCTATCTTTGCATATTAGTTACAGTATTACTATGTGTTGTTGCATTTATCCTTTATCTTTCTCCCTTTCCACACCCCTCTGCAGAGCTCACTTTGTCTTTGTGTTCATGGACAGGAAGCTGTCTTCAGACCTTGCTTCAAGTATTTTCTCTCTCTTCTATTTTTTTTTTTTTTTTTTTTTTTTGCAAAGGCAATCCTTGATCTGAAACACACTGGCTTCAATGCTTGTTTTGTTTCTACTGCAGGTAAATCTGACTCAAATTTCATAGCCTGTGATTAGCCCTGAGTCAGCATTTCTTTGCTGGGCTCAGTTTCCAAATATCAAAGCTACATTTTGTTACAAACTGCTGGTTCTGAGCCAGCAAAAAAAAATCTGAAGCTTTGCTGAAAACAAACTCAAGATGTCCTACATTCTTTAACCCCTGCGTACCACTTTGACCTCATTTCACTTTTACATTTGCAATTAATTGCGATAAAAATTTGAACGAATTACTTCTAAATGATCATTAATTAAATACAAATGTGACAAACAAGCATCACTACCCTTGATGTTGGATCTGTTTTTGGTAATTCACTGGAGAAAATGTAAGAAAGTGCATTTTTGGTTCACTTGAAAGCTTCATGAGTGGAGGAGGCTGATCAAAACAAGTGCTTTTGGTTTTTTACATTTGGATACCAGGCTCATCTTCAAGCTGTCATTCATTCCTTCTGTGTCAAAACTAGTTTTTAATATATTCAGAATCAGCTAATTTTAAAGGAGTCAGGTGGGTCTCTTCACGTTTGCTTAATTTTATATGGGATTACCCGTTTGGACATTTGCCAGAGTCAGGTAAAGGAGCTTTAAACACTAAGTGTGTTCCTGATTGTATTACTTGTCTTGAAAAACATACTGGCTGTTTTCTCACGCTCCTGATGCATTACAGTGCTGCATGTAGCTGTAATAACTCATAAAGTGGCAAAATCAACATTAGTTTAAACAATCTTGATTTGCAAATAGGTTAGAAATAATTTATTCCATGTGATAAAAACAGCTGCATATTTTCATTGTCAGGACATCAAATGATGTTAAAAGATCTGCACTTTGGCCAGCATGAGCTAAATATATTTTCCGTTTTCCTCGTACTTCCATTAACAGGTGGTGATATGGACACCTGGGTAATGCAATTTTTTGTTTGTGGTGGATTTTTTTCCTTGCAATATTTTTATGGGCGCGGCACCATAGCGCCCTCTTTTGACAGTCTGCCACCGGTTTAAATCCTCACAGTCAATTTTATTCATCATAGTCCACTCTAAAATGTTTGCACAATGCAGAACATGTCACACATCTTTATGATCTTTGACTATATTTATATTCATATGAAGCCTTGTTAAGCCTTGCAACCACTTTTTAATTAATACACATTTTTCTCTTGTGACCGGTGGTTGCCAGCGAGTCACCGACCAGTTTGAAGGAACATTTTCTTACATGCGATCAGAGAAAGTGCCCACTGCTGACGATTAGAAAGAATGCAGATTTAAGGCTCTTCCTCATTGGCTTCAATCTTTATACCTTTAAGTTATGTCCATCTTTTATTACATCTGCTGTAGTTCTTATCTAACAAGTTGACCAGAAATTTGGGTGTTTCTGATTTCCCAACAACCACACGTCATGCTGATCATTTAACTGCAGATGTTACCCGCATTGAGAGGCGAGCCTTTCAGTTTAGAATGAGATTCATCCTCGATATATAACATAAGTAGGACTTTTTAAAAATGATGTAGTGAACCAAGTTTCACTAGATATGTGTGAATGACTGGAAATGAAAGCAGCGTCCTGGTTTTCTGACAGGATACTGGGTAAAATAGTTTCATTTCTGCAGCCTCCAGCTGCTCTCTGCCTTCTGAGAATGAAATCTAATTTAATCATTAAAACGTCATGTTGGTCTCTCTGAAGCCCTCTGGCCACAAACAGCAGAAATATGACTTCTGTCTTCTTTCCCAAGGCAATCACAAACACCAAAGAGTTATATACCTCCAAGCTGGTGTCACACCTAGGTGGACATGGGATTGTGTTATTGCTGTGTATGTAGCCGTATTGTTGTTGTTGCTTTTAGTAATGCCTCATTAGGCTGCATAGGAGCTGAAATGGCTTTCTGAGTGCTTTGTGTGTGCACGGGAGACTCAGCCTTTGAGTCTGAAAGCATCTTCATCCATTATTCAGAGGTATTGGTAAATGGATGTCCCGTCCATAGTCCCTTTTTTTTTTCTGCAGGTGTAGTTCATGTGACAGGCATTGTAGAAATAATCAATACTGCACAGATTCCTGAGACTGCCACGGGCCGATCTGTGATCTAAATCTGATGCTTCTTTTTGTTTCTGCCTGATTCTGATTGGTCTACATGGGTCAGCGTGTTCGGATGCAGCCAGAAAATAAATATTCATAAATGAATGACTGAATAAAGAAAAGCTATACAAAATTAAATATACAAAATAAATACAATGTTCTTTATATTAATTACTTACTAACGCTATCGTTAGCAGGTATTCCTAAAGTATTTGACAAATATATATTTTGACATCATTAAGATTCTTGTGGATATTAACCTGCTGTATTTACTTTGAGCTCATTACTTTTATTCTTGGAAATGAGTAGCTTTCCATGACTCAAAATAATGATGTAGCTTCAGAGAATCCTCTGTTTGAAACAACCAGCTTTCTTCTGATTGGCTGCCTCATATAAACAGTAACAAATCAGAAGAGAATTGGCTTAAAGGGGGAGTGGCCTTAAAGTGGCTTGTTTCAGATGGAAGATGAGCTGCTTTGCAACACCTAAAGTTGACCAGTATAGATATGACAATATACATTTAAATCACTGTATCATTGTCAAGCTTAAAGGCTCCTTTTTACTCCTAAGTGAAGAAAACAAGATAATAAACATGCTGTAGAAAAATTGTACAACTATATTTTAAATTTAAGTGGTTAAGAAGAATGCTAACTAAATGTGGAAAACTAAAATAAAATATCTACAGTACAAATTCAAAAAAACCTTTAAATGTAAACACACAAACTCATATATTCACTCAGCCGTGGTTCACTTAAAAGAATAAATAAATAGATATTTATTGCAAAGGGCAGTACTATCACAGTGAAGTGAGCAGTGAGGTTCGTCTATGGATGCGTTGTCTCTCTCTATACTCTGCGTGCACCTGGAAAAAGCCGTCAGAGGGAAATGTTAGTGGCTATGGAGTTGGTGGCGAGGATTAGCTAGTTCAGTCAGCTGCTTAAATCTGACATTTTTGCAGTTGTGATGTCACTGCGTTTCCTTGTTGCAATGCATGGTACAGTAGTCTGGAAGTGAAAAGTCTTGCATTGTGTGCGCTCTAAAGGAAAGCATCGGTTCAGGTGTTTAAAAAGATTCACGGCACCTTCCATTTATTGAATTTATTGAAATTTGCTTCTGACAGTTTACAGTCGGTCTTTAACCTCCTAAGACCCGAACTCTTCCACGACATGCGTGTTTAATTTCTCTTTGATATTTGGGCATATTGGGGCCCGATGAATGTAAAAACAAAGAATTACCAGATTTATTT
>NW_005187424.1:2442770-2492447 GCF_000239375.1 Pundamilia nyererei | reverse complement strand
GTGGGGGAACTTGCACAATCGGTGGCTGACTAAATACTTTTTTGCCCCACTGTATGTGGACGCCAGGTCCTAGGAGGGTATATCGCCCAAATCTCTCCACACTACCATATTCCTTGGACCCTCTTTGTAACAGTGTCCTTGTCTTTTGAGTCTCGGTCTGTGTCCGTTGGGGTGTTGTGTTCGCTAAAGCTGTCCCCTGAGTTTTCATTAGCATTCTCTTTTGTCATTCTCTTTTATGTCGCTCACACTCGTACATCTAATATGTATACCGGTGTGTACGGCTACAGTAGCCCAAACAGCAGCATAAGTTGACAGGCTTTATCGACTCCAGCGTATTCGGACCAGATGTGTGTTTGCTTGGTGCATAATTCCACCTGTCTGATGATGAAGCAGAGTCCCACATTTTGCTGGAGGCATTTTCATGTCTAGTGGCTTAGTCTTGGGATTTACCACCAGTATGAAAAATGTACAGTGTGAACTTTTACTTCAGTTCATCCAGGCACACAAAAACCTTACATGGCATTAGGTGACGTAAACTGCATGTGATGCTAATGAGAGCAGAATGTGAACTTGGAATTTGTGATTATTTTCACATACAGGTAGTTTGTGATTGTTAGCTGTTAATATAATTTTACCAGCACGAAACTGAAAAGTTTTAGACAGAAACATTTTTGGCTTCTCAATTGGTAGCAGTTTCTTTTGATTTGTTAATATGCATATCATTTCCACTTAGACTGTTGGAAAATCATTTGGAGGCCATCTGCTCTTTGGCATCCTCTCGCTGGGTTCTGGGTACCGGCTGCTGTGACTATGAATAAACAAGTGCACAGATGCAGGAGTCAGTATCTCTCCCACAGGTCTGTATCTCCTCCAGATCTTTCTGTTCTCCTTTCCCTGTGAGGACAACCACAAATAGCCACATATTCTTCTCAGCTACCTCATTCATTGATAAATTTTGGATATCTGCCCATCTCCTGTGGGTTGAGCACTCATCTCAGTGTCGTGCAAAAGAATGACACGCACTGCATTATTTTTAGCCGTCTCCTACAAGTGGGAACCAGGCCCATGTAAAAAGCACTGCTCTGCTCTGATTGGCTGCCAAGACCTGGAGGGTATTCCATGATGCCTGCCGCAGAGTGACCAGCAGTGGTTTTACCTGCCGACTTGGCACACAGCTTCAGGGCTGAATGGACAAGTTAGTGTATTATTCAGCTTGACAGAGATCAGCAGGAAGAGGCTGTTGGAAGTTTATTGTAGTTTTATCTCTGTATGTGTGTTCGTTGTCCACTTTTGTGTGCATCTGTTTTCATCTCCTCAAAAAAACCCTTGAGTTATTGGCTATGCCATCAATTTTCTTTGAAATACAGTCATTGGGGAAAAAACGTTTCACAGCACTCTTTGCACTTCTGTGAAAAACTAAGTACACTCTTACTGGTTCCATGGGAATTATGAGGGCAAGTAGCAACATGGGGTCGCTAAACAAATGCACTTGAATAACTGATTATCAGCAACAGTGAACAACTCTATAAAGGCAGAGGTTTTGGCTGTTTGCTGGTCTGGAGTATTCAGGTATGAGCAAATTCATACCACTGTCGCACCATCCAATGCTCAGAGAAACTGCAAAAGCCAAGTGGATGGGTGATGATTTAGCGTTGTTTTGTAGCTGCAGGAACCGAACACCTTGCAGTCACCGAGGTAACCATGAACTCCTCTGTATAACAAAGTATTTAGAGTCAGATGTGAGGCCATCTGTCTGACAGTTAGTACTTGGTTGAAATTGGGACATGCAACAGGACAACAGTCCCAAGCACAGCAGCAAAACTACAGCTGATTGGCTGAAAAAGAAAGGAATCACACTGTTTTATTGAACCAGTCCAAGTCCCGACCTTAACCTGACTGAAATGACCTTAAAGAGAGCTGCACATAAGTGAATGCCAAATGCAAACTTGACTGAACTGAAGCCACGCTGTTAAGAAGGGTGGGCCAAAATTCCTCCACAGCAATGTGAGAGACTGATAAAGTCAGGGAGAAAACCAGTACTTCAAGTTGTTGCTGCTAAAGATGGCGGTAACTTGTATCGTGGGGAGCATTTTGTTTTTCGCAGGATTGCACAACTCCTGTGAAAACTTCACTTTTCACATTACGCTTTTTTGTTTTAAAGACAAAAGGACTCTTTTCACAATTTTTGTAAGTTTGCGACCACCACAGGGTTTTTAAAATAAAACAATAAAGATGTTAAAGGGATGCAGACTCTCAGCTTTAACTCAAGGAATTTAACAAAAGTAATGGATTACCTGTTTAGGAATTATAGCAATGTGTTTACATACATTTTTAAAGGCACAGAAGTAATTTTATGAGATGATATTTATGTCATAACGTTCACGAAGCAAAAACATAATCCAAGAAAATAATTTCATTTCATAGGTGCAGTTAAATTCAACAACCGTGTGCATAGGCAGCGACAGAAACACTGTTTTAAACCATATTTGTTTACAATTTGAAAACGTTTGCTGAAATAATTATTAAGTTTGCCCCTTGGTGAGCCAGTTATGAAAACTGGGTTGCTCATTTGACACCCCTGTATCAAGTACTGCAACAGTAATAGGTTTATTAAGAACATTTTGTGCAGCCATATTTTGTACTAACAACATCAAAACCCCTTAGATTCACAGAAAAAATATAAACTTTGCAGAAGAGTATTTTTAGTTTGAATTAAAAGTCTCAAGCTTTTCTAAATTAAGTAATTTATGTCAGTCTTTGCCATTAAAAAGCAATTGTGCACATGCATACTACACATGTAATATTACAATACTGGTAAAAGGAAAAAAGGGCAGCACGGTAGTTAGCATTGTTGCCTCCCAGCAAGAAGATCCTGAGTTCAATTCCACTATCAGGCCCATCTTTCTGCGTGGAGTTTGCATGTTCTCTTCATGTTTGCGTGGGTTCTCTCCAGGTACATTTCCACTGAGTATAGTTAATGGATTCCTTTTTCTACTATATTCATCACACATTAGTTTTTCTTGTATGTGTAGAGTGGAGCGAGTCTGTAACCAACTCGTTTTATGGATGCATGGTTCACAAATAAGAGAACCTAGTGTGAGCCTGACCGTGCGGGGCCTTTAACCTGCCATAAATTGCATTTTGAGCTCTTAAGAGACGCCTTGATGAGCAGTGTGCTGACTGGGCTCAGCGGTGTCCGGGTGATAAAAGTGCAGGTTGTGCCGCAGCAGGTGCCCGGCACTTTCAGTTAATTGGCTGTCATTTTGCTAACTCACTGTGCAAACTCTTTGAAGCATCACTCCAAGTAGAGACTTCATTAAAATTCTATTTTACCCTTTATGTAGAGGTGACTGTAGAATTATTGGCTTACTCTGTGTATTTATATGTTAACAACAGGAATGAGTCTATTTGATGTTAAAGGGGACCTAATATTTTCATTCCAGCTCTGTATTTTTATTCTTAGACTCCACTAGAGTAGCATTGAATGATTCACACTTCACATTTATCACAGTGATTTATATTTTCCTTCAGTGGGCCTTGGAGGAGTTCAGACTTCATCTGAAACCAGCCATTTCAATTACTTCTCCTTGGTAAAAGAAGGCTTGAAAAGCAGGTAGCTGGGTCTTTAATTCCTGAGATGACTATATTAGGAAACTCCTCCTTTTTTGTAAGATTATATAAAGCTAAGACTAGAAACTTTATTTCAGATTTTAGCCAATATTGACAACCGCTATTGGAAAAGTTTATCTGAATAGGCAGTATTCAGATAAACAAATGCATTGTGCAATAAAAATAAAAGTTATCAGCTGGTTGTAGTGCAAGTGCAGGTCGAACTGATGAGTGGAAATGATATGCAGGCGGACCAATAATACCAAGGAATTGAGTTACTGACAACTGGTTCTCTACGAGAATCGGTTCACAATCCCTAGTCATGACATTAGAAAGCTGGCTGTAAGCTCAACAGATTTCACAAACCCATTAATGTTGCTTCATAGTGCACCAGCCCTCTGACCTCTTCTCACATTCAACCTGGAACCTCTCAGTTCGTCTGCTGACGAATGCTTTTTTTTAGGGTTGAGTGGGGGTAGTCTGTCTGCAGAGAGTTTTTGTTGTCAGTGGAGGCAGTGTATACAATATTTGGTACAATACACTGCAGCCAATGGCGGAGAAGTGTGTTCTAACATACAAAAAGCTAAAGTGAAATCGAGTGTTAAAAACAATGACTAGTGTCCACTGCAGCCACTGTTTGTAGTTTTCATGTAGTATTTTTGGTCTTTTATGGTTCTTCCATGCCTTGCCCGTTCCCGGTGAACTCCCTCCCTATTCCGACTCACTTGTCAACAAATAAGCAATTGACCGACATACATCATCCACATCCGGTAATGTGCAGTTGTGATTTTAAAGTACTAAACAGTTGCAGGTTTGTGGTATGTGAAGAGTCCTTTCCATTCACTGTGCAAATGAAAAACACGTATGCAGATGGACACATTTGTGGGACCATTGCGCTTCATCCTCAGGCCTTGGTTCATCTCAGTGTGATGTAGTATAAGAAAAGCCAGCCAAAGATGTAGCCCGAGACTCCCAGGACAACAAAAGCCAAGCAATGACACAATGAAGACAATCTGGACTTTCCACTATTTTCCAATTTCTGTTTCTAATGCATACACCACAAATAAACAACAAAGCCTCATGGGACTTGATGAGTTAGGCAGTGAAATTTGCCCCATTAGTGATATTGGTTACTATTCCACCTTTAGCCTATGACGATAATGCTGTGTGAATTGCAGTTGATCAACTGTTTCCTCGGTAGGATTTTTATCAGAAGTTTAATCATTTACAAATGTAATACAAGTGACAGTTTCTCTATTTGCATCATAACTAAAACACAATAATTCAATGACTTGACATTTTCAAGTCAAAGACTCGCGGAAAATAAAAAACGATGAATGAAATCTGTTTTTTGCACATTAATCTAAAAGTTTGGAAATTTCAGAAAACAATGTTAAAAAGAAAAACATTTTTTGACAGGTTTTCTCCACCTTTCTTGCATTTTTTGGTGTTAAAATGCAAGCATACAGTAATATTAAGTCACTCAAACATTCAGTTAGACAAAGAAAATTTGTTTTGGAAGAACTGACAGAAGGAGATTGTGTAAATAATTGAGTTAATTTGTAGTTTAAAATTGATGAATGACATTTACCAAAATAGTCATTTTAGCCAACATAGTTTGTCACTTGAGGGGTTAAAAAAGGATAATAAAAAAACTAACTCATTCTCGGGTCATAACCAATGGTTTCAATAATGTTTTTGAGCAAACACACCTCCTTTGGTCAAATGTAATTGGTTAGATTCTGTGTGTTTCTATGCAGATATGTTTCTAGAGATGAAGTGTCATGAAACAGTCACCTGGGTTGGTGCTGTCATATGACTGCAGGTTTAAATAGAAGAGGATGTCATCGAGTTCACATACAATGCTGCACGACAACGTTAAAGATTTAAAATGTCTTATGTAACCTCATGATTTCGTCCTCTCTAACCCCTGCTGCTGCTATGTAACAGAAGAATGAGCCGTCTAAAATTACCACATCCATTTGAATAAAGTGTTCACGGCCAATTGAAAATGACAATAGAAATAACAATTGTTCCCAAACACTGCTGCGTAATGTAGGCTTGCAGCAAAACCAAGTAAAATGAATAATTTGACATCTTTTTCATACAATGAAGCAGCGGTCTCTCCACAGTCCTCATAGGCCATAATAAAGGCAACACAAAGAAGGACATTAGCATAGTCATTTCAAGACCTCTCTTTTGAGTCCGGCAGCAGATCGGGACCTGAGTGAGCTGCTCTTAAAATGAGCCCACTGGGTCTTTATTAACAGGTTCAGGTCTGCTGGTGAGAGCCACGTGGAGACGGTTTGGGTGAATGAGGCTGCTGCTGCTGTCAGAGCTATGTGTTGTAAATAGTGGGCCATTTGCACAAGAGCAACTTGCACTCTCCATCTACTTCAATTAGAGTGTGAGGGTAATCAATAGGCTTCAGACACTGAAGAAAGAGCTTTGCTGAATAGCCTAAATGTCAAGATGAGCCATTTGCACAGTCGGCCTGGAGTTTGAGGGGGATTTCATCAAACTATCAAAGTAGATGATAGCAGTAAAAGTGGCCTCATTGCCTTCACACAGGGACTATCCTGTTTGTTATGTAGTATTATCAGGGCATCGTGTACTTTTACACATCTAGACAAACTTCTCCAGCCCATCTGGTGGGAATCGTTCGTGAGCCAGCTGAGAGACATCATCTCTATGGCATGTCCTTTATGCGCCCATGAGTCTCCTTCCAGTTGGACATGCCCAAAACACAGGTGAAAGCCTGGTCAGATGCCTGAACCATCTCAGTTGGCTCCTTTCGATGTGGAGCACTGGAAGCTCTGTAGCCGACAGACTTGGAGGTCCCAAAATGTATTTCTGTCACTTTATGTGTGGCTTCAAACCACCACTCCAATGTGCCACCAATCGATGCAGCCAAAGGAATCACGTCATCTGGAAAAAGCAGAAATGGGATCCTGAGATCGCCAAATCTAACACTTTCTTTTTGTCGTACCTAGAAACTTTGTCCTTAAAAATTTGGACATGTGAAAAAAGTTCAGTCCTGGTGTCCAACATCCAATAGAAATGAGTCTGACTTAGCTTTGCCAGCAATGCAAGCATTCATCAGTTTTAGCACTTTTTTTTTAAACCTTACCTGTTGAGTTTCATTTCACAAAGACTAACTAGGATTGTAACAGGCGATACATTTTACATCTAGACTTAAGATGTACATAAGAATTTATCTATATCAGAAAGCAGTTTCATCACTAGCTTAAGTATAAAAGCATGAAAAAAGTAACAGTATACAACTCTGAGTAGAAAATGTATATCTTGTGGAAGAATTCAGCACAACATAAAGATTAGGTTACTTGGGGAAACTCAAGGAAAGTACAATGATAAGAATAAAGAAATTACAGAGACGGTAAATAGTTGAGCTGGGATGTCGGTGCTTAATAAGACAATCAGGGTAGTTTTTATGTCCTCATTCCTGTTTCCCATACACCAGAGAATTGCAGGAACACTGTTTTTTTTTTTTATGAATGATCTTTAATGTCATTGTCCTTGGTACTATCAACAATACTAACTAGGTACAGAACTAGAACATAAACATCCCAAAATACAAAAGGATTTTGGTGTCTGGGTCCATGACGGGTACAATGAAATTCAGCTGGGCTTTCTTTTTCTAACGAATTAATCATAAAATAAATGTAAAGTCGCGGCATCAGCAGATGAGAACAGCAGCATTATACACGATTTGGCCAGAGTGAAGTGTCTTTATTTCTGTTTGTATTGACGTGTCAGAGTATTTCTGACTCATGTTTACAGTCAGTTTAAGCAACAGCCCTGAAAATGATCCCAGTTTTTAATCGCTACCAGTCTCGGTCATGGTGGCCTGTTAATAACTAGACTTATTAATTAATAAACAAACACTGGAAATGACCCATAATTTAACATAACATATCAGATATCATAGCTGCGGATCACAACATGACTAAATAAAGAATTAGGTATTAAACAGTCCTGTGAATATTTGGGTTTGCCCTCAGAAAAGTGGCTGTTACTTAGAAACATCAGATCAAAACATTTGAAGCAAATATACAAGAAATAGATAAGTTTAAGTATAGGTATATGTAACGGAATACAAAACTTGTATAAAATAAAGGTAAATGCAGTCATTTAAGGACATTGTTTGCATTTGCATTGGTAATATGTTCTTTATTTTTGTGGAGCTCTAATTCTAAAGGCTAGGTCTGTTCTAACCCTGCACGTCTCTGTTACGCCGCCCCCTGGTGTATTTTTGGCTTGTAGTCGAGCGGTTTAAATTGCAGTTGAACTTTTTATTTCATGTTGTCCTTCATTTTGAAATTTAATAAGCTACAGTTTCTCTCTGTGATCCCTCTGCGCCACGAGAACGCACCTCTATTAGAACCTGAATGAAAAGAGGTTATTGCTGTCATCGCTGCTGCAGCTTTAGCAGCGGCTTTTTTTTTTTTTTTTACATTTGTATGTCTGACTAGAGCTACTAATCACGCGAATCCCATCATAATCTCTAAAACGGTGTTAATAGCAAAAGAGGATGAAATGATTATGAGGAGGAAATGCTCAGAAATGCAGAGCTAATTCTGAAATGTAATCAAAAATCTGCCTTGTTAATCATTTCTTTTTAGCCTAACAGAAGATCCACTAAATTATTGCAGCCGTGAGCGTAACTAAGCTTCCTGTTTCCCTGGTAATTAAATTCACACAAACAGACCTGCAGTTACATCTGAAGATACTGACAAAAATTTAACTAACGCTAAGTGCAGCCTTTTCAGAGGGGGAGAGGGCTGTAGGAGGGATTGGGAAGTGTTTTTGTTTGCTTGACATCCTGTTTATGAGAATGAGTGTCCATCATTATGCTGCTGCCTCCAGGACAAATTAAACTGGGATGTGGTGAATGTTCCCTCTGTGGGAACAAAGATGAAGAAGAAGTGTCTGTTCAGATTTACTCGAGTCAGAGGAAGAAATAAGGACGTGCTGTCTGTCCCTGAGTTTTGAAAGCAGTGACTGAGAGGCTCACAAAGTGCTGTCTCATGCTGCTCAGCGGTGGCTCAGGATGAGTCAGCAGCGAGGATGCTGGATCAAACTCAGTGTCCTAATGTTTTTCTCCCTCTGATAAGCGTTCATGTGAAGGCTTCAAATGCCCAGGGCAGAAATGGTGACTGAAAACTCCACAGTTCACCTGACTGTTTCCCATAAACACACACGCATACCATGTTATGAGATAAGTGACATTCTTTTCCTGCTTTCTCATCTCTCCGTTTGTACATCACTACTTCTTCTCCTCGCGTTTTAGTCCCTCCCACAGGTGCGAGCAGAGGAGCCAAGGAGAGAGGAATCGAGGCAACGGCATTTTAAAGTGATGTCAATTAAATATGACATTTGGCACAACTGCATGATAAGTTGGGCTTTATGGCCTAAGTACGTCTGTATTTTATGATGTCAGGCTCAAGAGCGCTCATTGCGTTTTTATATTCAGGGCTGCTTTTAATTGGCAGTTTGCCATCCTGAAATCAGCAAACTGAAATCAGCTGATCGTTACGCAAGTGCACAGGAATAACATGGCACATCTGACACTTTATTTCTGTCCTCAGCTCATGTAGATATTTGAAGACCTTTGTAACACAACTTATGACATAAATGTAGCCACGAGTGTTGAATTTAATGCAGCAAGGCATCACATAACTGCGTCACAGCGTTACCTGTATATGATCATAGTAACCCCTTATTATAATTTGATATAAATGAAAATAACGAGTTGTTTAGAGAGTCCTCCTCCCTCCGTGCTTGGTATGTTCCAGCTGTGTGCCACGCCTCTGTTATACCCGAAGCAACAGTAAATGACTGTAAATGATCTACCTGTTGATCCTGGATTATAACTCCTCTGACAACCTCCTCCATCCTCCAAATGCATTTTAGGACTGAAACATCCTTTAGTGTGGCACAGAGACGTGGCTTTCCAGGTCACGGGCAGGAAAGAGGACTGAGAGAAATGAGAAAAATCTGTTGTTTCCCTTTTTCTGGTCTGTGTGTCAGTTTTCTTTGCTTCAGCGGATTTCATCCATTCGTCATCTTCATCTTTCAGAAGTCTAGACACGCTGGTGTCATCTTCTCCAAATATAAAAAAATCTGTCCAGTAGTTTTGAGTCTACCCCCAGGTGCCCTCCCAGTTCTCACTTTGTTAATTACTTTCTTTTCGGTTTTGTCATTATTCTTATTTTTGTCTCTTTTTCACCTCTGTTCTCCTTCCTCTTGCCTATAATCCGGAAATCAATCACAATGAGCCATGTTGAAGGATGTCTCGATTCCTAATATTCATCAGGAATATCTCTTCCACTAATCCTTATTATGGTCGCAGGGGAGCTGGAGCCTATCCCAGCTATCATACGGCAAGAGGTAGGGTACACCCTGGCCAGATCACCAGTCTGTCGCAGGGCTAACACAGAGAGACAGACAACCATGGTGGATTTCAAAGTAGGACCTTCTTGCTGTGAGGCAACAGTGCTAACTGCTTCTCCACAGAGCTGGTTGATTCCTAATTATAATACTTACAAACTAGCATTATTACTGACTAACATTCCAAGATTTTAAAATTTTACTTGTAAAGCATTAAATGACCCTGCTCAGTACCATGCCAGTGTGTCTGGGTGTGGGATTGGTGAAGGGGCTTTGCTGGTTATTCCAAGGTCTTGGCCACCAAACAAACATAAACACAATGGTAGCGTCTTGCCTTGACACTCTTTTGTTGAAAGACGATGAGTATTTGATATGTGGAAATGTTTTTATGTTTATTATCTTGGTTTCCTATTATTTGCCCTGCCATCAGCCTTCATAGTCTTTGACTTCATATTGTACAGTGGACTAGATGAGTCATGATGGTGTTTTAATTACCAATAAAGCATGACTAAATTAGCAGAGCTTGTTAAATTAGATGGCATCTTAAGTAAGTTAGATGATATATTGATAAATTAGCATGAGATCATTAGCATAATCAGTAGCTACACTGTAGATCCTGCCTTGCAGATAAGGAGACCAAGTGAGGGCACAGACACATGCAATAAGTCTGCCTAATTAAAACTCTCTCTGCAAACAATTGCAACTGGGTGCCCATTTGATGAACTGTGAATATAAGACAGATTATGTTTACTGAGCGAGCTGGTGCATTTATTTCTCATGAACCTGGCAGGGCAGCAGCAAAAAATCTTGTTGCATAGCTTCACTGAGGGTATACAGCATATAGATGAGCAGCTATGAGGTTACAGATGAGCAGTTTAATAAGATTAAGTGGTGGACCTCAAAAATTTAGCCAAGCCATGCAGTTGTTCTGAAAGAGGAAACTATCCATACAAACTGTTTTTTGTAGCAGCCAATAAACAAGTTTAATTCTGCAGTGCTGGTAGACATTTTAATCCGGGAGTGTGTGGATACTGACTCAGTGTTAGAGCCTCCAGTGGACATTAGTGGGACTGCAGTTTTTCTTACTTTGACGGATTCATCTGCTTGTTTATCTCTGGTTACTATCTGTCTTTATTCATAACCTGTGGATCTGAGTGTTGTGAGGCCACTCTAATAGCCATTTGCCCCCGCACACTTTGTTAAATGTCAGGTTTATTTATACAGTTATATTTTATACTCTTTGATATTGCACCATCCACAGTCTGCAACACACTTGCTGACCAGTGGCTTTTCAGACTGAACCGTAGTGCATATCACTGTATGAGTGAGATGGTATGAGCTGGCTCTTTACCATCTGCACTGCTGCTAAATGCATACAAGAAGGGGGGCGTGATTGATTCCTGTCGGCTTTTGCTTTTCCCCATTCTCCATCATTAATAAACCCATTGAGGGAAAACAAAATTTGAAAACCATTTGTGCTATTTATCAATAAGTCAGTAATTTCTAACCAGCCTTCTTTTCTGGACCTCAAAATATGACTTATGATCCTAAAATGATGAATGAATTATTGAAGAGATTTGAAATTAGTTTTTCATCCATTTATCAGCACATAACATGAAACAAACATCAGACCTGTCAGACACATTCGGGGACATGTAGAACATCTTTAATGCCATTCATGAAGTCATTCATGCTACAAAAGAAATGTAGGGCAGGCATTTTTAGTAAACACTAGGGATGGGTATCGTTTAGGTTTTATCCGATACCGGTGCCAAATCGGTACTTTTGAAACGGTGCCGGTGCTCAAACCGGTGCTTAAAGAATGGAGAACACAAAATTGGTCCAAAAACCTCTCATGTTCAGCTGGTTTTTGTAAAAAGATAACAATGTTAGCCTTTTCTGCAGCTATGGGGCATATATGGTATCACTCTTGGCTGGAAGCAGTGCTTAAACAATGGAAAAAAACACAAACTTTGTCCAAAAACCTCTCATGTTTAGCTGTTTCCCTCTTTTTCTTTGGTCATTTTAGCCTTTTTGGCCAGGGTGAAGGGAGTATCTGCCATCAAACAAGAAGACAGCCGCATGTAGCTATGATGATGTTTGCTAGTTCAGCTTACATGCATTAATGTAATAACTTGGTTAGCCTACTCAACGTAAATTACACACCAACAACATTAAGCTACTCACGCAGAGAAGAACGGCTGCTGCTGCCATCATATACGGCGCATTTCTCGGCTTTTAAAAAAAAACAAAACGCTATGCGTCGCCAGGTGTTTCATCGGATTTGAGGTGTTACCTCCTTTGACAGTATCACAGTATCAGCTTAAAGCACTTGTTGCTGCTGAGTTTGCATATTTTGCTGTGAAGTACAGCCAGACTTTTGACCGCTTCGCCTTGGGCATTTTTAATCTGTAGCTCTGCATAAAAGAACGTACGTACCTGGCCCCGCCTACTATCCTCGGAAACGTAAAATGATTGGCTAGAAGTGTATCACAGCTCAGGAAAAAAAAGCACCGAAATAAAGCACCGAAATGTGCGCTGCTTTTCGGTCTGGTTACTACCGTTTATGTCAGAACGGCACCGGACACCGGTACCCATCCCTAGTAAACACTGTTATTGTACATTATTTTAAACATGTGATGAAGATGTTTAGGGATACTTTGGTGTAAAAGAGACACAGGTCTTTGTTATAACAATTGCTGATAATGGAAGCCTTTATTGAGTTCAGTTCCTTTGAAATAGATTATTAAGTTATAACTGATGCTCATACTACTGACAGAGGTAGGCAGGTTGATCACAACACTGTGAACCTGCAGTACATGGTTTGTTTTGTGTTTTGTTTACTCTCGCTTTCTTTAACTGTAAGTTAGGCACTGAAACTATTCTGTTAGATTTTGCTTTTATGCTTAACAAATAGCCAGTTAGGAGTGAGACCAGTGTTAATATGGATATCACAACACAGCTACAGGACACGTTGTGATGGCAGGCGTATTTGACTACCAGGGGAACTTAGACTTGTTTTATTTTGCATCCAAAGCCCATTTTTATCTCAGGTGGACCAGATCAGTAAAATTATACCCTAAAAATCATTCTTTAAAACCAAAGAAATGCAAGTACAGCTTTATTGAATCATCTGTTTGAAAAACGGACTATGAACAATTGGAGTGCAGTGCCAGCCTGTCCCAGGTGGACCCCACCCTTCACCATATGACAGCTGGGATAGACTCCAGCCTACATTTTTAGATTCTCATTTTTATTGAAAAACTGAACATATTAATGATTTCACTGCAATTTTCAGGCTTTGCAAAGTGGAACAGATTGGACCCTTTGAGGAGCCGGTCCTTAAACCTTCACTGTAAGAAGGTTGAGACTCGATATTATATTATGTAAAGTGTCATAGCTGATGAAATGATAATTGCATTCTCAGTAGATTACATTACAAAGCACACTATGTTTTAAACTGTATAAGGTATTTGATATTAAAAGAACTAAAGCGATTTTATTAACAGCTAATATTTATTCTCTTGCAAAAATCCAGAAAATTGGATATTGATCATTTAACATTCACTTTGATTGACTGTAGCTAGGAAACATAATCAAGCAGCTTTACGGTTATTATCACTTTTTGATTGGTGCACAAAAATGCATGAAATCAGAGATCGAAAAGCATCAACACAAAACAAACCAGTCTCCTCTAATCCCATGTTGAGAAACAGGTTTTTCTGCACTTTATAAAGCAGGAAAGTTGGAGTTTATGAATCTGCTTGCTGGCCGTGCCGATGGCAGATGTTTTTAAATGTCAGTAAAACTCATTGAAGCCTCAGATAATGGCACTGTGGATGACTTTTCGTCCAGGTTTCCTATCATTTTATAGCAATTTCCTTGCATCTCATCTTCCCGTTCCCCTGACTTCGTACATCAGATGGGAGGTATATGTGTTGGGGAACACATAAATTCTAGTAGCAGCAGCACTGTAATTATATTCTCACCCGATGCCCCTGCTGACCTCCTGGTCACCCCAAACACACACTAATGAGCTCCCTGGGCAGTCGTGACAGCCATGGTAGAAACCACAACTACTAATACTGCTGTTACACTCGCTGAGAGCCTGAATGCTGGAACACAAAGCCCCTCATCTGTCATTTAATGCATTCTGTCTTTTTCTTGTCTTGCAGTTGGAAAGACGTCTTTGATCACACGGTTCATGTATGACAGCTTTGACAACACATATCAGGTAGGTGCTGCAAGCACAGGCTGAATGGTTTGGCTCTAATAATTATCCTGATGGATCAGTGACACTGGGCTGCAGGCATTTCCTTTGATAGTGAAACATAAAGCTGGGCGTAAATCGATAAGTTGAAGACAGAAACTTAGAACAAATAAGGCCTAAGTAAATTAGATACTGGGATAATAATGAAGGAAATTAATACACAGCAAATACAAATTCTTCTCTTTGTGTAAAATAAGGAAATTATGGCCATCAGTGATTTTAAAAAAGACACCTTTGAACTGAAGATCAAGAGCTCTTTGAATCCCTGTAAGCAGCCTAATCTCACTCGACATCCTAAAAGCAAAATAGTACTTTTGCAGCTACAGCACTTCCAGAGCTCTTTGTGAGCATCTGCAAAGCACCCTTAAATAAAACCTGCAGCTTTATTGCTTTATAAACAAAAAGTATCTACTTACATAGTAATAAAAACAGAATTAAAAATAAATCTCGCAAAACTATTCTGTCCGCCCTCTCTGATAGTTTAAGAGGGAGTCTTGCTGCTCGCTAAGGCTCTTTTATGGGGGAGTTTACAGTATTATGAGCCTGAGTAATATATGGAAAAACTAAATCTGATTATCTGAAGAAAACCTGACTACGTCACGACAAGACAGACGAAGAGGAAGACTTTTTTGTTGCTGAATAGTGTTGATCATATACATTATTAGCATTATTGTTTTGAAGCATGACTTTGCATATATGTAGAAAACAAAGCTTTGCATTTCATGTGAACTTCAGGTCATTTTCTAAGACAAACCGTTTCCATCAGGTATAAAATTAGCCTGCAGACTCTGCAGAGCTCCAGCAAAGTTAATAATGTTCTGCCTCTAAAACTGGAGACCTGCGGCTTTGATCCCACAGGCATGTGTTAATCTGCTACTGCCTTTAAATTATCTACAGCAGCCTCTAAAGAATTCCTCAGTACCTGATCTAACCTTCTTCCACACTACTTCCATCTACCTTTACTTTTTTGTCCTACAAATTCAAATAATTTGACACACAGAAGAATGATGTTGTTGCTTAAATGTTACAAAAACAAAGGACCAAAAATGCCAAACATGGATCTCAAAGGCAGTCACCATTTCAAATCCTCCAGCCTGATAAGGTTTTCTCTCCATTATTGTAGGGTCTTTACCTTGCAATGTAAAGCACCTAGAGGCAGCGTTTGCTGTGATTTAAGAGAATATAAATAAAATTCAATTCAATTCAATAAAAATTTTCTTGACTAAAAGCAAAAACAGGAAACACAAATCCCAGAGAAGTACAATTTAACGGGAAATCCAGACAACTGAACATGAGGAAATAAATTAGAGGGGCAAAATAAATTGACAAAGGAAAGGACAAACTAATATATATACACTCACAGGACTGATTACCCAATAAGGTATCAGTGGAGACAGTTAAGATGAATACAAAGGCCAGAAGATACAGATAGTTAAAAAAAAAAAAAGTTTGTCTTCCTGCTTTATTTTTGGAAATTGAGGCAATAAACTATAAAAGCAATCAGTAAGGTAAACTCAAGCATAATAAACTATCACCATGAAACAACATGCAGTCACTTCAACTTCTGAAGTACACTCTTGGACCTGTTCAGCCAGTGGTACGAAAGATACATCCATTATTCACTGGGATGTACTTTGGAATATCAGTTCAGTTCAACTTAATTTTTTTCATATAGCACTAATTCACAACAGCCACCTCAAGGTACTTTATATTGTAATGTTAAACTCTACAGTATTAAAAAGAAATCCGCTTTGGAACATATGAAAAAAAGGAAATGTATTTGACTCTAAGCAGGCCAAAGAAAATTACAGAATAATTAACATTCTCTGTTAGGTAAGTCTGGAAACTAGTAAGCGAGGCCATATGCTCAGAAAAGTCAGCGTCTTGGGTTGGATGCTAAATAGATCAATGAATAGATATAAGGAAATATCTAATAATTTACAAAGCAACATCCAGATGAGCAGAATGAGAACTCAACAGAACGGAAAAGCCAAACAGCATATTTACCCAGTAAAATCATCCCCATATTCACATAGTTTTTTCCCTTTTGTTTTCTGTTTATTGTTTTTTGCGTGTACAATGACAAACAGATTTTGATTTCCTCTGTGCAGTTATTTCACAGTGGTTAGTCTCTTGACTGTAATGCTGTAATTTTTACACTTGGTTCTAACAGCTAGATTATGAAACATCCTGAATGCATGTTGTTTTTGTCTGACTGCAAACTACTTCTGAATATTTGCGGTTAATGCATGTTGCCTTGCTCTGTACATAGTTTGAACTGTTTTAGGCTCAAATAAGTCATTAAATTGACGTGTTTTAAATTTCATAAATGGTGAGTTAGAGGGTGTTAATGATTCTTACGGCTCTTTTTGTAATATGTATGTTGATTATGTATGCATGTGTATATGTATGTTAGCTGAATATTTGTCTTGTAGATGTTTTCCCATACTTTCACACAATATGCCATATATATGGAAGCATGAAGGAACAGGCTGCATAGTGATTCTTGGTTTATGTAAACTTTTACTTATATAGTATTGTGACTGATTTAGATATGTTATTTCTAATTTTGTTGATGTATTGTTCCCAGCATAGTTTATTGTTGAAATTTCATTTCATTTACTTTTTCTAATTCAGTGTAATTATCATAATTTTCCTATTGCTGTGCGCTGAACGATTTCCAAATATCATGTATATAGTTTAACTTAAGATTATTTTTCTTTTATATGTTATTTTAACAGAAAAACATATATTTAAACCAGGTCTTTAATTTACTTAATTCATTAATTTAAGTCCTTAACTTAGTAAATTACGCTGGTGTCATCTGATAGTTTGCAGTGTTATAGAAATTACACAGATGTCATTAATGTTCAAAATAAGCAGCAGTGGTCTTAAAAAAGAGCCCTGAGGAACCCCACATGTCACAGTTTTAATGTTATCAATTTGGTTCTGATTTCCAAGATTACTTTTCACCCATGATAGTACAACCCCTCCCATATACATATATTTCTACTACTAATTAAATAATTTACTAAGAACTCTCCAGTAGTTCATCATAGTAACAGTCTGGTCCACCATGTTTTCCATGTAATTTTTATATGAATTGAATAAACACCACATAAGGTATTAAAGACAGATATTGATGGGAGATGATGTTGCTGTTTGACATTATCCATTTTATTATATTATCCATGTTGGTGGGTTTTCTTTGCCCTTTCTTCATTATGCTAACCCTCCAAAAGGGAGAACGACAAGTCTCTATTCTTCAGCGTTCGCATTAGTTCTGTGCTGTGCTGTAATGAGATTTGGGTGGCTCATTGAGTGTGGATTAAACTGTCTGTGTTAGCTCTGTGATGCTGCGTCTTCACAGCTGCTTCTGTATCCTTTTATATTTTTAAACTCATAAGTCATGAAAGTCTACAGAGCCAGACATTTCACACTGATTGCTGGGGCTCATGTCTTTTTTGGTCTTTAAGCTACTGAGTCTCCGTGGTGCACAGTCATTTCTTTAGTTTCATTCTCACAAATTGCAGTGGAAGAAGCTCATATTTGGTTAAGGTTGGCTGTGGAGTTTTTTTTATGACGTCTTAGTGTGTCCTGGGAAAAGGGGATTCATTTGTTTGTTCATTCATGCTAATAACATGCCAAATCCTCTGGATAATTACCTTCATCCAAATGCCACTCCATAGCTTTTAAGCTAGTTTTTGTAGTACTTACTTTTAATTAAGAGTGGGTGATCCGAGGAGTGTGAATCACCTGGGATGAGGATCTCCGAGGTTGTAGTTCTCTGCCAGAAAATAGTGGGCTGCCTGCTCTGAGAAAGGTCTGCATAGGACTGCTTGTGTGAAAAGAAAACATTTAATTTTCAGCACAGAAATTATGGTCCATCCACCACTGACTATCCTAAATGGGGTATAAGGTTTTTATTTATTTACATGGTGCTTTTCAAGAACAAAATTCGGAAAGTCCTTTGCAATTCTGCAAAGGGAACAAAGATGTCAGTGACACAGATGACAACTGTCTTTGTTTTTTTTGGTTTTTTTGTCTACAGCTATAAGAGGTCATTTTTTTGTCGCTAATCAGCAGGCTAAGCAGGAAAGCCTTTTCCTCCTGCAACATTTTCCATTTCCTCCTGTGGGAAGAGAGAAACTTGACTGGCCTCCTTCTGCGGCCCTGCTGGGAGGGGACAAAGGCATTCTTAAGCCAGCTGAGACTCCCCTGAGTCTCCTCCCTGGGTTCCAAAAACACCTCAGGTGGGAGGCGTCTAAGAAGTATCCTATTTAGAAGCTGAACCACTCCACTGCTTGTTCCAGTGTGGAGGTGTAGCGGCTCTCAGCCGTCTGCCACATTCTTATTTCAGTCACTACTCACAGCCATGGGTGATTGGTAGGAATGTGGTTCAACCAGTAAATCAACAGCGTTGCTCTTTTCACCGTTACAGACCAGTGCAACCTCTGCAGATCTCCATCTACACTCTTCACCCCACACATAAACAAGACCTAGAGATACTAGAAGGCACATCATCCCCAAACCAGAGTGGGCACTTCACCTGACTGAGAACAATGGCTTCAGACTGCGAGGTGCTGATTCTCATCCTGGCTGCAAAGCGCCCCAGCGGGAGTACAGGTCGTCACTCGGTGAAGCCAGAAGGACCACATGATCCACACTAAAAGCAGAGACAAGATTCTCAGATCACCGAGCTGGAAACCCTCCACCCCCTGGGGGTCTCTTGTTCATGGCTCCATAAACACTATGAATCTGAGACAACAGGCAGCTTTGGCACAGTCCAGGGCCCTCTGGAAAAAGTCAGACTTATATGAGCCCTCTAATGCATGGGCCCTCTAATGTGACAGTCATTTCCTGTAACGTTTTCAGAGTGTTGAATACTTAAGTACCATTATCTGGAGTGAATACAGGCATCTGTTGTTGCCTACAGGCTGCCTTGCATCAAGGCCACTGCAGAAGATTTGAGTTCTGAATGCAGCAGGAGAAATTATGAATTTGAAATCTAACAGCCGTCACAGTCGGTGCTAAGTGCAGTAATTCTGAGAAACGTGTGTGTGTGTGTGTGTGGGGTGGACATGCTTCTGACGAAAAATAACTGTACCATCTTTATGGTGCCTGAATGGACAGACACCGTTCCTTCCCCCATGCTTCTTCAGACATGGTAGGCAAACAGATGCTGGGCTGATAGAATCTGCTTATTTAATAAGCTCCCCATATGCTGTTTAATGTCAGTCTCTGCCCCTCTCTGCTGTAATGGCAGCAGGCAGAGAGAAATATAAAAAAAAAAATCAGGTTATCAAATTTGTGCACAAGCTAAAATCATTTGAAAGTCCTTGTTGATGGTGCGTTTTTTCCTTTGTTTTTTTTTCTTTTTTAAAGCTACCTCAACTATGTAGCCACAGATCAAAGCCAAAGCTAAAAAGTCTTCCCCAGATGCGTGTGTGTGTGTGTGTGTGTGTGTGTGTGTGTGTGTGTGTGTGTGTGTGTGGTTGCTGCCCTCCTCTGCCCGTGTCTTAATGCCTCTTGTTTCCCGCCTGGCTCGGTGACAGGTAGGGCTGTAAATGATTTTGCAGACTCAACTCCAGAGACAACGGAGTATTAATTAAAATTCAGCGCACATTAGTTGCGTGTGAGTGTTTATGCGGCTGCTCAGCGGGGAAGCTAGATTTGCCTGGTGAGGGTGGAAAAACGATAAGAATACAGCCCGTAGGAGACATCTGTCCCGATGAGCAGATTTAAGAAGTCGCGGTTTCACTTGCTTTTATTTTCATGCGTTAGATTTGAGCAGATCCAGTTGAGTCTTTTGAAGTAAGAGCTTAAGTAAAGTCAGAGACAGAGGGCCATCAGGAAGATGAAACCGAGCGTGGCGGTGGCTTTAGTCAGCAGGAGGACGTGAGCGAGGTGAGCTACATTTGCTGCCTCTAAAGCAGCAGCCTCCCATCAAGCAGCCATCCAGCCGCGAGAGAGACAGAAGCAGGCGTCCGCACCGCCTGGTAGCACATGCTAAAGGGCTCAGAGGCCTCTGGGAGCAGAGCGCTCCTGTCGGCTGTGGTGGAGCTGTCACTCAGGCCCGACTGCCAGGCTGTGATTGCATCTGTCTGCTGTGCCCAAATATGCAGCTGCTTAGTGTAGCAAGGGGTGAATCTGATTTATTGGACAATTCATACATATTCGGTGTCGTGGGGAGGGTCTAATCACAGATGGATAGAAGCTGACATATTACTTTTTTGGTGCTTCTTTGGCATCAGTATTCCAAATTTGTTCATCCATCCATCCATTTTCTTCCACATATCTAATTCAGGGTCTCTGGGGGCTGGAGCCTGTCCCTCCAGTCACAGAGCAAGAGAAAGGGTACACCACAGACAGGTCGCCAGTCTGTCAAAGCGCTAACAATTAAAGTGAAATTCAGAATTGCTTTTAAAACCTTTCATGGCCAGGCTCCTGCTTATATAACAAATCTGCTGAGACCACCTTCCAGCAGTCGGTCTCTTGAATCGTGTTATCAGGGCCTTTTGACTGATACAGGCTCTAATTTTAAATCCAGAGGCATCTACGCTTTGAGGCTGCAGAACCTACATTTTGGAACAGCCTCGTCAGCCACGTGACCAAGCGAACAGGGCTATAAAAAAAGTGGCAACTGTTGTGTTTTAATCCAAACCACCTTTGTCAAACCGAACCGTAAATATAGATTTTGTACATAGGTTGTGACAAAGTAACCTTTTTTGACACTTTGATATATCTTAAAAATATTCAGTGTTTTGTTTTTTTGTTTTTTCATAAAGTTATTATTCTAAACTGTATGAATAATTGTCGCATCACACCTTCAGGAGCTGCTCGGCCAGTGAAACCCGTGCCATGAAGCTCCTGGCACACAGTTTCAATGCTGATGTTCATGCCAGAGGAGGTTTGGAGCTGTGCAGTTACAGAGTCAGCAGAGCACTGGTTTTAAACTGGCTAATAGTTGAATTGCCGACACATAAAACTCAGGGTTTGATAGAACAAACAATCTGAAGATGTCACCGCTTGGTTTTATTTTTCATTCTTACAGCAAAACAATGAACTGCTCCCGTGTCTTCTCTTATTTAGCACTTCAAATTCAACGTCTTCCTATTCCCTGCTCCAGGACTGAAACATGGGTTAAATCTTAAATTTAATGTTAATGACTAAAAATTATGAGTGCACTGATTCTAATATTATTAATAAAATTCAGGAAGCTCTAATTTCTATTTATTGCAGCCTGCTGAGTGAGAATGAAGACTTCATCATAGATGCACTCTGTCATCCTATTAGAAACTTAAGAGCAGTTGGATTTTTTGTGTTCTTAAATGTCTGTGACTGCGGCGCTGTGATTGCTCGCTGTGATTCGAGGTCTGCGGGTTTTAGCTGCGTCCCTGCCAGACAGAGGACCTTGAAAGTAGAAATGTTCAGATTCTCTACAAACATAAAGGCAGCAACCAGTAATTTTCTGTCTCTTCTGTTCAGTGTTTATTTCTTTGTAATTCACTAGCACACAAACTACTTAAAAATATAATGTCACCAAACTCTCTCCGATCCGTTAAATTCATTTTCATCCCTAGATGCCAGCAGGATGGGCCGTAAAGGCTTCGTCTGTCTTCCAACGACACGCGCTGGTTAAAGATTTAAAAGGGATATTAATAATTTCTCGTGATCTAATCCTTCTCATGTATAGTTGTCCATGTGGGATTCTATATTTAAAACTAGGGCCAAGAAGAGTCTACAGCACCTCTGCCACTTCCCCAGAAAAACATCTTTATTCTTTTAATGCAATTTAATTTAATTCAATTTCAAGTTAATTCAAGAATATATAATAGCATTTGTTTTCTCATATAAAAATAAAATAACATTTAAAAGCGAGTCTGTGTTGATAGTTTTAAAAAATGACACTTTAACCCCCTAGTATACCACATTCATCTTTAGCTTGGTATTTTTAGTCTTGGATTCGACCGGTCTTCTTATATCAGCTCTTCAGGACGTCCTTCTGTTCTCACATGGAGGCTATTTATCTCTTTAAGGGAGTCGTCTCTAAAAAAGGACATTTTTGCTGTTTTGCTCCTCACCTAGCTTCCACAAACTGAATCTGGTGTCGTCCTCGGTATGCTGGTGCATATAAAAGATATTCCTCCAGAAAGAAAATGGGCGGGGTATTTTAGATTTCACTTCTAATCATGTTTAATGTTTATAATTTGAATTTGTTGAGGCTGGTGAGTTTAATCCTGGCAGTGCTTGATGTGAGTGGGTCTAAAGCAGCAGTATAAATGGCATCCTGTCCTTTGTGCCAGATTCTCTGAGTTAGTCCACTGTGGTAGCTGGCATTACCAAGGAAACGAGTGCGTGAGCAAGCTGCTGATGCTCAGTTCTGTCAAAGTGGGCAGTGGGCACCCCGCAGAGCTGCTCAGCACAGAAAAAAACACAATATATACATCCGGCTCCTTATTTAGAGATCAGCACAATTATTGTTGTGTGCATCTTCATCCTCTGATCCAGACCTGTCACCCGTCCACAGTATCGGCTCCAACTGGCCACTCCTGTTTGCAGGCCGAGGTCAGACACCTCAAAGCTGCAGCTGCAGACTTAGTAGTAGCTGGTTGCACCAGCTACTACTGAACCTTTTACACCCTCTTCCCTCCACGTATAAATCAAGAAACTAAACATCTGGATGTGCTGCATGACAAGGGATGTACATCTTTTTTTTTTTAAATCCACTGTAATTGAATGCTTTTTTAAGCTCATCCATATCCATCAACAATTTATTCTTAATATTAAAGATACATGGTGCCCAACAGAATTGGGTTGAGTTCTCCAACTTGACTGCAAATCATTAAGCTTTTGAGACCTGACGTATTGTTGGACGTTCAAGCAACCAAGCTATCGTTTTGTTACTGTTACCTTTGTGATATCAAAATAATAAAAACTGCTCCTGAAAGAAGGCAAGCTGTGCTTTTCAGCAAGCCATGATTCACTACAGAAGTCACAATTTATTCTTCAGTGAGAGCAGCTTCAGTTTTGTGGTAAAAATGAAGAGTGGGCGTGTAAAAGCGTCTCGTAAAAACTATTAGAAAATTGTAAAACACAGTGTGAGCAGAAGACAAATATGTATTAAATATGAGGTTAAATCATATTTAGACGAGAGCAGAAACTGCTAACTTATCACAGCACTGGAAAGCTATACATCCAATCCATAGATTATCCTGCTACTATGATTTACTTCTACATAGAGCACAGACTTAATCAAACTATGAGATATCCTGTGGTACTGATGCTCAAATCTTTCTGAAGGAAAAAAGACATTTTGACAATTGGGGTGAGATTTAAAATTCATTTGGTTGCAGTTTCCAAAAGAGATCAAGTCCGTTTTTCAGCCCTGAACATTTCATGTAGATGTCTGCTATACTTATGAAGCTATGAGCGCTCAAGAATAATGGAAAAAATGCTGTGTGTTAAAAAGCACGACCAAGCTTCTGCCCTTTCAGGATCTGTAACTTCTGACAGATAGAAAGATAAAATTCTGCCTGACTTCAATAAATATCCTAAAGTGATTCTACATAAAAATGAGCAGATTTGATGGCGTCAGTTAGATAGTTTTTCCCAGATGAATGCCTTACTAAAATTAATGTTTTTCACAAACTTAATTGCATATCTTTAAACGAAGCCCTGCTCATAATTTTCAATGTGAAAGTTCATTTTTCAGCCCATTGAATCCACTAAAAGAACCAACCTCAGGTCTGCAGTTTAATATTGACTTCTTGGATGCAGTTTGTCTGAGCCAAAGCACCTGATGATATCATGGCAGGCAGCAAAGCAGAAAGCTGTGGGCTTGGCTGCGGAGAGTAAACATCCTTTGAAGAGGGAACACAGTGCCATCTGCCTTATGACACAATAAGGAAATGATTAGATTGCTGTTACTGTGTAAATGTATGATGAGAGCTGTGATTAAAACAACCGATCAGAGAGTAAAATAACGCAGCTGTTCTTATTATTTAAGTGAACATTTGCAGGGTGATGCTGACACACCGTGACCTTCTGCAAGTGTCTGTATTTGATGATGAATCACTAGACATTAGAAACTTGTAAGTAGTTAGAATTGAATCAGCAGTGCGATAAAACTGAACATTCACCATGTTGTGTGGATATTGATCATCCCCTACATGAGGGTGATGTGATCATGCCTGCATGAAGAGTCTGTCCCCTTCTTCACCTTTTGCATCTTTAATGTGGCTGATTCACTTCCTCGCTGTTTGCTTTTCTGAATATTTGGAGTGATGTTGATTCGTGGCTATCTTCTTTCCCTAAACCAGGCCACAATTGGAATCGACTTCCTGTCGAAAACCATGTACTTGGAAGATCGAACGGTAAGTTACAGCTGTATCATGTCACGAGAGAGATGTTAAATGTTAGTCTCCCTCAGACAGAAACTGTGTGAACTGTGATTGTGTTCAGCTGTGGAACAACGACCTGTCTGACTGCATGTAGTCCTGCTAGTTTAAATGTGTCTGCTGATCTCAGAAAATCTATCATACAGCTGTACGATCTTGGAAATGAAAGGTCTGCTTGTATAAATAATGAATGTTTGCGTGTGTGGGGGGAGCTTACTGTTTTCAGGCTCTCTGACTATCTGAATGATCTCAGCCTCCTCAGCTTTCACTCTCTGAACCCCAGGTGAGGTTGCAACTCTGGGACACAGCAGGACAAGAGCGCTTCAGGAGCCTCATCCCCAGCTATATACGGGACTCCACCGTGGCCGTGGTGGTCTACGACATCACAAGTCAGTGCAATTGCTGCTTCTTTTTTATTGATATGTCACAGTTTTAATGTTAAGCATGCAAAAGGCTGTGCAAAGGGTACCGGGATACTGTATTTTGAATGTATTTATTAAAAGGGATGGTAAAGAGAGTGATGGAGATAAGTGTAAACCTCGAAGATGTAAACAGACAGGCATGATCTTAGCCAAACTGCACATTTACAAACGTAATCCCTCGATAGGTCACATGCTACCTCTGCTTCAGCTGATTGAATGTAAACAGCACCAACAGTAACCGTTCTGAAGCCCAGTACTGCTGCATTGTCGTCCAGGAAGTGTGTGTGTTAGCCATGTTTCCATGAAGCGCATCACACTGCACCCATGTGTCTTAATCAGCACTCTGAGCTCATCAGTCTTGTTGCCTGAGGATCTCTCCTTCCCCATATGACGCTGGAACCGTTTATGTTTCCTCTTCTTAGCTCCAGCTCTGCAGCCCCGTCATCTCCTTAGTGTCTCCTCCAGGTCAACAGGTCTTGTTCCGTTTAGCGTCGCTGGTGTACTTGGCGGCATCATTTATTCCCATGTAGCTGTCTTTTGGCAAACTGGAAAAAACACAGTGAGAAAGGAAAACAGGTGCATAGAGCAACAAAGATATATTAGTTATTAAAATTTGAGATGGTGAACTCTTGATAAACTGTTCCAATATTTGCTTTTTTCCCTTTACTGACAGCAGAGTCAGACAAAACACCCACTGTGGCTTTTCAGAGGGTTAAATGTGTTTTATTATCTGCAGGCAGAAGAGCTGCAGAGTATTGAGAGGGGCCCTATATTAACTGTGCACCCTTCATACTCACAGCTCTAATCATATGATGCATTAATTCTGTACAGGTAGCTCTTTTCACAACATGGCACACAATAGCCTGTCTATGTTTATTAATTATTAACACTAATAATGCCGCAGTTACTCTGCTAAAAGGCATGCTGGGTAATGGTTAGTGGGCAGATAACATGTTGAGGCTTATGTCCTTTAATTGTTCTTACAGGGAGCTTAAATTTGCTCATAAAGTGCTCATAAAACTTTGAACTAATGCATGCTGATTGGGCCTTTAAGGATTTATGACAGGGTAGGCTCCCTTAATAGTGCCTGTTTCCAAACAATAACTCCAACAGACGTTAGGAGCGTTGTCAAAGTCCATCAGAAATGTCCAGGTGTGTAGAAGAAGAAGCTCTTTGTGGTGGTTGATGCTATCTAGAGGCTGATACTATAAAATCTCTGCTGTTTCTCACTTTCTAAAGTGGCTCATGAGGCTGTGATGTCATTAAGGTATTTTACTCCAATTAAAATAAATAAAAGTGAACCGTATCTAGTGTCTTAACTACTTTGATCAAAAAGCTTCAGAAAGCCCCTTCTGGAGTAGCTTGCCGGCACTCCCTTTGAAACAGGAAGTCCACGGAAGTTCTCCATTATATTAGAGATTGGTTTAGAGATCGCAACAAAGAACAGGTGAGGTAAAGATAACGTTACTCAAGGCTAACAGGTGTTTTTCCTGAAGACGGAATTGTTTGTAAGTCCAAGCAGAGTTTATTTGAAGCTGCACTTTATTAACACTAACCAGCCAGATGTTTAACTTCAATTGAAAACGGCAGCATTAAAAAGTGACCTCATATCGACCCGAGAAGCAAAACAGGTGGTTAAGACCTGACTCTGTGAAATCTTATTGAAGAGTAAAGTTCATTGTTTGTGTTGTCCTATTTTAATTATTCTGTGTACTGCTCACAGAAGAATGAGCTGCTCTAAACTTGCATAAAGGCCATCGGATGCTTTGGCTGGAGGACCCTGAGCTACACCTGCTGAAGTCATTCCTACTTCACATTTTGTATCTTATTTTGTAAAACAGTTGGATTTCCACAATCAGATTCTACAAATATCACGTTTCATCTCGATATTTCCCATCAAAAGTGATTGAAACAAATAGGAGCAAAATTTTTGTCACTTAGATTTCATTTCACGTTCCGATTTATCTTTCCACCCTTAACAACAACCATTTTTCTGCTTCTCCACAACATATTTCTTTCTGGTTTTGCTTCTCTTTGTACTGTGTAGCTTTATCTGGATCATGTTTTCTGTCCAAAAGAGAAAACAATTGAGACACTCAGCATGTAGGAAATTAATTTTAACCCCGCTTTATTAAAAAACACTATCCACTCCTCCTTAACCCATGTTCTCTTTAACCTTGAAAAAAACATGGAGTCTTGTCTCATCAAATTCCCAGTCCAAGAATACAACATGACCCTTTATCTACATGCTGGCCAGCATGCATACTCATTCAACCCGACAAGGTCAAAGGAATTTATTAGCAACCTTAACATGTTCCAGGGCCGGAAGTAGCTGTGTTGTATGTTGATTTATTGTATATTTCCATATACAGTACTAACCATATTCATGTGCACTTCAATACGCCCTCTACCAGCTAATATTTTTTGACCGGGAGTCATTTTTAAAACTGTAAATCTTCTTTATTAATGCAAGATTATCAGTGAGGTTCTAACTGTTACTACTGTTTTTCACAGTGAAATTACAAAATTACATATTTTCCAACACTGATGGAAAAAAAACAACAAAAGTCCAACCAAAAAGGAGAAAAATAAATAAATTCAAGACTGAAATGATAAATTTATATGAAAACAGTGGCAAATTTAATAGAAATGATTGACTAATGATAATTATTAAGTAATCAATAATTACATGGAGAAACTAGTATAACTTTGCTGAAAAAATGTCACACTGGGAGAAAAAAAACAAATCTATGAGAAATATTTTAGAAAAAAAACAGTGAATTTCCAAGAAAAACATGAAAAATTTGTGCGAAAATCATCATTTATTAGGTTTTCGTTATCAAACCTGAAAACCAAAAGTGAATTACGTTTTCGTGTTTTTGTCACCCATTCAATAGAAATACATTGTCTACCGCAAAATTTGAAAATAATCTGATATCATATTTTGTCTTGTGGATTAAAAAGAAAAATCTTTACACAGTCTGATAGTGACTCGAATTTTGCCTAGAACATTTTTTGCATTATTTTATGATAAACAACATCATAAAATGTCATACATTTTCGTAAAATGGGACACACAGCCTTATAATTTATTACAATCCTTTTTATTATACAAATAGATTTTCCTGTGGGGCACCTGTGTTGGCACTACCACGCATGTTTAAAAATCAAATCAAATGTCAGTCATTTGAGTCTGATGTTAGTTTTTTAACAGTTTTTTTTTTATATTTTAATTTTTTCAACAGATGTCAATTCTTTCCAGCAGACATCAAAATGGATCGATGATGTGAGAACGGAGCGAGGCAGTGATGTCATAATCATGCTTGTTGGCAATAAAACAGACTTGGCAGACAAGAGGTATGTCGCTCTGATCTAATGAACAGATCTTTGTTGGAGAGACTTCTAAATCTATGTGGACACCAAAACTGAAATCAAGCAAGTTTGATGCAAAAGTTAAGATTTAGATCTTGTCAGTTACATTGGTGTTCATGAATGTTGAATTATAAAGGATGATCCGGTGTATCCTCTGATAAAAGAGAATAAGCATTTTTATCAGAGGATTTACCATCATTTGGTCAGATTTGGCTAGAACCGACAACATTGTAAAGAAAAAGTAAATAACGTGCTACCGCAAATTCCCAAGAAAGCAGCCTGCTTTGATGATGGATTAGCTCTGTTTTTCTGTGGAGGGTTTCCTGGAACGCCCACATTTGGAAACCTTCCAACAGGAGAGGAGGTGACCCTGTTTGTTTACTGAGATCAGCCACAGTCTTTTGGAGTTTAAGAGTCAGAAATGTGAAAATGAATCAGTCTGCGATGTGTTCTACAGTAGCACGGATCACAGATTCTGACCTGAGATTGATGCGGTGAATATGACAGTCAGGGTTGATCTTTCCACACAGGAGTGTGGCTGCTCCTCTGCATAGGCCCATTGCAGCTGCTGCTCCATCAGTTTCAAAGTCAATAAACCATGCGGGTTGTGACGCCTTCATGCCATGGCTTTGTAACTGCAGCTGTTGTAGGATGAAAGGCGGGGCATACCTGAGGAGGTCATCAGTATGTTGCAGCCAGCTGATGTTAGATGTTGGACTGAAAAATCTTATATAAATATTTACGCCACCCCAATGAGAAATAAACTGGCTATGCTTATTACTATTATTATTAGTATTATTATTATAGTGATTATGGGGGGGGCTCCTGTATTTGGAGGACTTCCTGTCAGACAGCCTGCTTCAAAGAGGGAAAATTATTGCTTGCTTTAGTGTTTTCGTCTGTAGGGACACTTGAGCATCATGAGCTGTGTGCATGAGGGAATTCATTTTTATTCATATTCTATATGAAGCTGCAGACTGTGTCTGTGGAGGAAAGAGTAGGTGAGAAACTGCTGATGAGACGCAGTGTTTAATAAACCTGAGATTGATTTCAAGTGGGCCGGCTGAGAAAAAAAAAACAGGGTAGACGTGAGAGGACATGGAGCAGAAATATACGTTAGTGGACAGGAGAAAATAAAGAGAGAATTGAACCATAAAATTACTTTTGTCCTGGTGCAAAAATGTGTTGATGTGTATAAAATGCAGGCTGGAGATCAATTTCAGATGGTAAAAACTATGTGATGTGAAAATTGAATGAAAATGACCAGCAAGTCTATTAGAAAGTTACTGCCTTTTTCTCCGCCTTTTTTTCTGAAACCATTTAGAAGTGCAAAACATTTAACTTACCCACTACATGTTATTTATTTATGCAGAGTATGTGTTGAAATACAGACGGAGACAAAGCCTAGTGCAGCCAAGCTGTTATATCAGTTAAAATGACCAAATTGATGATATTATTATACAGTTTTTTTAAATTTTGTTTTTGTTTACATAAAAACATTTGTTGTGAGGAAGTCCAAGAAGTACATCCAGCAAACTGTGACATTACAATGTGGGCATACCTTATACCTTAGTAAAATTTTTACCCATGAGTTATCTGCCAAGCTGAAGTTTTGGTGGTTTGCTAGTCTGGAGATTTCAGGTGTGTGTGTTAACACTATGCTCTAAGAAACTGGGAAAAATGAAAGAGCTAGAACTCAGACTATAAGGGCCTCGGTTAGCATGTTCACCTCATACAAATAAATATTAATTAATTATTCTAGAGTCAAATGTGAGGCAGACTGGGTAATTAACAGGACAATGATCCCAAGCACAGCAACAAATCTCCAAGAGAATGTCATGGTGTGTCCTTGGTATGTCCTTGGTGTGACCCAGTATTTTGTATTTAATCTATATTTCTTGATTATTTGTTATTCGTGGTTATAGTTCTCTTGAGGTTATATTTTGTTGTTCTAGCTTCTAATTTCAGTCAGTGTATCTTCCCAGTGTCTCTGTGCTTTTTTTCCTGTTCCAGAGTTCATGCTTCTGTCTCAGTGTCAAGTCCGCGTCTCTGTGTTATACGTCCTGTTTTACTTTGACAGTCTTTGTCTTGTTAGGTCTGATTACTCCCAGTTGTGCTCTCCTCCTGTGTCTCATGCTGTCTGTTATTCCCTCTGTGTTCCTAACCAAATTCTAGTTCGTAATTCCTGGTTTGTTTTCGTAGTTTAAGTTTCCTAGTATTAGTTCCCTGAGTCTACATGACTCAGGGAACTACATGCTGTAGTAGGTTTTTCTACACACTGCTTCTGTATTTTGGTTTAGTTTTTGTTAAATAAATAATGTAGAATAGAATAGAATAGAATAGCCCTTTATTGTCATTGTACATGTGCAAAGAAATTGTAATTGCTCCACACCAGCTGTGCCGGAATACAATATAAAAAGTAGACAGTAGGAATAAATAGCAAATATATATATGTACATACATGTATACAAAATAAGAGAAAGGCACGTGTGTCATTTGTTGTTGCATTACTTTTACATTAATTCTAAGACCTGATAGGGACCGGCTAATTCTTTATTGTGTCCTGACGTGTAAAACCTTTGAACTGACAGAGGATGAACTTTCTTTTTTTCCCATGATTGTATGAACCACAGCCAGTTTGACTGAATGATAAATGACCTCACAGTGCTTCCCATTGTTCCCGCCACACCACTGGAAGGGTCAGTTCCTGTGGGGAAACAAAAGGCTATGAAAAGTAACAGAACTTTGGTTATAAATGGTTATAAATGACCGCTTGCTAACTGGAAGGTTGACTTTGAGCGTGGTAACGAATGAAACGTAAGAGTAGGTTTCTGTCTGTAAACATGGGTGCGAGAACTAAAACCGATCCCCTGATTTACTGATTAATTGTAAATATACTCAGGAAGTCTTTATCTTTCTTTCTCCATTTGTGAAATACAAAACTTTACTGAATGTTGGGTTTTCCTCCACAATCAAGTAATTTAAATGTTATGGCCAGCTTTATTTTAGCATGCAGTAGCAGCAACTTTGACGGCCTTAGAGAGAAATTCCCTTTGGCATGTTTGTGTCTGAACTCTCAGCCTGTCAGTAACTGTGAAGAGGAAGCAGGAAAAAATGCTGCTGATTGCAACTTTCAGAATGTGTCTCGCTGGACCTGTCAATAAAGGTTCATGGCCACAAAAACAACAGGCGAAGTAAAAAAGCTCTGGTTTGAGGTTACACTGAGACTGCGTGGGAGCTGCAGGTCTGCAGTGGTGTATACACACACATAAATTATCCCACGCAGTGTAAGAAGTATATTTATCATCTTCAGCTGGTGGAATTTCAGGTGATGTCTTTATATGTTTAATAAGCTTCAAGCTATTTTAGAAATGTGTGCCTCCAGCTAAAGTGCTTAAACTCACTGAACCTTTTTGTCTTTAATTTGATGATAATTTAGCTTCGGTGCAGTTTAGTTTTTCCTTTAATGCAGTGTGGACGTTAAAGCCTTCCAGTAAATGTTCCGTGGTATAGAAGTAAAGGCTGTTCAGTGCATTAACATCACCTCACCATCCTCTTCCAGCGTGCTTAGGTAAATCAGTAGTTCCAAGCCTGACAGCAGTTTGTTGAAATCAGTGCAGGAAATCTGAAACCCTGCAAGTTTTTAGTGCTCCAGTTTCAACCAGCAAAATCTTAATGAAACAATACTACATAGTGTCCTATCTCTTGCTTATGTGCTTGGACTTGCAACAGATGATACTCCATAATTGTTACCATTATACAATATATTACAATGCAAACAGCTTTTTGTTCAGGAAATTCACTGACAGCTGTACAGACTGTTCTCAGCCTCTTCAGGCAATTTGTGACTAACACTGAATCTTAAACATTTTCCTATGTAATATGTGCACATCATTTTTGTTAGATGACTTTTTTTTTTCCTTTCAGTTAACTAAAATCATTTTTCCACAAACAGCTTTAGTTTCTAGTTGACTACAGCGTCCATGTAGGCATAAGAAAAGCATCAATATTAGTTTGGTGGAGACATATTTTGGACTACATGTGAATGCAAGCCTTGAGCCTGCATTCTTTTTAGGCCAGCAGGGGGCGACTCCTCTGATTGCAAAACCCCCCCCTTTTTTTTTCTTTTTTTTACCTTTACAACGATTTTAAAATAAGTCATTGTTAAATTTTTGTAGATTTATTGAGGAGAAACAGAGATTCATGTGTGGTGATGTGCTGTGGTGTGATGAAATGATTATCAGGAGGAGCACCTCTCTGAGCCGGGCTCTCTTTGTGTTTGTTGCTTTGTTTATTCATGTGTGGTGGAGCTTTTCACAGTGCTTAGTGCTTAGGGGAGATAAAGTATGCAGAGTTTAGGTACCGTACATCCCCAGGAGCTCTGTATCAGAGAAATCTAGTGTGCATCATACACCAGGCAGCCTCAGCTATGCGAGGCCTGATGTGAAGACAGGAAGCAGCTCACCACATTGTTTTAGTCCCTTTTTTTTCTTCTATGTTTTTGATCCTACATGTTACCCCCAACCATGTCTTGACATGCAGACAAGAGGAGCTAGGGATCAAATCTCCAATCTTGCGACCTGATCTACCTTCTAAGCCACAGCCACGCCCTGCTGACCCTTGATGTCAGAACTGAGCTGAAAAGTTCAGCCTCATTCAACCAGTTGTCACCAAAACTGCTTATCCAATACGGGCACTGGTTCCCTGCGTGCTCTTCGAAATCCTGCACAAATGTGATTGGTCAATTTGACTCAAACTACAAGCAGAAAGCCATAAAAAAAATCCACAAAACCATCACTTATTCATTAGCCTTGCTAATGTCTTATCCACCCTGAGGCTGTTTGGTGCATGTTTTTCTCCCAGCTTCACTGTTAAACCTAAAATCCAAAAGTCTATACATATAAAAAAAAGAATCACCTGGTCTGGTAAAGTGTATTTTAATGAAAAGGGAATAATGATCAAATCAGTGCTTTTGTGAAGGGATTTGATTACTGTGAGTGACATTATTGTTGGGATAATCTGTGCCGCGAGAGAGAGCTGATGTCAGTCATTTCGATTACAACTGTAGTGCTTTTCAAGTGTGCGTGAGCGTTGCTAGGATGCCACATATCCCACATCCATCACGCACTTTTCTTTCCAACTGCTTGTCTGATGATGACTAAGGCACCATGTTGTTTAAGTTGGAAGTCAGACAAATGCATCCAGAAATAGTCCCAGAAGCTCTGGTGCAACTCTGTCAGGTGGTGTTATTATGTAAATACGTCTCTAGTGCACTGTTTTCTGTTCTCGCTGCAGGAACTTCTATTTCTATCCCCGAATCTCTTTCTTCTGCGCAAACGTGACGTTACTGAAAGAGGCAGGAAGCGGTAAAATATGAGGCTGCCGTGTTTGAAGCTTTGAAGAGATCAGTCGGATGTTTTTAACGGAGTAAACACCTAACAATGCTTTCTGTGAGGACAGACTGGTCTAGTTTTCCGGGGCCGATTTAAGCCGCTTGTCTTAACGAACCTGCTGGCTGTTGAGGCTGTGGAGTCAGCAGGATTGAGCTGATCTCTCTGTTTGTGTTAATGGACACCTGACACAGTCTCAGTTTCACAGCGAGAGCCAAACAATCGCTGCCAGATTCATTAAAATGTAATGCAAATTGGCTGTTATTAATTTCTCCCAGGACAAAGTAATTAATCACTTTCAGCACATTAGCCAAGCCTGGTGTATCCTCACAGCCTAAAATAATAAGCTGCTAATCGTGCACTTCACAGTGAGTCTCTCTGCAGCATCCATTTGTCTTTGATGAATGTTAATATGACAAAATTAGCCTTGGCTTTGTGTCCAGATAAACAGTGTATTATTATCTCCAATCTGCAGTGTTTTGATTGAAACGACTCTTCATTTACAGGCAAATCACAATCGAGGAAGGCGAACAGAGGGCTAAAGAGCTGAGCGTCATGTTCATAGAGACCAGTGCCAAGACAGGTTACAACGTCAAACAGGTGAGTGGGTTCAGAGAGAGCCTTGTGTTGAGCGTTTGCCATTTCTCCCTGTGAGTGACAGGTGCAGTCACTGAAAAGCTGCCTGGATGGAGGGCAGCTTAAAGGTGCCCCGTGGAGATTTTTGTTTACATTCACTGTGTGCGTCCCTGAGGTCTGATAAACACGCAGAAGAGACTTCCTGTCTCATAAAACGGTTTCACGGCCGATTTCTTTCTTAATACGTGATTTGCATTCAACGTGCCTTGCTGGCAGTCTTCAGGTTTCAGTATGTTGAATCCTGGATCCTTAAATAGCATCTCAGGCCTCATCGTTCCACATCTGTAGCTGCATGTGGGAGCATTTTGGCCACTGGCATGTTGGCTTTTTGGAGACAGCAGTGACCATATTATTTAGGGTGGAGTGCTGAGTTGTATGCTAAAGTTTGCTGGCTTGGTTATTAAGCTTGTTATTAAGATTGTATGGGAGCGTCACACAGACACAGATACCTGCTAATTAGTGCTCAGCAACATCCAAATAAAATCCCAGAATTTCACTCATCAAAGGTGAAGCTCCCACTTCTTGGACAGTCTGTTCAGTACAATTACCCGCACAGCAAGCCAAGTTATTTAATATAATTATTATTTGTTACCAGGCTTATGACCTGCTGTGCCTGTTCCCTTCGCTCATGTGTGAAACCACAGACATTTGTCATGTTTTTCTTTTTATTTATTTCTTCATTAAAATACTGTAAGTGGTGAGCTGGCAGTGTGACTTTTAAATAGTTAATTCTGATCGATTAACACATGAACAACAGCACAAACATGATCCAGAGATGCAGTTAGGGATTCCAGTTAGCTTAGGTGAAGCTAACTGGAAAACCGAACTGGAATATGCCTCTATTCCTGTAATACCGTGGCTGAATCATAGCAAAATTCACTTGATGAGGATGGAGTGTTTCTTCCTCCATATTTATACCCTCCATGTTTATTTTAGCTGCAGTGTGTTCACATCCAAAACAGAGAATGGTGCAATAAAGTTGTTTTTTATCGAAAAATTCATTTGTTAGCACTGTTGGTCAAAAACTCGGCCCTGCTGCTGCTACCAAGGCAAAGCTCTGCATTCATTCTCTAAATGACATTTACTTACTAACACTAATGTTTAGAAAAGATTTAGGGGTTTCAGATACAAAGAGCAGCATAGCCTGGTTCATCAAAGGTGTTTCTGTTCCTGAACAGATGATCTTTGTTGGAAACAATGACTGTCTGTGAAGTTAATAAGCAGTGAGATGAAGGGAAGCTGCACTGTGTCTGTCAGTGAATGGTGTTCCTGGCGGGCGCCTCGCTCGCCACACAGCAGCGGAGACAGAGGAGGCTATTCTTCACCTTATTTCTGGGCACTAACAGTGAAATGGCACCGCTGAACAGAGCACTGTGAGACCTGCCGAATAAAGGTCACAGTCCTGCCTTTTACAAGCTGCTGGGCTGTGCCAGCCTTACAGCAGAAGGCATTTATTTTTATTACCTATACTGGTCTATAAACATGATTTGTTATCAGGATGTAACTTGTCACAGATTGCCGACAAGATATTTGGGGTCATTTTAAAATGGTGTTATCATTTGCAAATTTGTGACTTTAGAGTAATTCGATGAAGAATCCTCCAACCTGGCCCATCACTGTCAGCTGACTTTTTTGTGTGACTTTTAAATGTAATAACAATTAATATGCTTTATTTTGTATTTACTTTTATTTTTTTACCCTAATATGCCACCACCTGAGCTAATCAGCAAATGTATTGGGATTAGATTAGACGCTAAGTGTTGTGTGACCCTGTCTTTATTCTGCTCTTGTTTTTCAGCTGTTTCGGCGTGTAGCTGCTGCCCTTCCAGGGATGGAAAGCATGCAAGAAACCAGCAAAGAAGGGAGTATCCTTTAAGCAGCAGGCACATTATTGTTGGTTTGCATGGTTCTTCTCTTACACACCAGCATCTAATGTCACTGTACCACCCACCCTTTACCGGTCGCGTCACTCGAACTGTGTTTTTGTTATTTGGTCATTGTGTGCTTTGCCCCCACTATCCCAGCAGGTGCAGTTAAAAATAAGGGAAAATACAGACAGTATAAAACACTGTTGAGTCACTTGTAGGTTTTGAACAGTCGAAAGTGTCCTTGTTAACATTTTGGCTGACAGCAGACTGCAGACACACACGAGTTCGGTCAGTAAGTAATTCGTCAATGACGTATGACTTTGTGATTTTGCGTCTGCATATGATCACAGTGGATTTTGAATCAAAGAAGATGTGTTTGAAGTGCAGACATTCAGCTTTTATTCATGAGATTTAACTAAAAATTTGCGTTAAATTATATCCATTTTTATACAATCCCCTGTTTTCAGATTAATCTAATGTTCATTCAAATACAGATATTTGTTCTACTGGTTCTTTCTCTTTGATATGAAATCTCTTTTTTTCCCAGTATTAGTAAATCTTTTATTTAAATTAGGTATTTTAGTTTTAGGGTTTTGTTTTTTTGTTTTGTTTTTACTATCAGTCACATTTGTAACAAACAGCTACCTTTTTGATTCTAGTTAACACATTTCTAATTGAAGTAGCACTAAAATGAAATTGTTCTGTGGGTTCATAACCTTGATAAACTTACATCCATTACAAAATCACATTACAGTCCTAAAACAAGGATCACATTGTGTTTCTGCACAGGCCTGAGCTTGAGGTGGTAGACCTTCATATAGTTAGCCAGTCTTCTTTTTTTTTTTTTTTTTTTTTTTTTTCCCCCATATATTAAATTATTTCGCCCGCCTTAATATAGTTATGTAGAGATTGTCTGATAGTAGATTAGATATCCCTTTATTATTTGCACTAATATAGCCTTTATAAGCATGATTAAATCTTTAATTAGACTCAGTCTGTTGTTTTAAATAATAAATTTCCAAGAATTTGGAATTAATTGTATTAGCTATTCAGCTTCTTTTTGTAATTGAATTCAAATACATTTTAAACCCTCCTAAAAAAAAAGTAATATCGCGAAAAACTGAGAAAAGAGGAAACATTCTGTTTTCATGCCATCAGTCACCGCACAGGTGGTGAACTCTATTTAATAGACGACTGCCACCCGTCTAATTAAAGTGTTTTCAGCGCGACACTCTCAGGTTTTTGTTTTTTGTTTCATCGCTGGTGCCTGACAGGCAAAGGAGGGGGCGGTCAGTCAGACACTCAGTACCTGCGGTTTTGTCTGCAGTGTCTCAGGTTTGCTCATTTAAACAGTGACAGGAGTCTCAGCCATCAGCTGCATACACCTGTCCTGACTGACACCTCATATCTGCTGCTGCCAGCCGAGCATGTCACAGCTTCACCTGTGGACGGTTTGTCGGGACCTGAAGCATTAAACCCTGGCACAGTACGCTTTTTATTCAGGAAGTCGGAGGACCGTGAATGCTGCAAAACACATGAATTTTCACAGAGTGATTACTGCATCACAGATACTTCTCCAGACTAATGAATAATAAACTTGTTTGAAAGAGTAATCTACTATTACTATGAAATAAAACACAAACGGCTAATTTATTAATTTATTTATAATTATTCTACAGAAAACAAGTGTTTACAAGTAAGAAGTCACAGCATTAACATTTAATCACCACATTATTACTTTGAAAATCAGCCTGCCTGGGATGGTCTAAGCCTGGGTGCTGGAGAGTAGAGTTTGTCTGTTAAGTAAACCTCAAATTAAGGAGTGCAGTTTTCATCTAGTCAAGCAAAACTGGACCAGAGCTTTAACCTCTTGAAATACTTGAGTGTCTTTGAGAGTTTGCCTAACCAGTCTACGGGGCTTTTGCCTTGGAGAAAGGATTTCATTGCGTCCCTTGAGGTGTCGTCTGGAGATTCCTGCATGCCTTCAACCGTAGCGAGGCCCCAGTGGGCACTGAACTGGGTCAGAGCTGCCCTTCTGTTCTTGAGCCATTCGGTGGAGGATGCTGGAATCAGTGGTCTTGCCTCGCCCCTGGCTTCACCGAGCGGTGACCTCTAACTCACACTGGGCCAGTTTGCTGTTAAGTGTGAAGCAGCTGGGATGAGAATCAGCACCGCCACGTCTAAGGTCGTGATTGAAAAGGGTGGAGTAGTCACTCTGGATTGAGGATGAGTTAAGTTGCTTCCCCAAGTGGAGGAGCCAAAGTATACTGGGGTCTTGTTCAGTTGGTGAAGCCCTTAAAAGCTCTTTTCCCTAATTTTGCCAATCAATTGTATGATATTGTGAGAACAAAGGCTGTGTTGGTTGTGGCTTTTACACATATAAACAGATAAATAAGAGGGAACCAGCCCAAGGAGATTGATAGATAAAGACCAACCAATGGGAAAATCTGCAAATATGCAAAGATTGACATTTAGCAGCAGCATACAAAGAACAATGATGTACACGATTTCCATAGCCAGTAATAAAACATAAAGCACAATGGCAGACAGCATCCAACCTCTTTAGGTATTGGCCAGGTGCATTCATAAAAAGCAGGTCACCTTCATCCAATAAAAGTCAAAAAGTTGCATGAATCAAGTGTTTTCTCACTTGGAGGGAGAAACAGGATTGATTTCTAAAAAAGTAACTTAGTTTTAGTTTTAACTAGACACAAGCCTTTGAATGTAAGTTTTAAATGACAAATTCTGATCTATAATGATCCCTAGATACTTGTAAGATGTCACCATTTCACAGAGCAGAGCGTTAAAGTGAAGCTGCTATTTACTGACTGAGAGAGGTCTAAACGGTCAGTAGTGGCCGAAAGAATAAATTGGCAGATATAGATGATGTTTTGTCCCTTAGAGATGGGGGCAAAGCTGTCCTTTAGTTCCTAATTTTGTGAATTACATATAATCGCTTTTAATGTCAAGCTGTCACTGGGTTATTTGGTATTTATTACTTTGATACTACGTGGTACTTATTGCCTTTTTATTATTTAATGATTACCCCATTGTTACCATGTTATTTATGAGCTGTAAGTGCTGCTGATTTCATGTAAGGATGATTTTCAGCATTCTGCTTTCTGTGAAAATTCACTGCATGTTTTTGTATCTGATGTTAAAGGAGACAGATGAAGCCAGTGAGACAGATTTGGCTGTAATTTTCATCAATAACCCTCAGGCAGTCTGGGTTTCTGCTTTCATTTTTACAGTTGTTACTTTATCTGATTACATTTTTATACTCAACAGTGAGGTAGACTATTTCCCACATTTCTCTTTCTATCATAGATTTTTCGGGTCAAGAAAAACTAGCAGTTTTCAACCTAAAGTCTTCAGATCCCGTTGCTTTTTCAGGCTTTGTAAAGTCATTTAAATTTCCCATCATGGCCTTTGTTCTGGGACCTCCTGTTCCTTCCATGTGCGTAAATCCCAACACAAAGTAGAACGAGCATCTGTGACAACACATATGACTTTAATTATGTCAGATGCAGCCTGAGAGGCGATGGTGGGGGGATTGTGGGTTGCAAAGTGGGATGCACGTCTGATCTTTTTTGATCTTCAGAATAAGGATGGTGATATCAAGCAGAAAAAGCCTCAAGTATTTGAGTTTTAGATTCTTGAAGATATTTCTCATCTGAAATACGTCTGCAGTTCTAAAAGCTGACGGGGAGTCGAAGGAATTTAATTTACTGGAGCTGTCACTTTGGAGGCAGGCCTGACATCACGTGGTTGTGACTTGTTGCCCCACCTTACCATGATGTGAGATACTAAGGTCACCCCGGTTGAGGTGGGAGCGGAGCTTGGGAAGGGATTTCAGGACTGCGTTATATATATGTGGCTGCTAGTTGGTGTCATAGGCCACCACATCTATTCATAGATGGCCGTTCCAGTTGGACATGGATGGCCTCCTTTACTCATCACACCATCTGCTTTCTCTGTTGATTATGTGAACATTTCCATGTTCCCCTCATCTTTAATGGCGAATCTCTATCTGAGTCTTCTTTGATTATTCTTAAAATTTGTCTAGAACATATTTCGTGTCCATCTATGACATGTTTAAATTATGGAACAGCTTAGAAAGGCACAAACTTGTCTGTATATTTATGATCTCTCAAGTCACACTGTATATCAGGACAGAAAGTAGGATTGAATAATACTGTGGTGAAGCACTGGCGAAGCAGGAGTGTCAGAGATATTCAGGTGTGCTATGTGGGGGCTGCTGTAACGTCACACTGCCATCTTCATGCAGGGATGCACTGCAGAGATCTAACGAGCTCACTTCTTTCTAAATTTCTTAAACTATGATGAGGAGGAGTGATTGCAGCATTAAAGTGTACATACAGCCACCTGATGTTTGTTTTAGATAGGCTTGAAAATGTGTGAATCATAATATAACCCATTCTGTGTCCTAAAACTGCTAGCAGAGGTAAACACGACCTGGCACCCAGCAGACAGAGCGAAGGAAACATTCTTTTAATTATGCCTAAAGCTGAGCTGCATTCACAGTTTCTGCTGCTAATGTTGTCATAGGCAACTAAGTGAGCAGTCTGTGAATATGTTCATGCAGCATTGCTCAGAGAATTTCATTACGTTTGTGCTGGTAGTGGCCATGATGTGCCCGTTCTTCTTCAAATAAATAAGAAATAATACCACACGTACTGAAAATATTTCTACTGTAAGTTTGTCATCCTGTGGAGGTAAAAGTAACCGTAGCAACCGTATGAGAAGCGTAACCTGTGGTGGAAAATGCTTTTTAAACCTAAATTCGTCAACAGAGTCAACAAACATTTTATGATGTGTTATATGAGATTTATCTGGAAATTATTTCCTGGTCCCCAAACAAATGTCCAGAGGATTTACCGTCATGTCTGCTATGCTAGCTAACAGCAGTAGAAACTGAACTTTCATAATAAGAGCCCTGGTATTGTTGTCTTGACTGGTTGTCATGGGATGAATGGTGAGGCCAGTGCAGAAATCCTGCAGAACTGCACTCTTTTCAATGGCCAGCAGAGGGCAAGTCGTGAATTCAAAAAGAATCAGGCCTGCAGCACCTTCGCTCTGGGACCACAGTAAACACTTTTATAATGAGTTTATGCTGCACAGGGAGCTGCTTAGTAAAAGCTGTACTTTGGAAAACACACTATGACTTTATATAAAAGATGGATGTAGCTTCCTAGAAAAGTATGTTTATTATATAAAATATGGTCAAAAAAGATGATAAAACAGGAAATGCCTCAGAGGTTTGCATTTGGTGTCTCTTAGGCCTCGCTAGTCGAACCCAGTTTAGTTTTTACTAAGAGTTGTTCTGGTGTTATAAACTATCTAATAGATTCGGTAAGCTAACAGCACTCTGAGGTCCTTGGATCATTTCTTTATTGCAGCCATGTTTCCTGTTTTAATGAAGCATTATGGATGTAGGGTGCGAGCGGAGTGAGGTGGTGCGGTGATGGATGACAGGTGATGACAGCAGCTTTGTGGCTCTGCTGACACTGTCACTTAATAGAGCAACTCCTCTGTTATTGCATTGTGAATGTTATTAATCTCACCGGGAGAAGGGCGCAGATAGGCTGAGACCAGGATACACGTGTGGAAACTGCTTTTATTACAGTTGGATATTTGTCTTCATATTAAAGTGGTTCATCTCCAACTTCAGATTTTTGGTTTGGATTCTTATAAAAGGTGCTTTGCATGAGTCACTGCTCCAAATAATCCTTACTTACTTAGTGTTTGAAGCCAGAGACATTAGAAGGATGACACAGCATGTCTTATTCACACGAGCACTTTTTTTCTACATCTGAGTGCTTTCTATCTAACGCTCACTCTCCGATGAATACATCAGCAGCTTTTGGGACTGGAGCACCCAAGAATTGAAACACAAATCTTCGGATTAGTAGATGACCTGCTCTACCTCCAGAACTAAAGCCACCCCGATAGATTTACATACAGAAATGTCCAACTTCTGAAAAGTATCCTAAAGTACGTGCTCAGTACTCGGTTGGGACTCTGCTGAAGTGTCACTCACGCCCAGATTGCTTTGATAGCAACCTTTAGCTCATCCATGTTTGTGGGTGTTTGTCATCGTCTCCTGTGTTCTTTGTGGGGTTCTGCAGTAGTCCTGGCACTGTGGGCAGGTGCTGGGAGAGGAAATTGGCATCCCCATTAAGCTCATTGACAGATGGAAGCATGCAGTGCTCTTAAGTCTCCTGATGGATGGCTGCTCAGTCACTGTAGACCAGTCAACACCAGCAGATGAAATGCACAAGTACTACTTTTTTTTTTTCTTGGCTAACCATATCTATAAAGTGAATTGGTTCTACTGACAGAGACGTTTGTATTGTTCGTGTATGAATCGAGCCCTTAGTGAAACTGCAATCTAGTGTAACTTTGTGTCTGTGTAACTTGTTGGGGGTGGAAGGCTTTCTAAAGCTTGCCTTCATTAGCTTTAATTGGTAATCCTGTACATGCTTCTTTTCTTTTTTTATATCCTGGAGAAAACTGAAATGAAAGTTAATTCAGGCTCAAACTTTGTAAATATTTAATCTGAGTATCCATAATTGGAACAGAAGAGATGACATATAAATAACAATTTGCTGACTCAAATGGTAAAAGGGAATGAAACAAATCAAATCAAATACTGAGTGAGCAGAATGAGCTTTAGCTTTGTGGATTTCTTTGAACAGTTTGTCCCTTGTTGCCTTTAATGGCTGGTTTTAAATTGGGGCCAGACAGGTCGTGCTGATTTATGCTGGATGTCACCTGTGCAGTGCAGCCTTCTGCTCTCTTCCTGAGAACAGCTTCCTGTCTAATCACAGCGCCTCATTACCGCTGCGGCGCTGCAGATGGGGAGAGTGAAAAAGGTTCTTGACCCAGATCGAGTGCTGGGGTCATCCATGTTTGTAAGAGAGAGAGGAAGGAAAAAAGAAATTGCATCAGACCAGGATTATTATAGTTTTTATTTTTATTTTCTTTTTTGTCCTTTAACTTGAGTTTATTCCCAGTTTCCAAAGTGGCTTTGTTGGTTTCAGTTCAGTTTTCATTGTTTGTCACTGTTGCTCGGTGTGGAGCACAGGTGTGGCTCACTGAGCTGGCGACCTTTGTGCCAGAAGGTCACAAGGGCTCGGGTTTGATTCCCTCGGCCACTTAATCTGTGTTGTTCTAGCGGATAAGCAGGCTGTGAAAATTTACCAAAAACCATAAAAACTTCAAAAAAGTTGTAGAACAGACAATAGCTTTCATTCATGGATTTAAGTTTAGAGTAACTGTCTCCATGTCGCCAGCAACAGCAACTCTTTAAGATTTAGGTGAATTTGCAGCTGATTCCAGATCGAGGAGGCTGCAGAATTTTACCGCTTTTATTTTTCCAAATTCTCCATGATAGACAGTATTTACTGCCTATATATAAACAACATCAGCACTATATTTAACAGCAATATATAGTACAACAGAAGTAGAAAGTAATGTGAACATTTCCTACAAAGCTGGTATTTTTCAATCTGATTTTAAGCTGTTAAACAGATATTTGGAGCTGCTTTGACCAATCCCAGCTAAATGTTTCAGTATACTTTAGGGACAGATGTGTCCCCACCTCTGTTCCAGGCTCACTGGTGACTCTGGGTTGGATGAGCGGTTAGGAAACAGTTTACCAGTGCCTCATTAACCACTGCTGAAACATGCACACACGCTTTTCAGGCAGCTAAAATATTCCAGTTTGATGGGGCTCATTTGGTTTGGAGATGTTGGCAGCCTCAGTTTCCAGATGGGATCCAATCCAAAGGGGAACGTTCCTGTATATGTTGCATTTAACCGCCGTCCTTGAAGTGACACATAATGACATGCAACCATTAAATATAAAAATATACACACCTGAACTGCTGCCTGGAGCAGTTTGGACTGGTATCTGTCAGCCACACTGGGATTGTTTCTTAAATCACCTGCATGGAGTATATAGGTCACAGTTTTTCAGGCCTCCTTCTTACACATGCATCATGTTCAGCAGAACAGTAATTAGTAAGTAGGAGGCTGCTGCTGCTGCATTTATCAGTAGGTCATCATACAGAAGCACTCAGTCATGGTTTACTTTTCCCTCCATAAGACAAAGGAGCTCATACTGACCGGGAAATAGACAATAACAGCTCACCGGCATTGTGGGAAAAATCATTCTGACTTACAGAAGCTACTCATTAACACGCCTTTGTGCATCAGCTTCCATTTTCAGCTGCTAACAATAGACGAGAGGTTTCCTCGATGAGCTGGGTAATGCCAGCCTCATGAACAAAACACGTTTGTCAAATCTCAAGGTTCACCGTAACACCATGACAGGTCTGCCCGTCCAAGAGCGAGTCAAATTCTTTACCGATTCTTTGACACTGAGTAACGCAGTCACATAGTTTGCCTTTTGCTTGGTTAAAAGGTAATTCTTCGTGTTGCATAAAATTTTCTTTAGGTGTCTTGGGGAACGATTTTTGGATAAAATGCATCCAAACCTCATTTGTAGGTTAATTGAAACAAAACTTGAAGCTAAAACAAGGCGTGAACAAGCATCTTAGTTAAAAAAAAATATATATATATATATATAAACCAAACTTGAAGCTGAAAATGAAAGCTGAAACAATATTGTCCACATCAAAATCTAAAATCAAATCAAAATAAAGCTGAAGGTTTCTAGTTTTTGACATTTATGACAATGAAAATAAACATTTTCATTGTCTTTTTTGGAGGACAATGAAAATAAACATTTTTTATGATTTTTAATCGTTATTATTGTTATTGTTATTATTGTTGACTCATGAAGAACATGTTCAGTAAGAATTGTTGATTGAAAGCTAAATGCAAAAAAACAGCAGCATCTAGTGGTGGACACTGGTAATGCAGGCTTTTCCTCTTTAGGTCTTCATGTTCCCAAAGGTTCCTTAATCTTCTTCTTCAGTGATTGACATCAAGTTGGACAAACCGCAGGAGCCCCCGACCACTGAGGGCGGCTGTTCCTGTTAATGCTCTGCACCCATCCTGAGGGGGAAAAAAAGAAAACATCATTTACACCACATGCTTGTTTTGTTGCTTCCTATTGGTTAACCGCAGTTGACTTTGCACGTTGCGAATCTGGCCTCCTCACCTGACGACTGGTCATCGGTTGGAGTGAGCAGTGTGTGGGTTTGGTTCGAAAGTAGCCTGGTTTTATTAACAAAACTGCCAAGTTTAAAAAAAAAAGAAAAAGAAAAGAAAAATCCTACAACTTGCTAAAAAAGGATGTTTGTGGAGGAGAGAACACCAAGTTGCTTTATGTGTACATTTTTTAAAGAGTTTCCCCAGTTTCTTTTCTATTTTTGTATTCAGGGAAATCTCTCCGGAAAAGAGTCATTCCATAAAAATCAGTCGATGCCTCCCACCTGGCCCCCTGTGCTTTTTTCTTTTAAGTGTAGAATAACATTAGTGTTTAAGTGTTAGTTTAGTGTTACAATAGCATTAGTGTTTAACACATACTATGAATATTTTCTGAGTTACAGACCCCTAAAGTACATTTTTTATTTCACCTTACTGATTTCTGTCTGTTATAAAAGTTCAGGAGATGAAAAAAGCAAATCAGTGTTAGGCTGTCAACATGATAGGATCTGTAGAGTGACAGAAATATCATTGGTATTTCTAGTAATTCAGTGGAGAAATTAAAACAAAAAAAAAAGTGAGATATGTGGCTGATCCAAATAAGTTATAGCATCTGAAATGTGACTTACATTTTGATCTTCTTGTTGTGAGTCCTCCTGTGATAACACGCTTGAATGTGGCTTATGAAACAACAGTGGTGTTGTTATGTTCTGTGAAATGGGTTAAACATGTCAGCCTATGTAAGCCTGAAAATATTCATAGTCTGAAGGTAGAACTCTGCATGACTTCAGTAAATATCTTGAAGTTACTGTACATACACAACGTGCTGACTCTGAGGGAGCCAGGTGGGAACTTTTTAAGATTTTGTTGATTTATTTTTTTGTTGTTTTTCTTTTTCTTTGTTTTCTTTTTTGTTTTTTATGGAATGACCCAACAAGCTCTGTGTATGAGAGCTGGACAAGAGACGGTAGGCTTGGATATATTTTTATGGATGCCACTGCTGTTATGGGCAAATGCAGAAATCCCCCAAACTGCAACCACTGAAAACTTGTGTAACTCCTAATAGACCTTTTTTTCCAACTTCCCCTCTGCCCATAACTCAGGTGGGATCCATAACTTGGTGTTTGAGTCATTACAGGACAAAGCGAACTTCTCGAGTATCTAATGCATGCCTAGTTTTTAAGCATAGGTACTGTTTACCCGTGTACACAAGTTTGAATATGTAAATGGTAACATTACACCCCTGACTCAATGCACTCGGATGACGACTAGTCCAAGTCTTTTTTTTTCTGTCTGTTTGTTTACGAACTGGATTTGTATACTTGACTACAGGATATGTTTTTGTCGTGTGTGTGTGTGTGCGTGCGTGTGTGTGGGTGTAAACGTGTGCTTTCTGCATCGGCAACGTTAGAATGCAGTCACATAGAGGGCCACTGACAAGTCGCATCATCCTCGCCACATTACGGCAACTTCGGGGTCACCGTTTTCACCTGTCAGCTGCTGTTGCATTGTGTGGTATCTTGGTGTTTGTGATTATGATGCACATACAGTGTACTTACTGTAAGCGAGCAGCGGAGGATCAAAGCCCTCGCCTTGGGTCACAGAGGACAGGCTAAAGTTCCCTGATGACCGGTTCTGTGTTCAAACCGACCTTTAACATTGTAAATCAGTTTCATTCCTGACAATAGACTAATTTGCACATGTAGACCTTTCAGGTTAATATGAAGTTATGAGAAGCTTCATGGTAAATGTACAGTCACTTAATTCAAAGACATTTCTGATTGTCATAGAAACTGTCGTTTCGTGTTCCCACTGAGATGAGGTTTTTTTGTTGTTGTTGTTGTTGTTTTTTATGTTTGTAGTATGAGGATCCATTTGTGCCATAATTATGTTCACACAAAGACACACTAAGCATTTGTCAGCTGTGTTTGCAATGCATGCAGTGCAAACAGGCTTCCAACAGAATCTTGAGGCAAATGATTGCAGTGATTCTGTCGAGCGTGACTGTGAAGCGACGTAAAAACTGCTGTCGGTATGATGGTGAAAAACCAACCATGGACAGACGTTGACTCTGGCTTCTCATAAAATAAAGATGCAGTCAGACTGTCTCTTATACTAATATAAGATGATCCATAGTCCAGTGATGAGGTGAGGTTGCGTCTCTTTCATTTGTTTTTTTGATCAAAGTCTAGAGCAAAGTCAACTGATGATTATTCAGTGCCAAAAGTCTGCTGAAGTTCTATAACCTCACCTGATCATTATTTTTCCATCATTTATGCTACAGAGCTGGCTTTTTAAAAGATTTTACTGTGTTACATGTCAAAATGCTCTTCCCTAACAGCTCAGACTCACTTAGTATTTAATTCAGTTCAGGCACAGCCGACTGAGCGAGAGCCCTTCGGTCAACTAGGTGTCTGTGCAGACGAAGAAAAAGTCAAAAGGTTTCCCTGGATGAAGGATCCCTAGCTTTTGTCTGGAGATCTCTTTTAATTTTTCTGCTTTGAAAGCACCCAACAGTTGGTGCTCCTTTACACGCCTGTGGCTGCAGTGCAGGTTTCAAGTTTCGAGTTTTATTGTCATATAAAGGAATGGAAAAATCATAACCAGCAATGAATGCCCTGTACTTAGAGGCACACGAGTCCGATGCCCACCCTGCAGCCGAGGTGGGTCAGCAGAGATCTGCTGCTGTTGGGCAAAAACACCCACTAGTCTGGGACTGACTCTGCTCCAGATGATGCCATGACGTCATGTGTCTTTCTATTTATTTTATCCCTTGTAATAAGTATAAATCCTATATTGGATGAGGCTCTCGTCTTTTTTAAGTGCTGCTCTGCTTGTCTCTCGTTTTTGTGAACAGACATGAAAGTTTAAAAAACGCGGCCAGTTTTTTCAAATCCGGTAAAACGAGCAGGGCGACTTTTCGGGCATGTTTTGGCCACATAGACAGCAGCCGTACAAATGTAATTTTGACACCAGTGGATCCTCATACTAGCACCTAAACTGACTGCTGCCGTTTGTATGATGCAAGGTTGCAAACGGCTCTTAAAAATGTCCAGAGTCGTAGGATTACGTGGCGGTTGTGAAGTCAGTCAGAACACTACTTTGACTTGTCTTTGAGGTGAAATCTTTCCTGCACTTTTTAAGAACATGTTTTAGATTTAGAGTGACGATGTTGATGTTTTAGAAACATGGTTAAAAAATAATAATATTTACTGTGTCTTAGAGTAGAATCAAACATGTAGGAATTGTTCACGTTCACACAAAAAAAAACCACACAAAAAAATAAATGGGGGAGCACTCTGGTGAAAGCTAGTGAACCTTTCTAACCCACATAATGAGCCAAATAATAAGACTAGTGAGAGACGGGATTGGTCAAATATGATGGGAGATCTGGACTGGAACATACTGTTTTGCAGGTTGGATTTTAAGTTTGAATCCCTCAAAATGAAAGTCTTGTAATGTTTACTCTCTTTGTGTTGCTGCCTCGTGAGGAGGGAGGTATTTATGTTTCAAATCACAGCAAAATGATTGATCATTACACACTCACACACTCGTATTTATTCCCCTTCGATATAAAAGTCCACCTTTGTTTCGTTGTTTCCTGTTAACATTTCTCCTGAAATGGACCAAGTGATGCAGCAGATGTCTTGTTGGGGGAGGCGTTGTGTGTTTGAGGATGTGGGGGGGGGGAAGCCCTGTGCTCTGGCTTTCCATTCACACTGTACAGAAATCTAGCATGTCTCTCCAAATGATTAATAAAGATGTCTTATTACCAAAGTCATGCACGGGACTTTTCTTAAATAAACTTTACTTCTTCGTTTCTTTCTTCCTTAGCTTTGGAGGACCAAAGCTGTAAAAATCCAAAATAAATGAAATAAATAAAACATTTTAATAAGATTTGTGTGGGGGTGCCTCCCAGGTGGGGGCTTTCAGGTATGTCTTACTGGAAGAGGCCCCAGGTAGGCCTACACTGGAGATAATATCCCAGAGGAGCTGAAGGAAGTGGTCGGGGAGAAGGAGATCTGAGCCTCTCTGCTTGAATCACTGCGCTCATGAACTTTATAAACGGCTGAAAATAAGATTAATTAAAAAATATAATTGCAAATACAATGTATTTATATATATTTTAAATAATTGCTACCTGATTGTATCTTTATACTA
>NW_005187424.1:2397154-2442638 GCF_000239375.1 Pundamilia nyererei | reverse complement strand
TTATACTATATTTAGTTATTTTAATTTTATATTTTTAATAGGTCATTTATGTATTTCTTTATATAATTTTAATTTGACAGTTTTGGCCATTTGTACTTAGCCAGAGAAAAAACAAAGACTATATAAAAGATGGACATGGCTGTCATCGTTCTTGAAACAAGGACGTAGAGCTGCTGTAAAACAATCTGTAAACGGTCAGAGCATTTCCAACCCAGATCCAGTCCCACCTACCTAAAAAAAATAAAATAAAATAAAAAATCTTAGTTTAAGTCTTTGTTGGCAGCCTAAAAAAGCAATGATACAGTAAATTAAAAACTTCTTTTTGTATTACTAACAGAAAATATCAAAGGTTTCCTTTATACACACTGGATAAAAGCCAGACTTTCAAAAGGTGTCTGTCTTAAATTTTAACCTTTTGAAAACTACAACACAAAAAAATATGGGATGCAATAAAAACCCTGAGATGATTGGATAATGCTAAAACTGCTGTACTGTCATGACTTTAAGCTTGCTGTTATGTGCACTCTCTCATTGTGTAGGTCACAATAAGGAATTATTGTGTCAAGTTATCACACGTGTCGTGGCATGCATGGTTTCTACTTTGACTCAATAACGATTATCTCCAGTTTCTACTCATGACGGTTTGCTGATTTCATTACTGTTTCCAGCTGTAAAACAGAAACTAAATGGTGACTCTTTCTAGGCCACCTGTGCAGGTAATAACGTAGTGTTTCAATCACAAGAATGAAAGTTGATCTTTAATTTGTTTAATTAATCCCAGACGTATTATTCTGTACTGCAAGTGTTTGTGTGAATTCAGATACTCAAACAGGAATGTACTATTGTTTGCAATGCAGTACTAAGGAAATGATCTTACACCATGACGTTGTTGCAAAGTTTCCCCGCTGGAGCTGAAAATATTTTTGCGGCTCCGGGGTAAATAACTGCCTCATTAATCAGTCTGACCAAAGAAACCTGCAGGTGCTTACGCGGGCCTTCAGTTTTTAGGTTGGTGTAATTTACCACAGTATTTAATTCTGATGCTAGGCCTAAATTATCCTCCAGGAAAAGTGTAATTTTATATTTTAGCATTCCAAATCCGACTGAAGTCAGTTATCTACATTATCCCACCACTGCTGAGACAATCTGGGAGTTGTTTCCTGTTCTGTTCAGCTTTAATCTTGGGTATTTCCACCATCAGGCCTGCACTGAGAGCCAGTAAATACATTGCAAAACTGAAACTGGTTCTTTCCCATATACACAGTCATGCGTGTGCGTGTTTGTTTGTTGCTGCCTTCCTGATACATTCCCATCCAGCCCGCCCCCGTGGCTGCCAGCTTTTTTTAAACTTGGAAGCAGCTTCCTGTTTGGCAGTCATTTAACACTTAAACGTGGGAATATGGTATCTAAAGGCAGAATAACACACCGCCTGCCAATACATGACTAAGAGTGTGCAGGCTAACAGTTGAGTCCAAACCAGTGTGACAACTAACAGATTTTCAGCTCCATCCAAACAGCACTGACCTTAATGTGACTGAGACAACAAACACATCATAGTCCTCTCAACGTATCTTCTTTAAAATATGTCGGGCGGGTTTAACGTGCACATAAGGTGGAACAAAAAGAAAGTGATGATCCAGTTTGCAGATATCATTGAACGTGGAATATGTGCCAGATGCTCGGTGAATGGAGTTTTATAATCCACTTTCGTGGTTGAATGAGTCTTTTGTGGCAGGTTTTTGTTGTGCGTCTTCTCCACAGAAATTATATTCAGAAATCCCCTCCTGGCTTCACTTTCTTCACTCACTTAAATACTTCATGTGTCATAAATGGTGCATGCGGTAAAGGAGGAAAGCTCATGATTCTTTCAGATGTCAATAAAACCCAATGGAAACTTGTTTCAAAAATAGTTTTATTAAATACTTCATGTCCTAGCTATCATAAATACAGAAAACAATAAGTTATGATGGCTATTCAGGAGCTGAAATGGAGAGGGGACCATCTGTTCTGAGGGGGTCTAGGTCTACGGGTGTTAGCCGCTCTGGGACAGCTGAACTAAATCCCACAGCAACGGCTGGGAGAATTAATCCTAGAATAAATAATGGGGAGACGGAGCACCTTTGGCTGAGGACAAAACCGTGTCCTGACAGGATCACAAATGAATCCTCCTCCCCCAGCGACCACAGCTTCCCTTCAAAGTTGTGTCTTCTCTTTCTGAGAGCGGCCACTTGTCAGTTTTCGTATTTTTAAAAAGTCTCTTCTGTTGAAAGTCTGCGCCAGGATTTCATTTCCCTTTAAGATGAAACAAACAGAAAAATTTAAGTGATCATTTTTACTAATAATCTGTAAATAAAAGCTACAAACTCAGGACGTACACATTGCTGCCAGACACGATTCTCTCCTGGTGTTGCTTCGTCAGACTGAACCTCCTGAAGAACGTGGGCAGTTTGAGCTTCGCTCTGGCGGATCTCGAGGAAATGCTGAAAAGAGAAAAGACTCTCGTGTCAGACTGGGCTTTGGGAAGAATGCTGTAGAGCCGAGGCGCTAATGAGAAGCTGTGTGGACAAATGGACTGCTCGGCACTAATGTGTAAATGACTCGGTATGACAGGAATTTTATATTCAGCACTCCCTCCAAAGAGGTTTTGTTCTCATTTTCTGCCATTTAAAACATTTACAGTCCTCAACTTCCACATTGTAATGTTTAAAGACTCAAAATGATAAACCCACCATTCTCCTTGTAACTGTTTATCTTCTATCCTCTCCTGTGCAGCTGTTTGCTTCTCTCCGTCCTCCTCTTCCTCTTCTTCTCTTACGTCCACATCCTCTGGTATCTGGTCCCACAGCTTGCTGTTGACCCACAGAGCTTCTCGAAGACCTCGACCTCGGCCTATGCAGGTCACCCGGCGACACAAAGGGCAGCCCACGGTGAGCAGACCGTTCCTCTCCGTTGACATCCTCTCCAGACACGAATCGCAGAAGGTGTGCCTGCAGTGGAGCACCCGGGGGATCCTTTCCACCCGGGAGTAGGGCAACAGGCAGACGCTACATTCGCCATCCTCACAGAGAACCATGGTCAACCCCGACAACTTGTGGAATGAATGATTTTTCTACAAAATCTAAATTTTTAATGGGTGTGAAAAGGCTTTCTGCAAGTCCGGTGTTTGGAAACAATGGTGAAGATGATGGCTCCTGCAGGTCCCAAGCTCACCAAAGTGACTCCCTAATACATTAAAAAAACATTTTTATTAGCTATTAGAAGCATTGTTGCATCAAATTTAAGTTACATTTGTAGTTAAGATGTCCAATTAAGATCTAATAATTTAATATTTAAATAAAGGTTAATCTGGATTATTGTAGGATTATTGATGTTCTATTCCAGACAATGGAGCTGATTAGAAAGGACAGCAATATACCAAAATACACTACCATCTACTATCTTATGCTGATTTGAAAGAAAAATGTTTCAATAATAATAATAATAAAGAGTGTACTTACAGCTGGCCTTTGCGTGTAATTTATTGTCCGTCTTTGGCTGCACAGCTCAGCCTCTCTGCAGTAAATGGTGTCAGAAAGCCGGCTCGTCTGCCTCCTGTTAGGAGTGTCTGTTGGGTTTGTGGGGGCGGAACAGAAACGTCTCTAGCTCTTTCTCTTTCTCACGGCCCCATACCCACCCAGCATAACAGCTGGGGAAGCAGAGCGGCTGGGACGCTCTTTGTTCAGTGTTTGACAACAGGCAGGTGGAGAAACGGGGAAATGACGCAATGGAAGGCGGGTGTAGTCAAACAGAAAAAGTAATCTAGTTAGCTTTAACATTAAAAACATCCTTATGTTTCAAGATAAATTGAAAAGGGTTGATATCCTTTAGGAAAAATAGAAAAGGAGGGCTCGTCCGGGATTTGAACCCGGGACCTCTCGCACCCAAAGCGAGAATCATACCCCTAGACCAACGAGCCAGTTGCAGGGAATCCCGTGGTAGCGTTTTTATATGTTAACACATCCATGAATGTACTTAATCAACAATCATCGCATCGCTATAAGAGAATATATATCGCAACCTCAATATAAGGACTAACCGATGTCAGCAAATTCCTGAAAACTGTTTGGACGGAATCGACGTAAGAAATATTTTTCTTTCCAAAAATACAACTGACCACAAAGAGTAGGGACCCTACACTATTTTCTTGGTTTCTACCGTGACTGGCACAGCATATAAATCACCGGTTCTGAGACCGTCCTACTTTGGCAAATCGTCCTATACGTACGATAATTTGAAAGTGACTTCTGACAAACCGTAACCATAACCCTAATCATAACCATAACAAATATTCACATTGGCCTAAAAAAATGAAGTCAATTTGGGGTTTGTGTTTTTGCGCACGCGTGGCGCATGCGCAGAAACAACGGGTAGAGTTTTTAGTGTGGTGGGACGGATTCCCAGAACACCAGAACACAACCACAAGCCAATTCAGAAGTGAAAACGCGCATTAGCTTGAAAACTGGTAGCAGTGCTGACCACTTACGTAGACTCCACAAAAATTCACTGCAGATGTTTGAAGTAAATATGTCAACAGTCCTTAACGGTACAAAAATTGGGCTCGTCCGGGATTTGAACCCGGGACCTCTCGCACCCGAAGCGAGAATCATACCCCTAGACCAACGAGCCACGTGTTCATAGAATGTCTGACAATATCCTTTAATCTTCTAAGAAGCCAACAAGATGACCTATATTATGATAATATTTGTTAAAAAATCGTTACAGGCAACAGGGAATTTCCAAATACGAACTTTCATAGCTAGGCGTGTGGATAACAGGTCTGTTTTGAGTATTTTAAACAAGCTGCTTCCTGTGCTCTGAAGTTACGTACAGCGTGTTGACATCACATGCAGTGGTGGAGTTACCGCCATACCTCAGGAAGCGCGCTGTTCGGTTGTGCAGTGTAGTCCAGCTAGTGATGTAAACAAATAAAGTTGGATGAGTTGACACGGACCAGCCACAGCCAGCAGCTAACGTGAGCTAACAATGCTGTAAGCAGAAACCACCTCCGTGTAGCAGTGAGGTCAGCCATGGTTTAGCTCGCTGTGTATTATGGGTTGCTAGTAACGTGTATGGTTGCTAAGTTATAGTAAACTTCTTGCGTAGGGAAAGGGCACGTGAAGCACCCGTAAAGCAAGTCCGCTTTAAGTTACTAACAGGGCTGACGTTACTTTGAACCAGATGGAGGCTTTTCTGGGGTCGATGCACAGCCCTGATCTGAGGTAAGTTGCACTGCGCTTAAAGAACTAACTTGGGCCATGAGCATTTACAGAAATTACACCCTTTTCGTTATTTGGCTTTGTCTTTCAGCTCAGTCCTTTCATCGTGTGAGCCGGAGCTTCAGGAACTGATGCGACAAATTGACATCATGATCAACGATCAGAAGAAGAAGTGGGAAGATGAGAACCGCGCCTTGGAGCTCAGGCTGAAAAGTAGAGAAGAGGAACTTTTAAACTCAAGGAGCACAATTGAACGGAGGGACCTGGAGGTGAAATAGAAGAGCTTAAGAGTTTATACTAAACAGGAGCAAAGTTCTAAAAGATAAATGATGATGTGTACACGTGTTGATCCAGTGTTGGTACTCCTCCCTCGATCCTGTTAGTGATGTTTGTGGACAGGATGTCAAAGTGTAGCCGGTGTTAGGTGGTGTCCATTGTGGGAACCTCAAAATCACATCCCTGTGTTGTGCAAATGATCAGATCAGCGAAACTTCAAGATATAAATATAAAAGGACATACGTATTAACATTAATGTTTCTGGGACATTAACAGGTCAAAGGTGCTGCTAGGTGTGCACATATACTTTGTGGCAGAGTGCAGTGAGGTGTGTTTAGTCTTGATCAGTATGTGTGGGTCTGACTCAAGTAGATGAATTAAAGAGTCTGATAGCAGCAGACTCTCAGACAGTGAGGTTAAAAGAATCTCCAGGCTGATGAGCTTCACGCCGACTACAGATTCGGCATTCCTGATGAGGTTATTCAGTCAGTTTGCATCCAACAGATATTGTTCTTCATCACAGCATGACCATCAGCATGCACTGGAGCAGTTTGCAGCCAGGATGAGGGCATGCACCTACAGGTCTGAGGCTATGATCTTAGTCACTAGTGATGGGAACGTGGAGTGTGATGTGCCTGCAAACTCCTAAAGTGCGTGCTGAAATCTGGAGAATGACCTAACGAGTGTGGTGGTAGATACAAGCAGTTGAAGTGAGTCTGGGCGTAGCGGTAGGATTAGGAGCCAGGACATCTGGAGGGAGCTCAGAGTCGAGGCACTGCTCCTCGCTGTTAAAAAGAGCAAGTTGAGATGGCCTCTAATCAGGACACTTGCTCCCTTTTGAAGGTTTCCCAGCGGCGTTGCTTTGTCTGCTGCCGCCACAAAGCAACGTCAGATGAGGAAAAGAAAAATGGATGTTGTTGATATGATTAAATTAGCCTTTATTTAAGTAAAACTAGATTTGGATCCTTTATTTTTGTTGATGATGATAAAATTTGTAGATTGTGAACCTGGAATTTTTGTGGGGCACCAACGATGAAGTGGGGTGGTGCGTCAAGGCTCAGTGTGAATAAATAAAGAGCATTTTGAGTAGAGACCAAAAATAAAAATATGCAGCTGGTAATGAGCATAGCTTCAATATAAGATAGTTGCTAACACAGCTCATAAATTGAGTGCTCATATTAACTCTTTCCAACACCATTACTGTCCTCACCCATGACTGTAGATTGGATTACTCCGCAAGCAGCTTGAAGATGTCAAGACTGGTCCACAAGAGTTAGCCGCCAAGTACGAGCAGCAACTGCGCAAACTCCGTGAAGAGGTGCGAAAACTTGTCTGTTACAAATCTTTTCTGCTTTTGCTTGGGCAGAAGTTTACAGTTTTTCTGTTTGTACTCACTCTCCTGCATGATTTCAAATATAGTAAGTGCGTTTCTATTCCTGCAGTTGGATAAGTTAAAGAGAAGTTACCATAAGCTTCAGCGCAAACACCTCAAGGACGCTAACGCAGGAGTGAAAGAGACAGACCTCCAGAAGGTGAACCCTGACATCACCCCAGTCATGCCATTGGATTGCTGCCGTCTTCTGGGTATGTGAGGTATAATGAAGCTCCCCTCTCTCTGCAGGAATATCATCAGCGCTCTCTGGAGTGGGAGCAACAGCGCACCCAGAGCCGGCAGGAGCTCACAATCCTGGAGACCGAGAATAAGAGCTTGAAAGATGAGCTCTCACACATAAAAGTAAGTTCAGTGACTTCAGCATGTAAAGAAAGCAGAGGCTTGTTTGTTTTATTCACCACGTGTTTTCTGTTGTTTCCAGTCCCAGTGGGCAGCGCACCAAGTGGAGAGGGAGCACAGGGATTGCTGTCTGGAGGTGCAGCGCCTGCGCTCTCAGCTGGAAAAAGCTCAGAGAAGTCTGCACACGCAGGAGCTGGAACTGGAGCGTCTCCGACCACTTGAGAGTTGGAAGGTAGGTTCAGAAACCTGGGGAAGGTGATAGGACTGAAGATTTTCAATTAAACAACACTCACAACAAGTTTCTCCGACATGTATTAAGCCTGAAAGAAAATGAAAAAGACTTTAGTCTACCGATCAACTTTATCGGTGTCGAGAAACTGAGCTTCAACATTTAATCCAGTGCCCATAAACCTCTTAATGTTGATTTTTCAGTTAAGCATTTACAAGCTCAAAGTTCCTCATAGGTGGCAGGTTAAAATATCTTTTAATCAGCTGATGATCCGCTGTTTTGCAGGTGCTTTCTGAGGAATGGGAGGAGCTGGACTCCCAGGATGCATTTGTGCGGCAAGCCAGTCTTGAGCACCAAAGACTTCGTAACGAAACAGCCAGATTCAACCAAGCACTGCAAGCTAAAGATCAAGTCATTCGGTGGGTGTATGTCTAGTGATGTAGTTCAGCAACTTATACAGAAGGGGGCGTACTGCGTCCACACTGTAGGCAGGATATTGCTTTGTAGCACTGTAGCTTTCCAAGTGACTGGCTCTGAAGTATCTGCAGCCAAAACGAGAGCTGATCAAATTCTTTAAATGCTAAGCAAACTGGCCATCTACCTGCAGACTGTGTTAGTTGTAGATGTAGGCAGTGTGAAAAATGTGGTATAACCGGTCTGTGGGCTACTCCTGCTTGTGCTGTTGTTGGTCTGTCAGCGACTGTTAAATACGACCCGAGTGTTGAAAACCACAACAAGTGTCCACTGCAGCCACGGTCTGTACTTTTCATACTGTAGTTTTTCTCATCTTTAATGATTGTTTCATGGTTCTCCCGTCCCTAGTGAACAAGCCTGTTTATTTAAAATTACAACATCAGTAATGAAGTGATACTTTTATCCAGCCTGCATGAATCAACACATCCTCCCTAACATCTTTTCTTCATCTTCTGATGTTTTCTGTTGGGAAAAACAATTAGCTATTGTCCATCATAAAGGTTGCCATCCTGTGAATGTTTGCGTGATGTTCTTGTGCAGCTCTCTGGAAGACTGTCTGGTAGCTCAGGGCTGCACCGGTGTGGAAATCCTCAGACGAGAGCTGGAGAAGACTGCAGCCAAGCTCCAAGGTGCCCAAGCATATCAGGGTCATCTCAAGGCTGAACTGGCATGTCTCAAAGAGAGGTAATGTTAGTCCGCCCCTTCATGTAGTCCAAAACCCAAGTTAGTTTTTTAGTCTTTTACTCCTTTTAGTCCTGTCTTGTGCTGAAGCAAATAGTGAGTGAGTGGGAATGGGGTGCGCCTGATTTATATCACAAGAAGAAAAATTACAGACCGAATCACTTTTCTCCAAATCAGACGTATTTTAGGATGTAGCTATCAGGAGAAAAGGAACCGTGGGAGCAAGAAGTTGCAGAGTGATGCTAATATTTTTTAGTCCTTGTGTGGGAATATTGAATATTTATGCAATGTAGCTTTTGAATGTCTTTGGACCTCGGTGGTCCTTTTTAAATGTGTATATGCACTGAAATCGACCTGAAGTAAATTAAGAAAAAAAATGCAGAGCACACAGAGTTGTCAGTGGATTTCATTCAGATCTTTTTTCTGTGCGAGTCATTGCTTTTATTTGTCTGGACTCAGGCTGCAGGTGGTGAGTAAACAGAGAGATGACAACTTGAAGACGGAGCAAGAACTGCGAAGCCTGAAAGCTGAATGTGACTCTTCTATGGCTGAAGCGAAAAGGGTCTGTGTTTTTGTTTTTGTTCTTTTTTTTTTTTTCATTCTTGTTCTTGTTGTTTAACATCAGCTCTGCGTCACTACCTCATGTCCTGCCTACGTTTGATCTACAGCTCAGAGAGGACCTTGAGCGGGCCAGGCAGACTCACAGCGGCGAAGTTGAGGGAATGAGAAAGGAGGTGTCAAAGCTGACCAGCGAGCTGCACGAGCGCGACCTCGCCGTCGCCAATCTGAGCGCCTCCTCGTCCAGCATCAAGCAGCAGCTTCGCGATGAGGAGGAGCGATCAGAGAAGAAGTCTGCTGAGCTCAAAGTGAGTTAATTCAGTTGAATGCAGTGCCAGTTCACAAAAACAGTGATTATGTAGGTAAAGACTTCTTCTAGAGAGAAAACTAGAATGATCAGACGAGCCTCTGTGAGCAGCAATCCCTTTAAAAATGGAGATTTTCCAAGGCCCCTTAAAGCATCTTCTGCTAATAACAGCAAGTTTATAAATGATCTAGATTAATGGACTGCATGAATGCTGTACTGGGCAGGGACTGGACAGTGAAACTTGAAGCTTTTAACCAGAAAAATGGTAGACCCTTAACAAGCTGATGGTGTAACGTCCTGTCCTTTGCTGCTCTCCGTTTGTGTAATCGGCTCTCTAGAGCACAGGTGTCGAACTCCAGGCCTTGAGGGCCAGTGTCCTGCAGGTTTTAGATGTGTCCTTGATCCAACACAGCTCATCCAAATGGCTTAATTACCTCCTCAACATGTCTTGAAGTAGGGCTGTGCGATATGACCAAAATCTCCTATCCCCCTATAAGAATTCTATCGTCCCGATAACGATATAAATCACAAAAATGTAACATTTTCTGTAAATTCTGTGAACCTCGGGCAGCTCGACTTGCGGGAAGTGTTTCCAGCTGCGCGTCATGTAGCTGGAGTCCAGTGTTTCAACAGATGCATGAAACTATACATTTTTAGACATAAGTTGTAACGGCCGCCGTTTTCTTTGTATTTATTACACGGCGTGCTGCGGGGAAAAGCCTGTTCTAACGTTTGAGTCTAAGGTTTATTTTTTAGCACCTGACGACTTTTTTTTACTTCTCATCCGTAAACAATCTGCTCTTTCACGTGATTCAGTTTATTTTGAAAAGTCTCAACAGGATCTTGAGCTTTATTGTGAAAGGTTTAAGTGGAACATAAACAAGTGGACATGCGATGGTGTTACCGTCGTTGTTGCTAACCATAACGCGTAAAAACAGGCGCTTGTCCGTCTGTAGTGTTGTTATATTAAATATAAGAGATATAGAGAACTTTAAGAAATTAATATAACCACTACAGTGTCCATAAAAAAACGATGAAAAAATATTGCCGTAAACAGTTTATTTTGCGACACCACGAAACAACCGATATATATCGTTATATCGAACAGCCCTATCTTGAAGTTCTCCAGAGGCCTGGCAATGAACTAATCATGTGATTCAGATGTGTTGACCCAGGGTGAGATCTAAAACCTGCAGGACACCAGCTCTCGAGGCCTGGATTTCGACACCCCTTCTCTAGAGCCTGTTTGTTTCCCACCTAAGAAATATTGGTACATTTATATTCAACATGAGGAGTATAATCAATCACAAAGGCTGAAAAATCTTTAACTCATGCGAATGGATTCATCTGTGTTCACATACACTTGCTTTCACTTTGCATTTAGTATAAACTTGTTTTTACAGGCGCTTTGATAAATAAGACACTTACTCACAAACCTCGATTTCCTGACGGCTGGTTTGCTATTTCTTAGCATTTATTCTGTATCTCTGGCAGATTAATGCAGCCTGTTTTGTGCCAAATGTGAAATTATGTTGTATTCTTTGAGGTTCATCACATTTTTCTCATTCTTTCACAGATGACTCATGCACAGCTGGAGATGGTACAGGCTGAGAACCAACACCTGAAAGGTCTGCTGCAGAGACTGCAGCCTCAGTCACCAAAGGTTTGTCTGCTTCGATATCAGTCATCACTCATGTTACAGACAGGAGCCTTTTCTTTGTGCCTCTTCTGTGCTTTTTTACCAAGTCCGAATCACTCCTCTGTCACTTTTAACCCCCTGAATCACTCATCGCTCCACAGAGGGGAGGCTCCCCGCTTGCCTCCCTGAGGGAGAGTTATGTGTCTTCTCTGAGCAGCCTGGAGCAGGAGAATCGGCAGTTAAGGCAGACACTCGCTGAGATGCAGTCACAACTTGAGGCCTCCAATCAGAGCAGTCATGATAAATATGAACACGCTGTGCTCAGCCATGCTGCGACTGACCAAGAGCAGCCTACGTATAACAGGTAGCGAGTATATGTACACAGACAGGCTACTTTCCATCAGCGGTCGCCTGTAAAAGAGGAAAATTTTCAGTATTTTGTAAAAACTAAGATATAAAGTGTTTTTTCCATATTAGATTTAAATAGTTTGGGGTGTTGTTTTGTCACAGGCCACAGGAGAACATGCAAGTCAGAAAAGCTCAGGCTCTAGAGAACACCACTTGCTATGAAGGAGAGATCCAGATGCTCTTTAAAGAACTTCAAACCTCGTCCAAGACGTCCACAGGTCTGTCCCGCAGCCAGTCCCAAGGTAGCAGGCCTCATTCATCTGCCTCCTCGTCCTCCAGCAGCAGCACCACAACAACACTGTCCACGAGAGACTCTGTGCCGGTCCTAAGCTCCAGCAAATCTGCAGCTGATGGACAAAACTCGAGCCCGGGAGACTCTCTGACCATCAGCGATAAAGAGATTTCTTCTCCCTCTTCCGAGGTGAGCCTCATCAAAATTGATGTCCTGTAACATTTAGTTTAGTTTTTTGGGGTGATGAATCCTAAAGTTGCATTTTTTTCCCCTCTTTAGGACCTTTTGTCTGCATCGCTGACAGACACAGTGGTCACTCGTTTCCTGGAGGAAGAGAACCTACGGACTGAGGAGCTGCTGCAGAGTTTGGACAGCCACATCTTCGGGATGAAGGAGAAGAACAACAAGACGTTCTCCACGTTCCTGCACAGCAGCTCGGAGCTGGAGTCTGCCCAGATGTCAGTGCAGGATGGTCAGTGATGGAGTCACAACAGTGCCAGCTGTGTTCTTGGGCTTTATTATATCATCATGAATGATCGCAGATGGGTTAGTGCGTCCCTTGATTGAGTGTTTTTTCACATTTACGCCTCGAGTTAAACCAAGTGTTCCTTAACAACCGTCTGTAGTAAAGGTTGTAGGCTGTTACACTTGAATGTGTGTTTATCTGTGTGCTAGAAGAAGCTGAATGTAGATTACAGGTCTGAAAAGTGAAGTCAGAAAGCACAAGTGCCTTGAAGCTGTATTTTTTTTTCTAATGGCCAGCAGGGGGCGACTCCCACAGTAGCAAAACAAATCCATTTAATTTGAAGTCTGGGAAAAATGGCCAGTGTCTCCCTTTGCCTGTGGCTTTGTGTGACACTTTCCTGATAAATCTATGGGCTCAGTCTGTTGCTTGAGGTCATAATGAGAACAACGTGATGTCTACTTCACAAATGGTCATCCCCTTTAGTGTCCAGAAGGCAGTTAAACTTATATGCTTTAAGGCATGCCTCCCTTGTGATTGACAAGATGCTGCCCTAAATCCTGCACTGCAAGATTCAGGAAGCAGGAGGAATGTGTTCGAACACCACGTACGTCAAATGTCCAGGTAGAAGGACAAGATGATGAAGTTTGAGTAGGAGAACTCGGTTGGTCCAAACTGCTGTTTTTGTTTTTTTTGTTTTTCTTGACCTGCATATTTTATTTTGTCTGGAATGCAGCATCGATGGGACGTTTGCATTTCCATCCAGACAGACTGACGATGCAGCGAGCCAAAGGAGGGTCCATCCTCCCCATACGTCTGTCATAACTTAGAAAATACCGCATCGTTTACACTGCGTCCATGATGGAGGGAGAGTCAAACACACACACACACACACACACACACAACCCATCATCAACACCCGTCTGCAGAGGCCCTCCAGCCCGTCGAGCGCAGGAATGCGTGCACCGTGCCAATGCTGTCATGGACCTTCATCCCCTGCGGCGTGCTTCGTCCTCATCATTAGAAAGCTGATGGAATGTTAATTTCTTCCATGTGCACCGGTGAAAAAGCCGAGGGGGGGCGTGGGGACAATTTACTGCTCTCCCAGTGAAGGACGCTCTGATCGAATGGAAATAAAGTGGGAAACAAATCTCGAGAAGTATGTGTTTTTCATTTTTGCCTTCATAATGTTACAATAACAAAAGAGAAGTGATGTTCAGCTGAGCTCGCTGACTTCTCACTTTGGTATTCGTGAGCCTGCTTTATGAGCGCTTAAAGCTCCAACAAACAGCGCTCAGGAATTTGGCAAGGCAGGCAATCCTCTGGCTCTCTGCAGAGGGAGGTGAAAAGGTTTTTATATGTGCTGAGATTCCTTGAAGGGGCCTAAGTAAAAGGGAGGAGGAATTGATTTACTTATGTAATAATTCACAGAAAATAAGTTCAGGCTGTAAGATGATTAGTTTAACGAACTGAAGTCTTTTCACCTTCTCGGGGTTGATGCTGGTAGCTTGATGCAGCACGAGAGGACACCTACCACCTCGAGGACTTGCTTTGAGGCAAGTCTTTGAGAAATTACTGCAAAAGCTATCTGGACTGGTGAAGTCAGCACCGCTCGGCATGACTTTGTCATTTTGCTAAAATGGTGCCAAGCAAACTTTTAAAGCACGTTTGATCAAATTTGACTCGTTTTTATCGTTAACTGTTCAAAATACATCCTCCCTCAAAGTGGATGGATTTCAAGATGGCTGCAAAGTGATGAGAATATTGATGACTGTGCAAGAAATTATAATGAAGTCATCAGAGTCGGCCCTTTCTCCGTCCTTCATTACTTCCGCGATTCGTTTCAGACAAATGAGAGATGAAGTGCGTTGACCTTGTTTCCCATCCTTTACCTCAGAGAACCAGCAGAGGGAGACATCACAGGTGGTTACAGATCTGCACAAGTCAATGGCAGCGCAGCTGCCAAGTTTAATTCTCCTGTTATCTGGTGATATGCTGTAATTCAGAGAGAGCTGTGTGGGCTCACAAGAGGGTCTAACACCTCACCGAACGTCCTTCGAAATACCAGACATCAAATACACATGCAAATTAGTGAATCCTCTGTGGGAATATCGGCTCACAGTTATCAACTGATCTTGATGGATTGAGATATTCAGGGTATTTGTTTGAGGAATTTCTGCTATCTGTAAGATCTTGTCACGGGAATAAAGAATGAAGCTTGATTGTTTGTGTAAAGGCTGACTTATCTCTGAGTGGCTGAGGCAGTGCAGGTTCGTGGGGATTTCTCAGAGCAGACTGGGTTGATTTGCCAGCAGATTTTGAGATTTCTCAGCATTAAGTGGTTGCAAGCTTGTAGCATTGAAAGAGGTTTTCAATCCTTTCAATGTTTGAACTTATTGGAGGTCAGAGATTGCTTTAGAAATGTTACCAAAAAGGCCTCAAATGTGGGTTTAGCGTGACTCAGACGGTTAATCGCTTCTCACACATTGTTGTACCTTGATGGATGTCATATTTAATATGTATTTTTATGAGTTGCTGAACTTCTTTTACAAGATAATAACTTTTCCCAGAATTGTTGCTGCCTGCATTTACTCTTTGTTGCACATTCCTCTCTGAACATGCCAGACGTGCTTCGCGTGTGTTCCACCTCTACTTCCAGCCATATCCCTCATATGACAGGAACGTCCCATTGTTCTTAAGAGTGTGTGTGTGTGTGTGGACAGTGTTGGGAGATGGGGGTCAAAGGGAGTGGGTGCAGGTTGCTGCTGGACTCTTCTCGTGCAGCAATATGGCAGCGGACGTTTGCTGCAGGATGCTTGGAATGCTGCAGAGACAGAGGGGCGCGCTCTTATCGGCGCGGCAACAGAGTCAGAGAGGCGACGAGGAAAAGGCTCATTCCTCTAACACACAATGAGCATGTTAACAAGTGTCCCAGTTACAGTGTGTGTTTGTACTGTAGTATGTAAACAGAGGTGGAATAAGTGCTGGGATCACAACTTTTTCTGTACAGAAGCATGCAAAATTTTGTCTTCATACCATAAACATTGTATGACGTAAAGGCCCTGAAAGTCCATGAAAGTGGGTTTGAATTTGGGACTTTTAATTCATTTATTTTTGCATCTCATAATCTCTTAAGTAATGGAGATGTCCACAGGAAATTTCCAGCGCTAACAAAACATCTAAGGTCGGCTTAGAAGAAACTGTTTTTTTTTCTTGGAGTATCACTATCATGGGATAGAGTTTCAGTAAACTGCACCAGTTTAGTCTGAATGATGCCGATGATTAGAGACTGGATGTTGGATCAGTTTTCTAATCATTCACACAGCAAACCCTTGAATGGTGTAACCCACACATCTCCTGGATCACTCAGTTCTACTTTGCAGGCAGTGATGTTGATGCTAAAGTAGGTACAACATTTCAAACCTGGTAAGACAGTCAAAGAAACCCCCAGCCAGTACGGCTTTGCTCCAGTTAATCAAAGCCAGCTGCAAATCTGCAGGCTGTCTGGCAAAGAAACCACAAACATTGTCAGGATTGCCAATATTACTGCAAACATACCAGCGGTGCTACAAGTTAACACTGGTCCGGGTGTGGCTGCTGTCTGTTGTAATTCACGGTACCAGCTTTGTCATAGACTTCAGTATGTGACTCTTCTCCTGCTGAGTCTCAGCCAGTCTGGCCCTCTGCTGGGAAGAAGGAGGCCCACCTCTGTCATACACAGTAACAGGAATACTTAGACCTTTGATGCTTTATGTGCTCATGTTTCTTTGAGTATTTCCAGAGAATCAGAAAACTTGTAAGACTGACAGTAAGATTTATACTTTGGATCCATACCAGGCTGGTATTTGTGTGTATGTGCCTGCAGGAGTTTTGAATTCCTTCTGCACTATCCTTTAGCCCTGAAGCAAAATGAATTGAAATTCTTGAAAAAAATAGAGCAGATAGTAATTTTTTGATATTCAGCTGAGTGAGAACAGGAATTATTTGATGTTGTCTTATATAAAAGCTATTTAGAGCATTCCTTGTCCACCGATGGCTAATGAGGTCATCCGTTTGGATCGCCTCCTGCAATTAATTTGCAGATCTCCCCTTGCAAACACCCCCGGGCTACCCTCATTCTTTCTGTCTTATGCAATGACATGCACAGGTTGAGTGCGACCTCGATGCCGTATTTTCTCCTTGTGCATTTAGGTGCAAGCGATCATGATGATGATGCGATCACTTTTATGTTGGATTTTTAGTTACATATGTAGTATTTTCCTACAACCTAATATGCACGACTTGTTAAAACACTGAATAAAGCGATTGTTTGAGATTAAACATGGGGTGATTTGCTTGATATGGTAAAGCCTGAAGAGAAAGTAGAGAGAAAACAAAACAATAGACAGCAAGTGATTATAATCTACGCCCTAAAAGCATCCTGGGATACGCTGATGAATTGGTAAGGGGAAAAGTCAGTTTACATTCTTTCAGTCGCAGTGACATAAACAGCCGAACATGTTTTGATTTGTACATCTTTCCGAGAGAAGAGCCTGAAGACGTGACGTCCTTCCTCATTTAGAGTAAAAAGAAAACCCTTCTCGTCTTTCCATGACACTGTGGAGATGTAAACCAAAGGAAGTTTTCTGCTTTGTGAAACTATTTTAGCTCTTTCACTGTCACTTGGATTTTGCACAGATGAACTCGCTAGTTTGTGGTTAATTAGCTTCTCTCGCTCTTAATACAAAGTTAATACAAAAGATAACCGTAGCTACCATGACATCACATGTTTGTTTGTTGAAGATTCAAAACGAACCTTTCCTCCGTCGCCATCTTGGTTATAAAAAAAACCGGATGTGACGAGGTGGGCAGGTTTGTGAAACTGATTATGATTAACAGCTTGCTAGCCAATGATTAATACCACAGGTGATCCTTCATTTTGCTGTGTGTGTGACAAAAATGATAAAAATAGACTTCTTTTATTCAATATAAACCCCAATGAGTGACTGAGCCTATGAATTCAACAGGAATGTATTTACAGAGGTCAGAAAACTGTTTTCTTTTTGACATTTATAGACCTCTTTGCAGCTGCAGCTATCGCCATCTGGTGGCATTCAGACAGAATGCAGGTTTTAGGCACTCGTGCATAGTCTTCTGGCCCAGATGTTCTGACCCATGTTTATTAATTTAACCAGCTAAGTTAGCACTCCACTCTCTTGTCCAAATATGGTAATGTTTGGGTTCGGAAAACTTGCATGGCAACTTATTGTGAAGCATCGGAATGGCAAAAACGCAAACGATGACCCTTTGAAATAAATCTAGAACCAGAGGCTGTTGTCGGATTGTAAATAAAAGGTAGATGTCACCAGTTTATAAGTAAACTATGCCGAAAATATGGTGGACGTTAGTGTTTGTTTCATGAGTTATTTCAGGGACAATTGCGGAGAATGCTTGGGTTTACTGTGAATAAATGATCGTGAGCCAAAAATGCCTGTGTGGGAAAAACACACAAAGTGCTTCCTTCACTGGTCAAACATGCCATCAAAAACATGTCTGTTTTCATATCAACCAAACAAATTGAAAAGAAATCTGATAGCTTAGTGGATTGTGTACAAATGTGTATACACGCGGTTCTCAAGAGGGAAGACTTCATGGTCCATTACTTTCAGGCAGCTGTTGTCACTTGACAAAGAGGTGGGGGCAGATAACAGCAGCGTTATCAAAACTGAATCTCTCTACTCCAACAACACCCTTTTCTCCCAGTTTTCCCTGAAGTATGCAGGAGGCTGAAACATCCAACCCTGCACCAGTCAATACTTCTTTTATGTCTTAGATTTGCACCTATGTGCTGTGGCAGGTACCTTCTCATTTGCTCTACAGAAATGATTGACCCTCATCAGTTTCCCCCCCTTTCATGCTTGGGTCAACTCTGAGGCCACTGTGTATTTAAGTCTTTAATTACACAGGCCATAAAGTCGTCAGTGTTGTGGGAGATCAGAGAGAAAATCGTCATCACCTGTGGTGATCACTCTGCAGGCGGTCCGGGTCATAAATCAGCGGGGTCTAACGGCCGCTCCTCCTGTTGAGGATTCAGATCTGACGTTTCATTTTTAATCAGGTGTGCTGTGGTTTAAACTCATCTGCGGCTTTAAATGTGTTTGAAATGTTTGGGAAGAAGTGACAAAGCTTTAAAAAATGCAAACACAGGCCAAGAATGAGCGGCATCTGTTTGCTACACAAACATTATCTGAGGTATGTGAGTGTTGCAAGTGTTTAATGTCAGTTGGTAGTTGTTAGGTATTTATTTACCGGTATTCCCTTGTTGGGACAGGTCACAGCACCAGTAAGGTAGAAATTTAAAGTGGAAATGTTTGCTTAATGTAGCAGAAAATGAAGTAAAGAGGTTTTTTTTCATTTGGGCCGTAGAGGAAATTGAACTGCACTATATGTATGTTAATAATACATTGAAGTATGTGAGTATTTGGACAATACCACCAATTTTCAGCATAAACTAAACGGTTGCACAAAAGTATTGGAATAATTAACGTATTACAGACATTCAAAGTAATCGGAGACATTTTAATTTAAACACTCTTGTTCATCAGGCTCTGTTTATGTTCAACTTTTATTATCAGAGCCAAGTATTTGGACTGATACAATTCGCCACAGCAGGTTTTAAATCAACCAGTTAAAATTTGATTTCAGTCATAATTTAAGGGGTTTAACATTACAACACAGCTCACCATTTTCAGAGGATTAAAGGTAACTGGAAACGTGGTTAACAGTTTTATGGCCTTTTGCATTCAACTACGTGAAATTAAGCAAACTTGCATTTGGTAGCTGCTCCCTGGAACTCTCAATATGAGCTTTAGACATGTCGATCCAACTGAGTGTTTCTTTTCCTTCTCGCCTCCTTGCTCCACATTCAGAAAATTAAATTCTAAGGAGTATGTTCTGAATGCTTCCTATTTATCATTGCCCCCCTGCCGTCTAAGAATGCCATCGGGCACGTAATAACCACCTGTCACTGCACTATTAGCGGGTTGCAGGTCTCCTCCCACGCTCTTAACATGCTCTCCCTGAGCTACACGTTGCTCCAAAGAGAGTGAATTTGTATGCAAATGGCTTTGCTTCCTGTTCTCTGCTTGGGCAAAGGGTGGGATTTCCTCATTCCTGACGTCTGACCCTTCCACTCATCTGTCTCACGTTTCCCTTCCCTTTAACGGCAGTCTGCCATCTGGAGATGGAGGTTATCACAGCAGACCTGTGGCCTCTTTACATTTGTTTACTTAAGACATTTATTTACCAAACCTTTGTGCTGACGTAGTTCTTGAGAATATGAACAGGTTATGTCTGTTGGTGTAGAAATCCTCATGTGCGCGCCTTTAAAGAGATCATTAGGGGAAATCTGCTACAAATGTCGAATAAAGACTCACCTCGATCATCTGAATGCTGTGGTTAGTTAATAGTGGAACTCTGATAAAAGTATAGTTTCTTTTATCATCATTAAGTATCTGGAAGTTAAGTCATTTAGAGCATTTTTAATGCTTTGTGCACCACATGACAGAATTTGAAGCCACAATGTGTTTTTTGTTCAACACGATTAGCACTGGTGTGGAGATATATCGTGGTTTGAATAAACTGCACTAGTTTAAGGTCTGTGATCTTGAGGAACAGAAACGGGTACCTTGGATGTTTGATCGGGTTCTCATAATTCACTAGAGAAAACTTCAAAAAGTGCATTTAGGATAAACATTTAAGGCTTTTATCACCATGTGAGATAGGTGGCTGCTCAGAGCAAGTTGGAGCAGATGAAATGTCTATTTTTTGTTGTTTTAACCTACATTTGATATCAGGCTCATCTTCTAGCCGGAATTCCTTCTGTGTAAACAAATAAACACATTTCCAAGTAATTTTTTAACACTCGTGAATGTAGCTTATGTCTGTGAGACAGTTTAATATAGTTCTTTTGAAGTTTTGAGATCTTAAAAAAGTATCAACCGAACCTTGTATACTTTGAAGGTCTATAAGTTGAACAGTTTTTGTAGCATAAAGTTGACATTTTGCACACCTACAATATGCTAAAGTTACTGTAGGGTTTGTGTTTTTCATTTAAAAAGGGACCTGAATTAACACAGATCCATCATGGAGACAAGTCAGATTTAGCCACACAGACTGATATTCACTAGGTTCTTTAATACAAGAAAATATCAAACTTAAATGTATGAATAATAAAGCAAAGACATAATATAACTGATGCTGAATATTAAAGACCATTTTAACAGCTCAGAAGTACAAACATGTTGCATGTCAGTAAATATGCAGTAGCATTTTCATCTTTCATTGTTATCTGTGTAATAATGGTAGATATTAATATTTTGAATTGTCCACCATAGAACAAATAACTATAAATATGGCTGGTACCAATGTAAATCTTTGCTGGCGTCCAGTCTGTTGCAGCCAATCATGGTTGAAGTTTAGGATATACGCAGTCTGCCCCAGAAACACTTTCTCCAAACACTACGGTGGAAAACTGGCAGAAATCGGCCCTCAAAATCCAGCGAAACATCCGTAATTTTAGAAAGGAATGTCACATTCCTTTGCAGTTGACTGAGCCCAGTCTTTCAGAGTGCCTCCTATCAGGAAGTGCTGCACAATGGGAGCAAATTGCCAGAAACACAAAGTCAGACATTTGGGACAAAGGTGGGGGCAGACAGAGGAAACCGTGTCAGCCCTCATACAATAACCTTTGCTGCCACACTCGGATTCAATAATAAATATATCCAAACATGAGCCAAAGTCGGATCCTCTGGGGAGAGACATTGATTAAGAATAAACTCAGAAGCTTTACAGCCAAAGTGATGAGTTACTCCTCTTTGACAAAAGGGACGATTCTGATCTGATTCAAACTAAACAAAGGTTTTTCAAACTTTAATTCAGGCAATGACAAGATACAGAGAAAACACACACACAGCACGCCTACAGCAAATGTTTTCATTCATATTTTCTGATGCATTTATTTATATTTTTCAAACTTACGGGGTTTCAGATGCTCTTAATGTCTGTCCTGCTAAAGCACGCTGTTAAAAACATGTCAAGTATTTGCGTTGTTTAAAGTCTTCAGTGTTTAATACGTGACCTAAAAAGACTACTTTACGTAAGCTGGATGTAGAATGTGAAAAGTGGCATTAGTCCTAAAAACGTGTATGAAGACAACATCCACCAGGTGCTCGCTGTGTTTTCAGCACTTATCTGCTGTATTTGATGCACTGGTCGCTAAATTAGCTCAAAATGCTGCTGGTTATAAGCACTGACTAAAACCATGATTCTTCAGGCTCATATGCAGCCGTGTGTCTTGTTATTATGTGAAAAACAAGAGCTTAGACATCATATTGTTATTCGTGATTATTTGGCAAATTGAATAACAAAGTGTAGTAAAAAAATATAGTCCTACTTCAAATATTAATCTTTATAGTTTTATAAATGACATTTATTTAAATGTCCTTGTTATGTTGAAAGACATAACACTTTTCAGAACCTCATAAATTTTATTAGTGGGTCGTTACAGCTTTTGATGACTGATAATGTATTGTTAACTATGTGGTGTTAGTGTGTTTAATCATTTTCAGATTCAGAGATTTGCTTTTGTTTTGGGGGGTAAGGGGATTATAAATGTAGTGATTAACCCTTTTATTACTGGCTTCACAATGGATATCTGTGTTCAGCAGTTCCAGTATCAAAGATATTTGGTGTCCGGAGGTCGACCACCTGCTCTCCGTCTGACACGCTGCCATTTCCAGGCTTCCAGCACCGAGACATCCATCTCTAGTGCTTGGCAGATGGTTCAGACTGAGAGGTTTTGCCCTCACCGTGGCTTTAGGAGGCGTCTTTATCTGGCCTGGAAGCTTTATCCCAGCCATCTGCTCACAAAGAGTCTGCATGGATTGGGGAGGGGGCAGGCGAACTTATATGTGCAAACACATACAGCAACAGTGTTGACACGAGGCTGATTGCTCAGGCTTGTGGCACTTTGTTGGATCCAAGAGTTTGGATCAGGCAAAGAGATGGTAACAGGTTGATTTTCTTTCTTTTTTTTACAGACCGCAGCAACATACTCCAGGTGTTTCTCTTTGTATTTTGGAGTGGCTGTAATGTACGTGCAGCCTGCTTTCTGTTTTGTATACACTGCATTCTTGTTGCAGGAGTCCATATGGTGGGGGCCTGACAGGTGCATCTGCCTCTGAGCTGCAGGGCAGTAGATACTGAGCAGCGCTTTGTTTCCACAAAACATCTGCCTCTTGGCCTGAAGCCCTGTGAAACCCAGCTAAACCCCAGTGTGGTTTCAAAAGTCAGCCATTCATTAAGATTCTCACAAAAGTCAACTTTTTATGTTGATGCTGGCTCAGCAGCAGCAGAGTTAATGGAGATAGATATGCAGGCCTGCATATTATTAAAGTGTTGTTATTATAAGCCAATCTGTTTTATTGCATTTCACAAATCCTTTCTTTGTCTTTATTTTTAAAAATCCAATTCTAAGTCAATTTTAGCTGTTTTAAGGGGTATTGCTAAATGTCTTGGCCACTGTGATACAGGAATTTGCCAGCTTTTGAGACGAAGTTTATTTAATTTTACATGTTTGATAAAAATCTGCAGAGTTCATTTGATAACCTCCTGTTTCCCAAATTCTTTAGATATAATTTTTCCAACATCGGGCAACATTCAAAGGGACGGCTTCAGAAGAAAGCTTGTGTTGTCTGTCGACACAAGTTGTGTGTTGTGAGCCAAACAAACGTTGCTTGTTTCTCCCGAAACGGCTGAAATGAGCTCAACATCTTCCAAAGGTTTCTGCAACAGTACCCACGAGGAATGTCTGTGGATCAGCTGTTCTGGTGTTTACACAGCTCGGATGTCACATCGGCACCTTCTCATTTTATATCAGAGACATCATTACCTCAGCGATATTTTTAGACTTGGAAGGCTTTAAAAATAAAATTACCATTACTCAAAAAATACAAAGGCACAGTGATAATAGAAAAGCCTTTCACACCGTGTTCTTTGTGTGAACTTGAGAAGCGGTTGACTTGAAAGCTTTCACTGTGCTTAACGCAGCAGAGAAAGAGTCTGCCCTAACCTGCCTTTGAAGGTGGCCTTCGAAACACTTGGGCTACGGTCTCTGAGGCGAGGAGGCGCGAATTACAACTGCCATCCTCATCTCATTCTTTAAGCACCTAGAACCAGGAGTTATTCATAAAGCGCGTTGCTCTGGCTGGTTTCACTTTTATTAGTGTGAGAAGAAGAAGAATTGATCTGTTCTGGTAAATGAGATGACGTGTAGGTGAACCTGTAGGCATATCACCACAGCGGTCACTCTTAGATATCGTCCCATAAAGCAGATGGTCAGCAGCATTCAACTCCAGTATGCTTAATTTCAAACTGTAATATTTATTTACAAGCACATCCTGGGTTTTTTTCAAGGAAAGATGTTAACCTCAGCCACAGACGGTATAAAAAGATGGACTTTATCCCCATGACATCATTCTTTTATTCAGAATTTAATAGTTATAGTATTCTTCAGTCTTCTTGGTTCAGAGTGATGTCAATTTTGTCCTTGAATGGTGATCTCGGGGCTCCAAGCGGTTGTCCGCATGCCTGCTACTCTTTGTGACATGATGCAATGCAAAAACTACCCATGCACGCCTTGGGCCGATTTCTATAACAGAAATGACTCTTCAACAGCAGAGTCTTTAGCTGTGTTTGGAACAGAGTATAACTGCCGCCTAAGACGTGCACATGCTTGCAAGTAACACCTCAACCTGCGTAACGGCCCAGTCATTAGCGCTTGCGGCTAGAATGCCGTGCTTGTATCTCAATGGTTTTCCAGTGAAACAAAACTTTAACTGTTGACCTGAATCACCCTAAACTGAGTCTGGAGCTGAATCAGGTGAATGCCGTTGCTGTAAAGAAGCCCACAGGGCACTCGTGGAAATATGTGTCCTTGTCTTATCTGTAAACAGCATCACCCACAGGCACAGTCCTGTTTCTTCCCCTCGCTGGTTCAGTGTCACTTGTTTACCTTCATGGTGAGGTGAGGAATTTCTGATGTCATCAGGTGCAAGAGGCCGTTTCATGTTAGACCTGCTGTAAGTCAGACATTTGTAAATGTTTTTCACCTCCAAACCAAACATGGCTGCTCATGTGTTTGGAGTGTGAGGACACACACGGGGTGTCTCCACTATCTGCTGCTTTCAGAATTGGTAAATACTCACACATACAATGAAAAAATCCACTTCATGTAGAAGGGGTGTAGGAGTTGGCATGCTTTTTTACGCTTATCTTAGTCCGATCCTGTAAGTGATTCACAGCCACTGTCAGCTAAGAAAAGGCTTGAAGTCATGAATTGGGACAGCCATGCAGCAGTGTTATTCACTGAAGAGCCCCCCCCCCCATTAAAAGAAACTGTCAGTGGCTGCCGGTTAACCTCCAGTTGTTCCCCGTAGAACAGCAGACTGGAGGCTCAGTTAGACCCTATGCACATGGTAATGTGAGGAATGCGGCCATTTCCTCCTTTCTGGAAAACAAAAGGAGCTGCTGAAGCACCAGGCTTGTCCCACCTCACATACCAAGGGCAGTGCTCCCAGATCGCAGTCTGCTTTGTGTTGGCCCAGTCAGCCCATCAACAGGTCCCAGTGACTGATCTTAGGTATCACTTCTGATGGCAATCGTCCTTGAAAATATGGCGTAAATTAGACTTTCTACCTTTCTTACCCGAGGAGTACACAGCCATAACACCTGCCACCTGTAAGAAACAAGTATGAGACACATGTAAACCTGGAATATATACAAAGAAATTAAAGAAATGCTTGAGAGAAATATTTTAGTTAGAAAAACTTTACATTGTTGAATTCATTGAAAACAAAATTATGTTGATTAAAGTGAAAAATCGAAGTCACTGCTTATGTCACAATGTGACTTGGTTGCCCTAAACGTTTACGTCCCTTTAGGCACTCTTAGTAACATTTAGACATGGGGATGGGTATTCTTCCACCAGGAGGAACCTAGGGCCCAATACAACATATGATCTGACAAGGGTATGAGGATTTTATCCTAGTATCTAACAGCAATCGGCAAACCACCTTCCCAGACCATCACTGACCTAGCTCCAAACTGGTCAAGCTATACGATGTTGCAGGCAGCATAACATTCAGCAGAGCATCTCTAGAAACATGCAGGAGTACCCCACTGGAGATCATTCTGTAGGGCTCTGGCAGTGCTCCTCCTGTTCCTCCTTACACAAAAGACCTTATACCAGTCCTCCTGGTGGGTTGATGCCCTTCTACATGCCTGTCAGCTCAGGATATATCAGTGACCACATTCTTGACACTGTGCTGGGAGACATGACAAACCTTCTTGGAGAAGATCTTGAAGGAACCAGACATCTGAAAGGGCTGCTTATTCTACCAACAGTGACAGCGATACCAAATCTCAATGAAGCTGAAATGACTTTGTGATTATACCGGAATTGAGTTTGGTTGTACGCAACTGTATTTTTTTAGGAGATGAGGTCTTTTGATGGCCACCACTCGATGTTTAGGCATACGCTAAAAATAACCCTCCAGCTAAAGGTTTGAGACTTGCTTCTAAAAAACAGAAATAGCTGAGTGGGTTTTTACTTTAGAGCAAATAAAACTGATAACACACTTAAAATGACTGTTTTACTACAGTGTAAATGTGATGAAATGCTAAAAAGAAGCTGCAACCAGAAGCTAAATGGCAAAAAGTAGCAAAGAGAAACTAAAATGGCAAACATAAGCACACAAAGCAACACTTCCAGATGCATTTACCCTTTATACCTGTATATGGATGAAATATTGTAAATGTGTCTACTGTCAAACTTTAAAGGCGATTTAAAAAATGCTGCAGCTAATTAGCCTAGCTTAAAGACAGGATGCTAGGAGACAGGGCTACCCAGCAATTACTTAGCTTGGCAAAACTCTCACTCTAGTCTTTGGTAATGACTCACCTGTATATTCTGTTTTTCCCAAAAATATTTCTATAAATATGTCTTTAAAAGAATAAAAACTTTATTAAACAAAAAAGTTTTTTTTTCTATCGTGGGTTTATTCTACCAAGTGACTGGCATTTCTGTTTGCTTTGTTTTAATGATTTATGGTCTGATTATTAGGTGTTTGACTTCTCGTGTAGCCTGCGGTATAATGCTGAGACAGAAGTACCTGGAAATTACTATTGTTTGTGGCGTGGGAAAGGTTGCATAATCTAATTTCCAGGCAACAGGAATGCACAGTCACTCATACGCTTCATGTTACCAGCACAGTCTTTCCACATATAATTGGTGTGTGTTTGTTTAGCTGTCCTCTATGGATAGAGATGACTTATTATCACAGAGATCCTAAGCTTTATAAAACTGAAATTCAGGTTCAAATTTGTATAAAAGGAGACTATCAAAAGCATCACTCCTCACATGATCTTTGATCACTTTCATAATGACTTTATAGTTTCAACTGCCATTTCAAATCTTAAATTCTGTTTTATTAAGTATGATCCCAAATGGAGTCAAAAAGGGGGCTGTTGTATCATGTAATTGTTTAACCCATGAGCGTGTAGTGTTCTTCACTTTGTTACGTTTGGTTTCAAAATATCAGTGCTACACTACCCAATGGGTGACATTACCTCGTCTATGTTAATCTTTTATATATTAGGGTTTTACCTGCTAATAAAAATATTAGCACCCTCTGAATAGGCTTTGATATTATATTAAAATGATCAGACTCACTGCTTTCCTTCACTCAAGCTTAAAATGCATTTTTTTTGCTTATCAGATGGCTAAAAAATACCAGGGGAATTCACAGGCTTCTGTAAAGCCAAACTGATTCTTTGCCCCAACTGTATGTGGGTCAGTTATGCTTATGTGCATAGTGAGGGCAAAAGGGCAGTTTTGGAGCCAGAAGAACCTACGCTGAACCAAAGACTGAATGTACAGAAACCGGTATCATTCTGTCTCATTACATATCGACAAATGTGTGAGGTGTCATAAACCTAAGCTTATCCAGAGGATCATTAAATGGTGAAACCTTTTTATCAGTTCTTCAGCATTCTTTAGCAGCTCTTGGACTTCAACTGCCATGCAAATCGATACCTGCGACTGTTTAAGATAAAGCAACCTGCCCTGTCGGCTGCGAGCATCACATTAAAAAGAGAAGACTTGTTTACACTCACTACAACCTCAAATCACTGGATCAGTTTGATGGTGTTCATGCACTCAATAACATTACTGCTGCACAGCCCCCACTGCCAGCTGATCCCAGGGTCTACATCCACATGCAGCCGGTGCTTGAGGTGGAGGGGAGAACAGCAGATGGCAGGGCTGCCCCCATCATGTCTGCTTTCTTGGGAGAACAATGCATCTCTCAGAGCTCTTATTAAAGGAGGGGAGGGGGGGTTTCAGTCCGCGGACAGCTGGCAGGCAGCATGCCTCACGTCGCCCCTCTCCCCTCCATGTCCACACATACACACTGCAATTAACTGGCACGGGCTGCGGCTTAAATATTTACCAGGTCCATGCAAACAAAAGAAAAAAAGATTAGTCCAGGTCTCAGTGATATGACATCATTTTTCATCTGCAGCTCAGTGTAGCAGGTATATAATCTGTTACCGAGTTTGTGTCAAATGTCAAGTTTGTGTATAAGGATCACTGAGCAAGAGGACCAAAACGCAGGACAGAGTAAAAGCTCCAAATCCAAATCTTTTATCGGGTCTGAGGTCATTCAGAGGTGGGCAGACAACAAACCAGGTGAGGATGAGCAGGCAAATGAAAGGTCAATAAAACAGGTACAAATGTACAAGGAAACAAAAATTCAAGAAGAGAAGAACTTTGAACAGGGAAAATAGCTGGAATGTTTGACTTTGATCGTCTATAGTTAGATAGCCATAAAAGGTGGACATGGGTTCTGGGGCTAGAAAGCGAAGCCAGTATGGAAGTGCCTTAAGCATGCATTCTTTTTTATGAAAAGCAGGGGGTGAGTCTATAGTTATAAATAACAACTGTATAACATTGTATAAAAAACTATGAGGAAAAAGAGGCTACAGTTTACATGATCTATGAGCTCAGTAAAAAAACTCCCTTGATGTGATATTCTGGTTTGTTGCTGGTTAAAAGTTGCATTTAATACAACACGATGTTCAGTATGGAGATTATGATCTTCATAAATCAGGAGAAAGCTGGAGATTGTGATGGGCAGGCCTACCTTGTGATCTGCAAGTTTCTGTTGGGTCCATCCTTTTCAGAAAGATAACAACCACAGAAATGTTTAGCCTGAGGCTTGAAAAAAACAAACAAGACTTTGCCTAGCTTCATAGTGTGTTAAATGTATAGCATAACTTGATGTACACTTTCCCAAATATGTAATGAGACGTCTTTGTGAATGAGACCTCAGCAGCCGTGATAGGTCTGGTTGGTCGAACTGAATAAAATAGGCCTTTATTGTCACTGTACGTGTACAAACAAATTGTGGTACGTACATGTGGCATAAATGCAGTTTGCTCATTAGCACAAGGATAACACTTCTATGGAACGTAGGGCTGCTTGCTAATGAAGCTAGTTAAAATAGTTTGTATTGTGCTGGCGGAGATGCATGCAGCTCTTTTCATACCTCTGATGTATGCACTGATATGTCATTGGCCATCTTTCATATACAGTCTATAATAAAACTCGCCAATAAGCTTGGAATCACGTAAAGTTGCTGCTGTTGTCTGAGCTTGGTTCTGCTGCTTTAGATAAAGCAGTGTTTAAAAGCCTCACTGTGGAAACTGGCGGATTTTTCTTGATTTTCTGACATGAAAACAAAGTTACTGAAGTAAAAGAAATTAGTAATAAAATCAAGGATTCAGTTTGTGATGAGAAACGGAGACAGACTGGCTTAATTTGGCACGTCTAAGTTAATGTCTAAAAATAAAATATAATGATAATATAATAAAACTAAATAGCGTTTTGTGACATTTTTTTTATTTTGACGCAAAAATTCTTCGAAATATAAATTTTTTTTAATATTGCATTCTTAAAGTATTTGAACAGCTATTTTACTGCTTTTTATCTTTTTTGTGCGGCAGTGCCACAGAAACGTTCAAACATGAGAATGCAGGGACTTAAATCTTCCTCAGCTATAGAAACTGTGCATTCAAATGTCCTGAAGCCGCACAACAAAAAACAACAACGAGCTCTTTTACATGACACAAGCAGCCAGCTGAGGGGCTGCTGCTTCTGCTGCTCTGAATCCATTTTTTTTAAACACACCGCCCCTCTCTCTTCCTCTTCCTCCTCCTCATCCTCTCCCTCCTCCCCTCTGCTCTGCTTTTGATCCCACAGGGACTCGGAGCCTTTGCATTCCTGTCATTCCAGCCGCAGCGAACAATCAGCTCTCAGTTATTTATTAGTGCGCCTCGCAGCTCCGCTCTGCTCAGTCTGCTGCCTGCTACCCGTCAGCGCGCACACATGCGCACGGAGGAAAGGAGCTCCGCACACTTGTGGACGTTTATTTTGAACAATAAGCGCAGATCATTGATTTGAGATACGACGGCACCGCTCACTGTGCGATGAGACAAAAAATTTGGTGAGTTTAGCATTTTATCTGAATAGGTTTATCTGAACGTTTTCTGTCGGTTTGTGTGTGGACGGAGTCCACTCCGGATGGAGTTACTTACTTAACAGATTACATCTGAGTCCCGTTTTAATTCATGAGCCACACACAGATCCATCCATTTACTAAACAGTCTCATTCATGCAGGAGCTATAAAGGCACAAACCATTCAAATGTAGAGTTACCCATAAAGCTTTTGCATTTTGTGTTTTATGTGTTTATAATTCAAACTCAAATAGTAAAGAATTTAAAGACTTTTCACACTTTGTAAAAACAAAACAAGAACATTTACTTTGGCCAAATTGACCCTGTGGCGGCCGGTTCTGGTCACCAGGCCCTATGTTTCACACCCCTGACATTAATGTCTTTAAACTGATTTTTAAATAATCTTTACTGCTGCTTTTTCAGCTTGGAGGATTAGACTTGATGATGTTTTGCGTAATTCACTCTTGATCTCATGTAGCTGTGTAGCTATTTTGTGCGGTCAGGACACATTGTAGTGGTTTAATAAGGCATTAATTTTACTCTCTATCCAGATTTTCACGTTGAAAGTTAAAATGAGTTAATTGTATAAAGTATCCAGTGCATTTTAAAGCATCCATCATTCATATTCTGAAGACTTTATATGTCTTCATCATGTTTTGGGCATTATCTGATCCTGAATCACTGGAATCTTTTGAGTCTGTGCAACCGTTGAGTATTATGCTTGTGTGACTGGAGAAAGTTATGCATTGCAGCATGTGGGCCATAAAAACTGGATCTCCAGTGACATCACTATCAGGGGTATTTCCAGCTACAGCTCGTGCACACACAGCATTGTGTAACAGAAGTGTGGATAGGTTTGTGCAGTGTTGAGTCTGACCACAGTTCTTTTCCTTTCAGATGTGTGATTTGTGAAGCGCCCACGCTGCCACATCGAGGCTTGTTTGTGTTTCGTTTTTTTTTTTTTTAAACTGTCTTTTCATTGGCTGACATGAGAACTGCCGAGGAGTCCTCTGGAACGGTCCTGCACCGTCTCATCCAGGAACAGCTCCGCTACGGAAACCTGACTGACACGCGCACGCTTCTAGCCATCCAGCAGCAGGCATTGCGTGGAGGCAGCAGCGGCGGCGGCACCGGCAGTCCCCGCTCCTCTCTGGAGAGCCTCACTCAGGAGGACACTCAATACATCCAGATGTCAACAAGGCAGGAGCCTCAAGGTCAGGAGCACCAAGGAGACAGCTTGCACTCTGAGAGCCCCGTGTGCCACCTGTACCATCTCCACAAGGAGGAACTGCCTACTTACGAGGAAGCCAAAGCCCACTCCCAGTTCCTGAACTCTCAGAAGGGGCAGGCGGAGCACAATGGACCCAGCATGGATGTAGTGGGAAGTGGACGTGAGGCACAGTGGGATCTGAAGAGAGAGCACGCTCGCTCTCTCAGTGAGAGACTCATGCAGCTTTCTCTGGAGAGAAACCGGTCTAGGAACAGTCTGCCTATGAGTCCCTCACACAGCTACCCACAGCTCTATAATCATCACAATAATGTTTTAAATGCTGCGACACCTGACAGACAAAGGGCTCAGCCGTGTGCAGAGCAGCGAGGACCACCTCCAGACTATCCTTTCTGTGTCAGACTTCCTGGATACATGCTCAGCCACTCACAGGAATATGTGCAATACAACCAAGACCCCCATCCTCCCCTCTACACACAACAGCACAGGTAACATCCACAAACACATGCGCTATCAAAAAAGAAGAACAGCCCCAGAGAAGTCTGCTGTTCTTTTATTTTGGCGGTCTTTTCAGCACTGTTGCTATCTCCTGTCTGCAGGTTTGTGTCTGCTCAGTCGCAGGAGACTCACAACAGCATCACAGCAGCTTCAGACTGCAACTCCCCTCGGAGCGACACATTAATGCGGGAGAACGAGCGGCTCAGGAAGGAACTGGAGGTGTACACGGAAAAGGCCACCAGGCTTCAGAAGGTGAGAGGATGGTAGTGAATGGTTCGTTTAGGTCGTGAGAAAACAAAAGTTTTTAGCTGGGGCAGGAGGTGACGGGTTTTCTCACTAATTCAGAGCATGGAATCTCTACAACGCATCTCCTTTTGTCTTTAAAAACATGTCGGCATGTGAGGAGATAAATGGCTGGCACCTGGGATCACGAGTGTTCAGTCTGGAATGTTAATTCCATTATTCATTCACGTAGTATTAAAGAGACATTTCACAGCGGGTGGTATTCAGTAGACTAATTAGCCTCATTGATATTAACATTTGCAACATAAACCAGACAATATGCAGGAATTCCTCCCCCAGAGACTCATTTTCTCTCTTTCTTCCCAGTTGGAGTTGGAGATTCAGAGGATATCTGAGGCTTATGAGACCCTCATGAAAGGCTCTGGAAAGCGAGAAACTCTGGAGAAAACGATGAGGAATAAACTAGAGGCAGAGGTTAAGAGAATGCATGACTTCAACAGAGACCTGCGAGGTAAGTTTCCATTTTTATTTGTCTGTCTCCTGGCTTTAAACCTACCTTATGCGTATGTGCTCATTGTGGTATGCTGGTCATCTCTGTGCAGAGCAACTCGACGTGGCTAACAAGCACAGAGCGGACTGCGCCGACCCGAAGCAGCACGTCTTTGTCAAACTCTTGGAGCAAAGTGAGTCCACATCAGTCTTTTGTTACAAACTCCTCTCACGCTGCAGTTCATCACAGATTCAATCACAATTCCCTGTGAAACACTGAACAATAGCAGGAACATAGCTGAGCAGGGATTGGTTTCCTTCTTTAGTGATGTGGTGCTGTCTACATGTTGTCACACAAATGGGTGTATCTCCCCTGTAAGTTACTTTTGGCACCTAGACTCCAGACCTTTTTTTATGCTGCAGTAAATGTGGCCTGGATTCCTGAGATGTTTTTAGGGCTTTCAGGGTGTTTGCCACTAGGAATGCCCCCCCCCTTTTTTTTTTTTTTTTTTACTGATGTGCTCAGTTTTGCATCGCTACTAATGACCTCCCTTCTCAAGGGGAACTAATACGTCTGGGTGTCCTGGCCTAACTCTACATGACCCATGACTTGCTCATTCTCCTTATTTGGGCATTTCTTTTTCATGCCATAGCTTAATGATGATCGGCCAGTTGTGAATATTTCTTTGCTCCCTTTTAGCTCTGTGCAGAACTGAGCTGTAGAGAAATCCCTACAGCGAGGATTAGGTGGAATAACACTTATGTTGGAACATTTGGGCAGTAAATGCAGTCGTGTCAGTGTCTATGATTATCTTTCCCAAACGGTTATCTCAGCATAGCAGAGAAAAGCAGTACAATAGTGGGATGTGTAGTTTATATGTTTGTGTTATGAGAACCACATGAAATATATTTTGAGCTGCTTGTTTACTTCACGTCCTCAGAGGCATTCCAGAGCTTTTACCAGTACAAGGCTATGCCTGTGTGCGTAAGTGGATAAGAGGAAGTCTGCATTCCCTCCACAGGCATGCACTCATGTTGTGTAATCAGCCCCCTTTTAAAGAGGCACATCAGTTAAACTTTCTAAAAGGGCTCATTGAAATGCAGACTAGCTTTCAAAGATTCAATGAGAAATATTGTTTTTACTGATCCCATGTTTACGAGGGCAATAAACTTAGCAAAAAATGAGGTGTCAAATGTTTTAATGTTGAACCACATGCCTTTATGTCTGTTGTTGGGTCACATTCCTTAGAAAATGCACTGAAATGCTCCCGAAGTGAAGGCTTCACTGACCCCAGTGAAGGCCATGGGAGCTTCTCTTTAGAGGAGACCAATTTAACTCTTTTTTTTTTTCAGTGATATAGTTTTATAGGCTTAAAAAATCAAACAAAAGCCAGGAAGAATCTCAAAAGATTTATTTTTAAGTTGCTAACAGCCTCGTCACCTTCATTAACCTGCTGTTTCCTGTATTGCAGATGAAGAGCAGCAGCGGGAGCGCGAATGTCTGGAGAAGCAGATTCAGCACCTGCGAGTGTCCAGGGAGGAGTGCCAGCGGAAACGGGAGCTGATGGAGCAGGCTCTGGCCTCGGCGCAGACTCGCAACCGTCAGCTGGAAGAAGAACTTCAGAGGAAGAGGGCGTACGTGAAGAAAGTGGAGAGGCTGCAGAGTGCGCTGGCCCAGCTGCAGGCCGCCTGTGAGAAGCGGGAAGAGCTGGAGCTCCGGCTACGCACGAGGTTGGAGCAGGAGCTAAAAAGCCTCAGGGCACAACAGGTGAGGAAAACAAGCCCCCCCCCCCAATGGTTCAGTTAGCAGATTTTAACAATGTGAACATGTCCTAGCGGCTTATCCTATAGAAACACTTGGCTGGTTCACAGGGTGAAAGGGACCAGCATTAGTCTGCTAGAGGATTCCTGCATAGTTAAAGTAGTAAAAGTGGATTGAGGGATAAACACATTTTCAGAGAGTCAGATTTAGAGCATTTTGTTTCCTTGGGTGTTAAACGCTCTATTCTGTCTACCGTTTCAGTCCCAGAACCAGAGCACTGATTCCACAGCTTCAGAGCCGAGCTCGTCCAGGTTGCAGCAGCATCTGAGGGAGAAGGAGGAGCGTATCCTTGCCCTGGAGGCAGATATCACCAAGTGGGAGCAAAAGTACCTGGAGGAGAGCACCATGAGGCAGTTTGCAATGGATGCAGCAGCCACAGCTGCAGCACAGAGGTACAAACAAATCTGTCAAAATGGAGTGAAGATTCAAAACGTAAAAATTGGGGGATTATTTAGAAAACCGTCTATTTTATTTTCAGAGATACAACTATCATCAATCACTCCCCGCGGCACTCTCCGGACAGTAGTTTTAATGAAGACCTGCCGTTGTCCCATCACAGACGTCAGGAGATGGAGAACAGGTGATCATCTTTTCATCCATACTTCATTGTTTCCTTCTGCCTGCGCTGTGGTGTTTTTTCTAAACTCACGATGTTCTCCGTGCGTTCAGGATCCGCGCTCTTCACGCTCAGCTCCTGGAGAAGGACGCGGTGATCAAAGTCCTCCAGCAGCGCTCCAGGTTGGAGCAGAGCAAGCCTGAGAAACAGGGGCTTCGTTCAGCCAGATCCGTCCCCTCCATCAACATAGCGACCGGCGGCATGGAGAACAAAGGTGAGCTTCTTCCCTTACTATTCGTGCCGAGCTGAGGAATCTGGAATCTTTAATTACACACGCTATCCTGTGACAACTGCCAGACAGAATGCGCACACCCTGAAAAAGACAAAAACAAGTAGGACACAGCCCTGTTTTTAAACTGGAATGCATATCATCTCTCACTCCAGAATAGCCCCATCCAGAATAGTCATGGGAAGAGCTCTGCGCGGCAGATGTTCAGGAGCGCGTAAATGTGGATGTAGGCGGGTAATTAAGCAGTTTCTTCTCTTTGTCTGCAGGAAAGAGCCTCTCAGATGACCAGACAGGTTCAGCTGTGCTGCAGCCCAAGCTGCTTGCTGCTGCTAAGGTCCTGAGCCGAGACTGCAGCACGCAGAGCGACGAGGCCTCACAGGAGCCTGAGGCCACAGCAGAGCACGGCAAGCTCAAGATGTGTGAAGCAAGCTCAGCGGCTACACCTGGTGGGTTTTTCGAAGTGCTTAAGGCCCAGTCAGCTCCTCACAGCTCATTTTAAGAATGTGTCATTGAATTAAATAGAAAAATCACTCCGACAAGTAGCTTTACATTGTTTCCTCCAGTCAAATCAGCAAACATGAATATTACAGCTGAAACACTCGGATCAAAAAAGATCCACAGAGGCCTCTGGCCACGCTGCGTTTCTACCATAATATGGTTGAGAGAAAATAGTTCCTCCAGGAACCACGTGGTAACTGGGTCATGATTTCTAGAAAAAAAAGATGTTGCTACTTAGTTTTCACATCAGGTTTTTGGTGCTTTCAGCACCGCAGGGCAAGTGCAGACCTCTTCACAGAGGATATTTCCAAAAACGAGCAACTCCAAAACAATCTGGACGTATAAATAACAGATATTTATCTAAACGAATGACACGTGCATCGGCAGTTTGCCTTCCAGTGTTGTTTTTTCTAATCTATAAATTCTGTCCTGCCTGTAGAAACCTCGGAGGAGCCAAAGCTTCCGCCGAAGATGCTAAGGAGCCTCAACAGCTTGGGCGCAGACGTGGTGGAAATCCTCATTTGAGCGCTCGCTGCGGCTCGTATGACTGACAGCAGCACTGACACAGACTCTTGGCTGAGACTTTAAAGGGCTTCCTCGACGTCTGGCTTAAATCAACATGTGTGTGCTGAGATTTCCTTCTGCTGTTTCTGCACAACTCATAAACGGGCAGTTGGGATTCGTTCACGGTACCTGGACAGTATTTCAGCGTGACAGGAACTGGGCTGCTGACTGTGCATATATTGTGCATGTTTCTCTTTTTATTTTTTAATTATGTATTGTATTTATACATGTAAATGCTGCTCATAATTGATGTGATTTTGTTTGTCCTAAATGTGCACCACTTTCTTTTTCTAATTATATACACATGACTCACTTCTTGGTTTTGTTTTCCAGTAGCATCCCTGTTACCATGCCCTCTGAAAGTAATGGGAATATTTATAAAATGACTCAGAATTTAACAGAGCTAAATTAACAGTTGCCCTCCTCTTTAAAATACATTCGGAGGCCTTGCTCGCAGCTCAGAGGGGGATTTGGAAACATTTTTTTGAATGCGAAGCCTGCAAAATGCCTGCTCGGTTCTCTCTTTAAAAAGCCTGTGAGGATTGACGCCGTTTCTCTGGGGTCCGGTTTTCCAGATCCCCGGCTAATGTTTGGGGCCTCAGAAGGTGGCTACCCAGCGTTTCGCTCCCCTCCCATGCCACAGAGGAGCTAATCTTCTCACATTCCTCGCTGAGGGAATGCTCCCGTTAAAGAAAAAGGCTATCTAAAGTCTGACCCTTCGCCCTTGTTAAAATGGCAGGCATTCTCCACATGACTCCTTTTCTGGGGTGGTTATTTCTTCTGAGTCGTGGTAGCTGGATCTACCACGAACGTTGAAACGGTCAACTATAATTGGCCCACATTTGCTACTCCATCGCTGTTATATTCAGCTGTTTTTCAAGTATCTCACATTTCTGGGTAGACTATACTGTAAGCCTAATATGGACTCTTCTATTTATTTCTCCCTGCGTGATGTAGGATCACTGAACACTGATGAATGTACACTTCTGTTTTCAATGAATGTGTTTTCTATTTAACTGGAATGTGCCACACTCCATGGGGAAAGGACATTAAAACTCATCATCAGTGGATTTCTGAAGAAGCCAATAAGCTCATCCAGTTTTTAAATATTAGCGTGTGAAACCTCACGTTTACCCGATGTTCTCCTTCATCCTCCATCACAGTGCATTTGCTGGTCAGTGCAGTGTGTCAGAGTTACTGCCCTTTGCTTATTCTGCAACATGTTTACACAAATGGCTGTTTGAAGTGAGAGAAGTTAATATATTTTGTAATTATTATTTTTTTCATATCTACTTTAAATGGTCTTGTTTCCTGGTGCCAAAGATGGACTCTATCTTTAAGTTATAGTTGATGATGAATACAAAAGGTTGTGTTAAGTTGCCTCGCTTCAGCTGGTTGACCCAACGTGATGTTGCTGTGAACTTTTGTAAAGGAAACATTTGTATGTATGCCTTAACATTTCACAATAATAAAGTTTTAATATATTCCTGATAAAAGGCTCTCTGTTCTCTTCACCGAAGGAAAGCCGTAGATGTCACCCGCTGGTTTGTAAACATTTTAAATCTGAAATTTTGGTGCTTTTGCCAGCTTTTTTGGAACCACAAGTGACCATATTTGGACAATTAGAAGGATTTACTTCACCCGCTAACATCAGCTAGCTAGGTTTACTGAATCCAAATAGGGTGCACCAACGGTTCCTCATTAGTTCAAAGATAAAAAGTTTAAAAATCACCTCTTGCAGTTGTTATGAAGGCAGATATCAGCTATAGAAACAACCATTTATATCAGGCTGTAAAGACGGTGACCTCGCCTTCTTCTTTTAGCTGCCCCCTTTAGGATCGCAACAGTGGATCATCTGCCTCCATCCCTAGCAAACCCCTTTGTCACACCAACCGTCTGCCTGTCCTCGTTCACTACGTCCATGAGTCTCCTCTATTTTCTTCATGCCTGGCATCTCCATCTTTAGCGTCCTTTGTCCAGTATATCCAATATCTCTCCTCTGCAGAAGTCCAAACCATCTTAGCCTCTCTAACTTCATATCCACACTTGAACTGCTCCTCTGACATACTCATTTCTAGTCACTCCCAGTGAAAATCTTAACATCTTCAGCTCAGACACTTCCAGAGTGGCCTCATTTCTTTTTGTCACTGTGACCCTTTCTAAACATCTCAGTGACCTCAGAAATCTTCGAGTTTGAAAAATTCAGCCAAAATCCTCTATCCTCTGTCCACTTGAGGCTGATCCCCAAAGTGACAAAAATCTACTAGTTTTGTAGTTTTGGTCTCTTTAGATATACTGGATTTAGGGGATGACCAGGCTGTTGGGGTTAAACATTTGTACTTACTGTTTGACTCCAAGTTTTCTTTAAAATGTCTCTCCTCAGTCATCAGTCATCCTTCCAATAAATCTACTACACCAACTGAGCCAAGATTTTCTCTATTCTTCTGTGACTTCTATGACTGCTCAGCTGTGGTTGGTCTTCTTCAAGCAGAGACACAATATGATGTACAAAAACTCTGCAAGTAACAAAATGTACCGTATTAGTTTCACAGCAATCTTTTTCTATCTTGCTGTTAAGATAAAGGCATCTTGCATGACAAATACCAGAAGCTGTACCTCAAATCCTAAGAAAATTAAGTTCTTGAGGATTTTAGATTTCATCTCACACAAAGTGATTCTCCAAACCTGCCCAGCAGGAACTAATCCACACGAATTCTCAGAAAATAAGAGAACCTGTAATGTTACTCAAGTTAAATGGAAATACAAATTTAACCTCAAATAATCAGATCAAATGCCAAGTAATTGATTGTATTTTGATGTGGATGTGCTTTCTTATATATTCTCAAGATGTGCAGGGACATGTAGGAATTCCTCGGTAAACTTTTAATTTTAATGTAAATATTTTTGTCTTCCTTGTTCCCCCTTGCTGAGGTTGGAATTTCATTCCTCGGATGCCAGACATTTTCCTCTCGCTGCCTTTACTTGTCATAGGCGAGTGCCACTTTTCTCAGGCGGGGAAAAGCTGCAGTAATAAATCGCCATGTGTTGAGTACCATTTTCAGCTTTGGCACCATGCGGTCTGTGATTTCCCATTATTTTGGTCCTATCTGTGCAAATGCAGATCACATTTCCTGACTCGTATGTCAGTAACTGTGAGTGAGGTGAGGCTCAGCTGAGGGGAAAGGTTAGGATTACGTGAGCACTAAGTTTGAACAGCATCATAGTGGGAAATTTAGCTGAAAAGTCATCCTCATCCAGTCTGCATGGAGAAAGGTTAAACCTTCATGTATGCATTCCACATACATGCGGACTGGAGCATAACTTACAAAGACTGTTGTCAGGTTATCGCCGTGATTTCACCACTGTGACTCCTGCCAACTGTGCGCGTGATCCAATCAGAGTGGATCAAGAACAGATGTCAATGTTCTGAATTTCGACTTTGTTTGTTTTTCATGGTATGAAAGTGCAGACTCGTGTGAAATGCACTCCACATAATTCACGCTTCATCTACAGTCAGAAAAATGTTAAAGTCAAGCGCCATTTGAAGCAATGCGAGATACAATCGAAGTGTGTGTGAGGAATGAAGGGGACAGTTGGTAACAAATCATTTGTCCTCCTTTCCTTTTGAGCACATTTTGTACTAAAGGCATGTGTGAAATATTTGGAAAAATAACTGTGGGGCTCTGTGTTTTGCCTTGATTTCCATGGAGATTCCAAAACTTCCTGCCTACAGCAGCCATGGAATGTGCCCCCGCCCCCTCAGCGTTTCCACATAAATCAGGGCACTGACTTCTAATTTTAGGGATGTTAGAGAGACGATGCAAATCTCTCAGAGGAGGCCACTGGAAGCAAATTTTTCGGCCTGAGTCCACTGCAACATTATTTGCTGAACTGCTCGACTTAATTCAATTAAGCTTTATTTATAAAAAGTCCGTTTACAATAACAGTCACCTCTATGTAGTACGGTAAAGACTCAACAACATTAGATCAAATGAGCACCACTTGGTGATGGTGGGGACGAAGAACTCCAGCAGAAGACGCATCCAGCAGGGAGGAGCTGACATCTTAGAGAAAAGGAGCTTACTCTGCTCTCCTACTTTTCAACCCAACGTCACAGCAAAGCTCTGTCGATTTCAGCGGAGCATTGTTTGGGTGACATGTCACTCTCTGTCACGTTCTCATGAGGATGATGTCTTTTTATCTTGCTAAAGTGTTTTGTCTTGGTTTTTTTTAAGACAAAAGTCCAAGTCATCATTATCAGCTTCTGCAGCGTTTTATCAGCACTGTTCATGTGCAGCATGTCTTTAAGCTCCATCCATCTATTTTCTTCTTCTTACCCAATGGGCTGGGGCCTAGAGTGAGAGGGGGGTACACCCTAGACAGGCCACCAGTCGATGGTAGGACCAACATAGAGAGACAGACAACCATTCACACTTACATTTGTGCCATTAATCATTTTATAATCTCCAATTAACCTAAGCCTATGTATATCCTTGGATAGTGGGAGGAAGCTGGAGTACCTGTAGAGAACCCATGCAGACACGGGAGAACGTGCAAACTCTCTGGCCAGATGGTGACTTTGAATCCAGTTCAAACTTCAACTCCACTTTGCCCATCGGGGACCCTCAACATGAACATCTGAACATGATCCTTCATCTGCTCTATGTTGATGTGTATATATTAGCCTAACTATATCTCTGTAGCTAGCCACCAGCTACCACATCATTATATGTTAACATCTGGCTAATGTAAGTAACTTTCTGCTAAACCTTACAAATCCTTTTTTTTCATGGACGCCTGGACATGAAACTTTACTGTAACATCTGGGAGAACAGCCAAACTGAGTTGAAAGAATCTGGAGCTTTGTGAGCTCTCTGTGGTGCCTCAGTGTTTGATTGAGTTCAGACATAATGACTTGTTTAATTAATTGAGTTGTGAGATAATGAAGCTGCCATGTTTAAAGGGGTTCTTGGGGAGAGTATACTTCATTAACCACGGAGAACCTCTCTTTGGTGCTTTAGCTGGTTGCTGTCTGGGTCTGCTAGTGGTTTCCAGTGAATCAACTGTGCTGCACAATCCAGAAAGGCCGATTCATTGTAGGGAAGGAATTATTAGATGAGTCAAAACACACTGTGTCTGTAGCAACACGGAGAGACGTGCTGCAGAGGACAACCTTCATGCCAGAGAAAAACCAAAAAACCAAAAAAAAAAAATGAGTCAACGTTAAGATCAGACATTGTACAGCTGTGAAAAGTCACTTAACTGAAGTCTGAAATGGTTATGAGTAATTAACAATGCAGACAAATGAGTCAGAGTCAAACTGGTATGTCACAGAAAAACAGTGTTTCTTTCTTTTGCTTGTACTCATGTACTCATGTTAACATTTCCTTGATTTTTAATCACTGATCTTACTAACTTACTGCTTACTTCCTTGGACTCATTTAATCGTTCCAAATAAAACCAGTCACAAATAATATCCCAAGAATTTACGAGTGTTTCACAACTTAAAGAAACATACCAGCAGGTGTATGCAACTGAATAGGCACAGCTGGGGAATTCCATGGCATGCCTCAGCATGCAGCAGTGGTTGAATAACCCTTTATGATCCAGGTGGATATAAATGATGACTATGTGGAGAGAGCTAATTGCTGATGAAAGATCGTTTGTGAATTTTTACTCATGTTAATGTAGAAATTAAGAAGAACTTGACACTGTTTTAACACTTAAGTGGGAAAATACTGTAGTGACTTAAATAACTGTTATACTTTATCTTCAGATATACTCTTTTAAAATGTTCTCTTTTAGTTTATCGTACCAATACTCTTTTCCTTTATATAATTAATCATTGGTGTGTGAAGTTTATCGTTTTGATTTTTCTTTAGTTTTGGGTTCCAGTTTTATTATTACTCGTACCTCCCTGTGTTCCTCTGCTTTGTGTTTACTAGGAGTTTTCCTACTTCCATATTTAGCAGCATTTAGCATTTCCTGTTTTACTTTGAAAGAGTTTTTATTTTCCTGTGACTGCTTTTTCAATCTTTCTGTTGGTCTGGTTGTCTTGACTGTTTTTACACGTTGTTAATTACTATGTCCTGCATCTCTTTTAACTCTTTTGTATAATCCCGGTCACGCAACAGTATATAATCTTATGAAACTTAATATTAATACAATTTAATATTAATGTTCTCTAATATTATCCTAAATTATAAAACATGAAAAAAACAGAAAAGGTGCCATAAATTTGATAGTCAGAATCAGAATCAGAAAGACTTTATTTATCCCCAAGGGGCAATTAGATTTTAGCTTTGAAAAATAGTGCAAACTAACTGAAGTAGATGTGCGCTAATGCTGAAATACATTACAACATATTTACTTATAATAAAAGAGCAATTTTTGATTGTGCTAATGGAGGGCAGCATATTTCCAAAACAGGGCAAAAGAAAAAGCCATGGCATCAGCAAAGTCGCTGGGCAACAGAAATATCTATGCCAAATTCATCCAACAGTTGTTGAACCGACCTTTAAACAGACATTTCCACCTGTTAGCTAAAAATCAGCTAGTCCCAAAAACAGCATCATAAATCCTTTAAAAACTAAAGTACAGTTTCATATATCCTAATCCTGTTGCTGTTTCTACAGAACTTTTTCACATGTTTCCCACAAAAAATATGTATATATCTATTTGATCACACTGATGGTATGAGATGTTGTTTGTAATCCAGCAGCTGAATAGCCTAACGATATGACCCAGAGTTGTGCATAGTTTTATATCTTTCCAATGGTTTTTACTTTGTTGTATACATTTTTTCCAGATGGTGTTTGTGGTTATGATTAATTGTGTAGTTTCACTGTAATTTTAGTCTCAGTAAACAAAGATAAACTAAAGCAATAATTTTGACCAAAGCAGAAAATCACAGAAAATATTGTTCTCATTTTTTCCGTTAAGTTTAGTTCTTATTTTTATGTCAGTTGGCTAAAATATTTTTTACATGTACTTCTACATGAAGTTAATAACTTTGACATATACCAGGGGAGCTTCGAGGATGTTTTAAAAAATTGGTTATCATGTCGGGGCCCACATGAAACCAAAAGATATATGATCGGCAATATACATGGGGGGAAAGTAAACATCTGGACTTTTGGGGTGATACAGATGTTTTACATGAAAAGGGGCTAGAGAAGACTTTGAGCATAATTCTATATTTAAAAGCTGTTTTATTTAAAACATAACCCCACCTACTAATGCAAATTTTCACTGAAATATACTTTAGAACGTAAATTAAAAATACTCATTATGCAGATTCAGTAGAAAAAATACTAAGTAGAAAAATTAGCTAAGTAAGTTTTTTTTTTCTGAGGGGGGGTTTAATATCCAACACTGTGATTTGCTCTGATGAGGAACCAAAAAAGTTGCTAACCAAAATGGCTATAAGATGAAAAACTTGGTGTGACTAAAAAGGGAAAAGGGGGGGGAATGGAAACATGTAGAGAATGTAAAGATGTTTTGATGACCTGCTGCTGCTCTCTAGTGTTTATGTGAAGGTATTACAGTTGCTCCTCCTCTCAAACTGACACCTGGTGTGCTGGGACTGAACTTCATGCCAGAGCTTTTTCAGTAGTGGGGCAAGCATAAAGTGTAAGATAACAAAATGTCTTTAAGGGCTTGGATCTTAATGTTTTGAAGCTTTACTTTAAGTTTTGTTCCTGTCCTTGTGATTGGTGACAAAAGGATAGCAACATGAGTGAAAGGGAAGATTTAGAAGCTTTCTTTGTTTGTTTTGCATCTAAGCGAAAATGAAAACATAAAAAAACCTAGGGATATGTTTTTTATTTGATTTGCAAAGGGAGACTGAGCTCCTGTTTATTAAAAAACAAAAATCAGGCAGTGGAGACCATATTAACAGTGTTTATTTCTCCCGTAAATCAGGAAATTTACATGTTAAAGACAGCTTAACACTTTAACAGGATTTAAGATATTTCATTACATTTAACAAGTACTGACTATTGTACATTATGAGGGGTGCCTGAAATCCTTTACTTTAAAAATATTGGGGTGTTTTTTGTCATTTAATTCTTGAATTGTGTGTCTGGTCGCTTATTTCTTTGAATTAATTACTTTCTGTGCGGATATTTCATTGCTGTTGAAGCATAGGCAGCATCAAGTGGCCTTTAGAGGAACTGCAGTTTTTTGCACTTCCGCCTTGGCTTCCTTTTTTCGGAGGTTCCCACTTGGCTCCAAAGTGAGCTCGATTGCGTCCGTCGATCACGTGACTAGAGTGTCTTAGCATCCCCCTAACAACCGCCTACCTCCTTCAGCCCGTTGTACCGCTTTATGGCGCTAAAAACGTTTCTATTGGCTAGCGATCGAGCAGTCCCTTCTCTGGTTGGTTGAATGTAGAAAGTAGGTGCAGTCCTTTCTCAGCGGTCTTCCGGCTTGCATTTTGAGAGTGAAAAAAAGAAAAGACGAATGGAAAAATTGTAATCCACAAAACGAGCATTGCCCAGCAACTCATCGATACGGTAAAGTCTGCGCACACACAACAGCCTTTTTGTCCTTTTAGCTGTAGGAAGTTTGTGCCGCTGTACTCTGTATAAAGTTCAGGATTTGGCATGAAAAGCAGGTTAGCGGGGCTAGCGCTTCCAGTGTTAGCATGCTGCTAGGTGGGATAGCTGCCTAATGAGGCAGCTTTTCGGTTTTAGGGTTACAGAGGCTAAAACAGCCACCACGGTGGATAGTATCTGACTGAGCTGAAAACGGGTGTGATTCTAGTTGAAAGGCCTTTTCTGTGCATGCTTGTTAACGTCATATTTGGTGCGCATCGACTCAGTTTGCTGTCTGTCATACGATACCGACTACATAATGTCAAACAAAGGTACTGAAGCCGTTCGATCCTTTTCAGACACTCAAATACAGCTTTTTCCTGTGATGTTAAACAGCTCTTAATTTCATGGACACGTTCTCTGCCCTCCGTCTGTCCGTTTTACGTTCCCGCGCTGCATGTGAAGGGTTAATCTACATGGCTTTTGTTGTTGTTGAGGTCTTCGGACTGGATCGTCAAGAGCAGAGGTTTTCAAATATTTTGTGACCAAAGGGTGAGCTAAAATTTCACGGCACACTTGTATTTATACCAGGGGAAAGTAATCTATATTCAGGTCGGGAATTTAACCCCATCCCGGGATACTTAAGCTAACCCTGTGTGGTATTCGGGGCTTACAGTCTCACGTTGTCTGTACGTAGCTACAATAATTAACTTTAATAATTGGATGTTTTAGTATTTTCAGTAAGAGTGAAGAGAGTCTGTATCCATAACTATGCAAAGCACGTCCATAATGAACAGTTATGCCGTAAAAGATATTTGTGTCATAAATATATTTAATTTTTAAATCGTAGTAGGCATACAGCGGCTGTATGGAAAAAAGCCTATTAGAAAC
>NW_005187424.1:2394968-2396843 GCF_000239375.1 Pundamilia nyererei | reverse complement strand
TGCATCTGCTTTGCATCCTGTTTTAGATCATAAATAGTTAAAATGAGCTCCCAGCAATTCCCCCGACATGGGCTGCCTGCTTCCAGTGGGGGAGCACCTCAGATCCCAGCACCTGGAAACCTGGTGCCTGTCAATCAACCGTCAAGCGCTTCAGGTAACATTTAATCACACAAAAATGGCAGAGAAGATGTAAGTGTGTAGTTGATGTCTAATCAAGTTGTTTTTCCTCAGGTGGAGGTGGTGGAGATGCAGACAGCAGTCGGGATGGTGACCACGGTCAGCATGATCATCCACCTGCCGGTGGTGGGGGAACCTCAACTTTCAGAGATGAAAAGCAAGAGACCATGGTGGTCAGACCATACCCACAAGTACAGACGCAGCTCGGCCAGCCTCCAGCTGCCACCCAAAATGTGGCCATTCAGCCCGGCACACCTGCGACCTTACCGACCCCCTCTGTCCAGCTCCCACAGGGCCAGCCTGCAGTGCTTACTGAAAGCCAGATGAAGGTGACCTTTAAGTCTCTGTTTGAGTTTCTATAAACTTAACCATCTCCAAAGTAAAAGGAACATAATTTGCTCTCTTATATTGGCAAAGTTTTCTGAGTGTAGACAGTGTTCAACGTAACATTTTCCCCCCTGGTCTCAGTTTTTGCAATTCCTGAAAATAATAAGACGCCAATTTTCCTTATATTTTAAAAAGTATGTTATTGTAGACTAAGCTACCCAACAATAACTTAAAGTTAAAATTAGCTCTGAAGTACCAAAAGGTTCAGTAAAACTCTGATCTGTGGGGGGAAAATGTAATGCTGTAGACAGGAATCTCATCATAGGATATTTCTTTTTTTACTTGAGCTTGAACCTTTCACCTGGGCTGTCTGAATCTGATCATCTAGCTTGTATTATTTGTTAAAACAAACAGATGTTAATTTTTTTTAAATTGATGTCTTTTTCAGGCGGTCTTGAAGTCACCAATGCCAAGTCGTCTTATTGCTCCAGCACCAGCTTCCAACCAGGCTCATATGCCCATACCCCCCAAGGTGCCTGGTCACATAACAGTCACCATCGAGAGCAGCATCGCTACCACCCCGTCTATCCCTGTGGCAACCATCAGTGGTCAGCAGGTGAGTCTTTTCTACATTTGCTTTTAATGTTTGTCTTTTTCCTGCTGATAACTAAAGACCTGTACTACTTTCTTGGTGTTTAAGGGTCACTCAAGCAACGTGCACCTGATGCCGAACTTTCAGATCATCAGGACCCCTGCTGCAGTTCCTCAACAGTCCTTCCCACCACACTTGCCTCGAGGTATATAGCGAGGAAGACTCCTGTGGGAGTACCTTTAGTGCAGCTTTGGGAAACGAGTACTTGTAAATGATCTGTCAAAGAGAAAGTAAAAGTTAGATGCAAACTGATTTGGACAGTCATCTCCTAAATGTTGTCGACAGTATGTCAGGCTTGCATTTTGATGGATTGCTGTATTTTCTGTCCTGCAGGGGCTGCTGCAGCAGCTGTTATGTCCAGCTCCAAAACTGTCTTGCGGCCAGCCACTGGAGCAAGTGCAGGCACTGCCCAGCCGACAGTGCCACACATCATTCACCAGATTCAGGTGCCCTGCAGAACTTTAAAGAAATAAGAATATTCATGTTAGTTATGTAGAAGCACAGAGTACAAGGCTGCTGCTGTTTTTTGTTTTTCCATACTGTCCACAGTCCCGATCTCCTGCAACAACCTCTACAGCTGTCCTCCCAACCGTGGTGGCTCCCATCTCAGTGACTAGAACTCAATCTCCAGTTATCAGCCAGACAGTCTCACACTCTCCAGAGGTGATACATGGGTAAGAAAAGATAAAGTCTGAGATCGTTCAGTATGTTCTTAGCCA
>NW_005187424.1:2389258-2394948 GCF_000239375.1 Pundamilia nyererei | reverse complement strand
TTAAAGTTAAAATTAGCTCTGAAGTACCAAAAGGTTCAGTAAAACTCTGATCTGTGGGGGGAAAATGTAATGCTGTAGACAGGAATCTCATCATAGGATATTTCTTTTTTTACTTGAGCTTGAACCTTTCACCTGGGCTGTCTGAATCTGATCATCTAGCTTGTATTATTTGTTAAAACAAACAGATGTTAATTTTTTTTAAATTGATGTCTTTTTCAGGCGGTCTTGAAGTCACCAATGCCAAGTCGTCTTATTGCTCCAGCACCAGCTTCCAACCAGGCTCATATGCCCATACCCCCCAAGGTGCCTGGTCACATAACAGTCACCATCGAGAGCAGCATCGCTACCACCCCGTCTATCCCTGTGGCAACCATCAGTGGTCAGCAGGTGAGTCTTTTCTACATTTGCTTTTAATGTTTGTCTTTTTCCTGCTGATAACTAAAGACCTGTACTACTTTCTTGGTGTTTAAGGGTCACTCAAGCAACGTGCACCTGATGCCGAACTTTCAGATCATCAGGACCCCTGCTGCAGTTCCTCAACAGTCCTTCCCACCACACTTGCCTCGAGGTATATAGCGAGGAAGACTCCTGTGGGAGTACCTTTAGTGCAGCTTTGGGAAACGAGTACTTGTAAATGATCTGTCAAAGAGAAAGTAAAAGTTAGATGCAAACTGATTTGGACAGTCATCTCCTAAATGTTGTCGACAGTATGTCAGGCTTGCATTTTGATGGATTGCTGTATTTTCTGTCCTGCAGGGGCTGCTGCAGCAGCTGTTATGTCCAGCTCCAAAACTGTCTTGCGGCCAGCCACTGGAGCAAGTGCAGGCACTGCCCAGCCGACAGTGCCACACATCATTCACCAGATTCAGGTGCCCTGCAGAACTTTAAAGAAATAAGAATATTCATGTTAGTTATGTAGAAGCACAGAGTACAAGGCTGCTGCTGTTTTTTGTTTTTCCATACTGTCCACAGTCCCGATCTCCTGCAACAACCTCTACAGCTGTCCTCCCAACCGTGGTGGCTCCCATCTCAGTGACTAGAACTCAATCTCCAGTTATCAGCCAGACAGTCTCACACTCTCCAGAGGTGATACATGGGTAAGAAAAGATAAAGTCTGAGATCGTTCAGTATGTTCTTAGCCATGTTTGTTTGCAGTTTAGTGCTACTTGTTTACTTTGCATTTTTGAAGAGGTCATATTTATCTATTTATTTATTTTACTATTTCAGGCGTCCAGCAATGACCATTCACCCCCCTCCACCCGCTGTCAGCATCCAGAGGCCTCAGGGGACCCGTGACACAGCCACACGGATCACTTTGCCATCACACCCTGCAGTCGGAGCTCAGAAGCCCCAGCCTCCGCACACAATGACACAGGTTACTACTCTTGATGATGCACTGCAAAAATATGCAATATTTATTTTGCATAATAACTAAAATCTTGCCTTTTTTCCATACAGAAATCCATATTCAGTAATGTGACACCAGTAGCTGCAGCAACTGTGGCACCAATAGTTGCCACGAACACTGTGCCATCAACAACTACAATAGGTATCAGCTTTTATCTTGATTAGCATGTCAAATCTTTGTAATGTTACTAAAGAAGAAGCTGAAATTTTGTTTCATTTCTGTTTAGGTGCTGTGACACACACCCAAATGACGAGTAGCACGATTGTCACCATGACAATGGCCTCACACTCTTCTCATGCTACAGCAGTGACCACCTCCACCATCCCTGTTGGTATGTTGACTCTTTGGCCTCGTTCATGCAACATTCATTTTTGTGCTGCTGCCTTTTTAAATGACATGGAACAGAACGAGCTGCGTTTTTACAACTTGGAAGTAATGAAATATTATTTCTAGTGCATGCACATCCCTACATATGCTATCTCACCTTTCATTATTAGCATGTCGCTTTTCTTAACAGTCTTCTGGGGTGTTGTTCACAGCTAAAGTGGTCCCTCAGCCTATCGCCCATTCTTCACCCCGTGTTCAGCCTGACTACCCAGGAGAGAGAGCCAACCTCATCCCCATCCCTGGCCACAGGTCTTCTCCCAACCCTGTCACCATGGAAGCCCGCAGCGACAATAGGTGAGCTCACTGTGCTGGGGAATTTAGTCTGATCATATGATGGGGTATTACACAGTTGTATCAAAAATCTGTGCGCTTTCCTCTTATTTCCTCTAAAGTTGTGGAATTAATCCAAGTTTAATTTCAGTTGAAATTTTTGGCCAATTAGAAAACAAGTTGTCACATTGTGTTTTCCATTTTATCTTTCAGCATATCCTCTTTGTTGTTCTCCCTCCATAAAACTTCCAATTCAAAAGTATTAAATATATTAAATATCTCTTTAAGTCTGGACCAGCATGTGGCAATGATCCAGATCACAAGAGTTTAAAGTATGAAACATCACAGACAATGAAGACAACCAATCCGATCTTGTTTTAATTCTTGTTTCTTTCTTGTTAAGACCTTCTGTACCAGTGCAGTTCCAGTATTTCCTGCCTGCCTACACTTCGTCATACCCTCTGCCACATACCTACACCCCTATTAGCAGCTCTGTGTCCACCATCCGCCCGTACCCCGGTAAGCACTTGCTATAGTCCGAGTGTCTGCTCATTATTGGAAGGACTTAAGTCTAGTTTAGTGTAATGTAGAGCCTGGGATTTGAAAAATCTTTTACCCTTTTGTGCTCTCTAAGTTACTCCTCAAGCTCCGACTTCAGCGTTGCCAGCTCAAGCTGGAGTGGGCGTGGCGACCACTGTGCAATTGAACCGCATGCAGCTGATGGCAGTGGACCGCATCGGTCTGCCGTCTGCACAGATCAGCACCCAGGGGATCCAGCAAGCACCGATCGCAGCGCAGGGCATTCAGCCTGCATCGATAGGCGTTCAGGGTTTGCACACGTCTGCGTCAATCACCACACAGGGAATGCAGCAGGCGCCGGTCACTCAACAGCAGCAGCAACCGCAGTCTGAAGCAAAGCCTGGTAGTTACTTAGATCATACCAAATAGCATGGTCTCTGAGTCTTTTACTGAAATTTGTTTGTAATTAATGTTTGTTTGTTTTTTTAAATTCAGGGGTTGTTTTGGCTGATGGCTTTGTAGCAAGCCCCATTAGCAGCACCTTCAGCACGACCCAGCCGGTAGCCACCATGGTGCAGGCGCACACCCAGGGGGGAGGAGTGGGAGGAGCTCCCACACTGGTCTCCTCCCCAAGACCGAGTATTCTCCGCAAGAAGCCCGCCAATGAAACGTGAGTATAACACATGAAGCAGGGTTTTGCAGTAAACCTTACATCTTGTTTTTCTAAAATAAATATGGAGAATGCTGAGACATTTTGCAGGGTAGAAATAAAACTGAGATGAATACACAGATGATTCCCTACTAGAGAGATGGCTAGTTTTGAAACCAAAACAGGAAAAGTCGTAAACTCACCAACTTATTCTAACCAGAGTAAACAAACTAAAGGTTTGAAACAGCACTGAACTGAATATTTTTAAGCTTATATATAAAATCTCTTTAACCAAACATGGTGAGAGTAAAGGAGTGAGGGAGAAACACAGAAGCATCGTTGTTGGAGATTTTCAGTACTCGTTCTAAACGGAGGATTACTTTCACACGCTGATCAACAGCTCTGAATCCACAGTGTCAAAATATCCATGTCAAACCATATCAAACTTCCAATTCCAGGAAAATAGTTTAATGTTTTCTTTTCTACACTTCCCCTTTCTCAGGTGTGTTCGTAAGAACCTGATCCCCGCCCAGTCTGAAGCCAGTACTGGGAGAATTGACAGCGGCGTGAGAGGAGCGGGATCGCCTCGACCCGCTGGGTGAGCTTGTGTCTCATTTGTTACATGCGTGTTCACTTCCTGTTCTGTGTCAGTGATGTAACGGGTTTTGTTCATCCATCAGAGTGAAGCCCAAAGCTGAGGTGCACATGGCAGTGGCCCCTCCTGTCATAGCTACAGTAGAAGCATTGCCTTCTCAGGGTGGAGAGCAGCAGGCGGTGTCCTCGAACACCCAGCACCTCGCTCAAGCCATCCCCACCATGCTGGCTACACCCGGCCCCGTGCCTCCCTCACAGCCCTCCACTGTCCTGTCCTCCTTGCCGGCTGCCATGGCTGTGACTCCCCCTGTCCCGGCCTCGATGGCCAACACTGTGGCTTCCCCCACCCAGCCGGCTGCCAGCAGCACTCCAGCATGTGCCGCGAGCTCTGTCTGCCCAGATGTGAAAATCAAGCAGGAAGTGGAGGCGATGGACACCTCTCAGCCAGGTGACAAACGTGTTTGTGCTCCAAATGTTAAAGGTCATCTTTATAGAAAATATAAATAAAAACTAACATGCAGGCTTCCCCTTAGATCCCAACACGAGTATGTCAGCGGCCCCAGCCCTCACCACACAGACGTCCACCCTGAGCACCCCAGCCACAGGCGATCTGATCCCTGGAGCCTCCCCGAGAAAGAAGCCCCGCAAGCAGCAGCATGTCATTTCCACAGAGGAGAGCGAGATGGTCGAGACTAACAGCACGGATGAGGAGAAGACCCCAGGCAGGCCCATCACCGGCAGGGCCGAGAGAAGGGAATCTCCACCAAGGGAGTATGTCGGTATGTAAACTGATCATGGCGGTGCGGATGATGATGGTGATGTTTCCTGTCTGCACTATTAGTTTTGTAACACCTGTTTCTATGTTGAAGATGAAGAAGGAGTGCGCTACGTGCCGGTGAAGCCTCGCCCACCTATTACACTTTTGCGGCACTATCGTAACCCCTGGAAAGCTGCTTATCACCATTTCCAGAGGTACAGCGACATCCGGGTCAAAGGTGAGTGTCTTACTGGCTGCAAACAAAAATATTTAATATTTCATACCAGCAGCAGCTTTTTCAGTAACTGCAAAGGGGGGTTGCTTTTTAATTTCACTGTAGATTCCTATATGTGTGGTAAATATTGATGGATATTTTTGTAAACTTTTGTGCAGCTGTATGATTAATTAATTTTCCATTAATGCATCAAACATGCAGATCCTGAACTCAAAAACAGAGTTGAAAACATGGCTATTAAAGGTATTTACTTTAATTACTATTATAATTCAAATGAGAACCAAAAAAAGAAAAACAGAGGTAAGGGTGATGGGTGACACAGTCACCCGGTGGAGAGTTAGGCCATGATCAGGGACTGTTTTTGACCCTAAAGGCCACCCAGAGATGAACAATACATTATAATTGTACTTAATAAAATCACTGATGATAGACTAAATAAATAGATTTTAGGTAGATGCTTGTGCATTTTAACAACTTTAACAATAATACAGACAACAATGTAGTTAAACAACTTACAGTTGGTTTTATTGGAAATTAACTTTAAGCTATTAGGCCCCAGGGGTTTTCTGAGCTTTCTGCTCGAAAATGAAATGACCAAAATAAATGGAGTATTTCTCTGCAATTACAAACTCTGTGTAAACAGTCTTGGTATCAAAATAAAGCTAACACTTGTGAGATGTCATCAGACGTGTAAATATTACTGCAGATATTACTATGGCAAAGTTGCTGTGACTCAAACATAGAAAAATTAGATTTTTTTATATCCCTCGTCTAAGTATTTTATAGCATATAACACCTTTGAAAATATGCTTCAGTTCACATTTAACTCCAGAAAATCATAAATCAAAATATGGATATTACCTGTCCACAG
>NW_005187424.1:2358267-2388714 GCF_000239375.1 Pundamilia nyererei | reverse complement strand
AAGTTGATTTGTTCACATTTGCAAATCTTAATTTTTAAGAGAAATGTATATATTTTTTGAGTTTGTGCAACATGCATATAGTTTCATTTTTCAGTATTTGTCTGTGGGGCATTTTTCTATGTTTTAACAAATGTTTTTTACATGGCCTTACAGAGGTGATGCTAAGGGAAACGTGCATATTTTTTATTTTATTTTATTTATTTTTTGGTAATGTGCTGGAAAAGCTTGAAAATTGACCTTGAAAGTGCTTAAAAAGTGCTTGAATTTGACCCTGAAAAATGCGTGCAAACCCTGAAAAGCTCATTGATGTGAAAACACTGTTATAAATAAAGATAAATCATTACACGTAAAAGACACTGATTTAAATTGCAGGTAAGTCATAACTATTTGTTTATCTTGACACAAGTTGAACTAAACATTGAGTGAGTTTAGAGTTTGAGGGGTTGAGCAAAAATGCACTGTTATGCTTCTGAATCATGCAAGACAAAATCAATTCAGTTTTATTTATACTGCGCCAAATCACAACAACAGTCACCTCAAGGCGCTTTATATTGTAAGGCAGATCCTACAATAATACCAAATATATGCAATAAGAGTAAACAAATTCCTTTTGTTTGTATCATAATCTTGATTTTATCATTTAAAAAAAAAAAAAAAAAAGCCAAAATCAAATAAAATGTTATAACTGTAATTGAGGTTAAAATTAAAAAACAGAGAGGAGCGATCAGTGAAGTGTTTGAAAGGCTTGTGTTGAATCTTCTTTGTCATTTTCCTCAGTTTAATTCTGCTTTTTGTTAATGTTTCAGAAGAGAAGAAGGGCTCCTTGCAGGATATGGCCAATCAGAGAGGAGTGGCATGCAGAGCACAAGGCTGGAAGATTCACCTGTGTGCGGCACAGCTCAGGCAGCTGGTGGGTGCTGACCTCCTGACCTTTATTATATTGGCCCAGTTAATATAGTTTTGTCTTTAAATTGGGGGAAAATAGTGGTTAAAGTGAGCTTCTGTTTTTAAAAAGAAATGTAATCAATTAAAAAATTGTTACAATATTTCAGTGTGATTTTTGCATTTCAGTTCAGAGACTTTTACGCTCTTTAACAAGCAGATTTTTTTTTTATTTTTATTTTTTTATCGCTTGTTCTGCAGTCGAGTTTGGAGCATGACGTGTACAGCCGCCTCTCCACCCTTCAGGAGGGTCTGATTCCAAAGAAGAGGGCCGGCGCAGATGACGACCTTCACCGAATTAACGAACTAATACAGGTGAGGTTGTTGCTGCACATTAAAAATAAAGGTTTCACTGCTCAGGTTATGCAAATTTTAAAAAATCAGTATTTCCTAAGTTATACATGTGGGGTGGGCCGGAGTTAAGAACTTCAGGACTTCTTTTAAGATATTTAGTAAATAGATAATTAAAACCTCAGCGGAGAAAAAAAAGACTAAACAGGAATGAAAACATGAAGAACGGTGCGAATAAAAACAGCATACCTGTGATCTGTTTAATGCCAGACTCTCACTGTCATTAGCAAAGTTAATGACAAAGCAAAGTTCAGTGCTTCACCCTCCAAAATACACTCATTTGGTTATAAACCATGTGGATACAAATTTTATTGCTTATTGGGTGAGTCCGCCTGCCCTGGTCCAGTGATGATGCTGAGTTGGTTATAGAAGAATATTGTGTCTCTCTGAATCCAGTTCACTTTTTAGAGGCGATTTGGTTTTGTCAACTTGTCTGAATTTCTCCTTAAAGTTTCGAACAGCACAGCTTATGAACCCACAATGTAAAGCATCTGAAAAGTGAAGCTCTGCCGTTTTTATACTAAAAACAAACCAATGTTCTCTCTGCTTTTCTCTCTGTGTCATCAGCAGCAAAAACATGTTTAAAACTAAAGTAAAATTGATTTCAAAGTCCAAAAATTTAAACCCTGGACATTTTCTAAAATCACACAGTGGGGCAAACTGGAGTTTTTGGCAGGCCATTTCTGGCCCCCGCGCCTTATGTTTGACACCTTCATTATAAACACAGACTTGGCTCTCTATGATCCTAGTGACAGCAGATAGCCGTCATATGGTTATGTGTAACACAGCTGTTCAATGGCCAGCCAATCAAATTAAGCTTCGCTTTAAGGGGGAGGAGACAGAGGATGAACTGAGGGGCGGGACCAGGCCCAGTGTAAGATAAATAAGGATTATTTTTAGCTGTAATCATGCAAAGCTGCTCTGGAGTCCAAGAATAGAAGTATTGGCTGGAAATGAGTATAGCAGATCCTCTTTAACCCAGATTGGGCTTCTGAGTTTTGTAAACTGCTGCTTTTTTTTTCTTCTTCTGTAGTTTGTTCATGTAGTTCCTTTTTGTTCTTGTTAGGCAGGCTGGAAAAAGCCCCACAGCTTCTCTCTTTCAGGTACATGTAATGTTAGTAATGAGTTTAGCAAACTCAATCAGTACATTTCTCCTCAGGGTAACATGCAGCGCTGTAAACTGGTGATGGACCAGGTGACCGAGGCCAGAGACACCATGATGAAAGTGCTCGACCACAAGGAGAAGGTCCTGAAGCTGCTCAACAAGAACGGCACAGTCAAGAAGTCCTCCAAACTGAAGCGCAAAGAACGGGCGTAAGAGCGACCTCCCCATCTGCCAAGAAACCGCTGCCGTTCCCACCGCCTCTCTCTCCGTGTAGGGGTGAAGGAGCTGCTCAGAGTTTTGGTGCTATGATTTGCTGCATACAATCACATGCACCCTCCATATCTGTGGGCACAGAGAAGAGCAACAGGACGGCTTCGAGGAACAGGAACTGGTTTTCGTTCAAAACACAGGAACATTGTAGGTTGTTAGAGTGGCCACTTGATGGCCACCGTGTTTTGTTTTGCCCCCTTCCCCTTTCTTTTAATGTATGAACCCCCCACCCCCCCACCCCAGAAAGATCCTTGTTACTAACTTAGTTTCTGCCTCTTGTAAGACTTTTGGCACATTGTGTATCTGTGATATTCGGCTCTAAAAAGAGGTGCAAGGTGAGTTATCCAACGGAGCCGGTCAGAATCATTCAAAAGGACTCCTTTAGCAAACTGTAAACGGACTAATCTCAGTCGTGCTCTTTTCATCAGTCTGTGCCTTTATTTTGTCAGTGTACATGAGATGGACCGGGCCGAGCTGCTCCACACGCTCTCCAGATGCTGTTAAAATGTCATTTAAAGAAAAGTTTCAGGTTACTTCTACTGCTTCCTTTTTAAAAAAAAAAAAAAATCCAGCAGCTTAATTTGTTTAAAGAGAAAACAAAAAAAGATCTTTTATCAGCCATAATTTAGGCGTAATCTAAAAATCCGGATATGAGAAAATATTTCAAACTGCCATCAAATCTTCACTTAATCTGGAATAAAGAGAGCGGCTGTGCTCGTTTGAACAGCGGACTGAATTCATGTAAATCACTGTAAATGTGCTTCTGTTTTTCCATCGACCTCGTTCTTTTCCAGTTTTGTACTCGATGAAACGTTTTGTGTGCTGTGTGACGTGCCGCTTTGTGCTGCAGAGTGTACGAGCTGAAGTGAGCCTGAAACATCCAGACCTTGTACATTGTTTTTGTCTGTGTAATTATAGTAAAGATACTGAAAACAATACAAGTTCTGCTCTTATTTTTGAGTTTTCATCCTGCTAATTGTGTCCGTATATAAAAACATTTCACAGCTTTATATAAATATGAGTGGATTAGGAAATTATTCTGACTCAGATGGAGTCACAGGTTGAGGATGAGCCTGGTAGCAAAATGTTCTACCTGGTTTTAAGCAGGTAGAACATTTTGATCTCTTTACACAGTGAGACTTGCAGTGGGTGTAAAACAGATGTAGTTTCAGTTTGTAACTGAAACTCACCCTCCCTGCCTGTACTCCAGTGTTTGAACGTTGCGCTTCAAACTGTACTACAAACCAGGAACTGATACTTCTTGTACTAATTCATATGCAATTAATTAATTAGCATATGTTCTGCATTCAGTGCAGCATTATAGAAATATGTATGACTATGTTCTTGCATTTTTGCAAATCTCTAAAATTAGAAACATCCTGCATCAGAATATTATTGAAAAACTAGTTCATCCATTTATTATTTGTAGGCTGGATGCTGTAATTCAATATTATCAGGTTGTCCTAAAAGACTTCCTGATAAACCTTCAGATTATCAGTTTGGATTTGGGAGACAGACACCCTCTTTACTTTTAACATTAGGCATAAAAATATATATATATTTTTTTATAAAGCTTATAGTTGGGGCTGGATCAGGTGGTAATTAGTTATTATTAACCTCCTTCCTCACCTCACCCCCAGCCTATTACAGCCGATGGCCGCGCCTCCCTGAGCCTGCTTCTGCCAGAGGTTTCTTTCTGTTAACAGGGGGTTTTTCTTCCCACCGTCACCAAGTACTACATGAAAAATCTGATTCAGTCCCACGTGTCGCTTAATTTGGCCACATGTTGATGCAGCTGAATTTCTTCCTTTATTTTGGTTTTTGGTTCTGGAATAATCTGACCTGTCTGTTTTTATTCGCCTTCTTTTATCTTCAGGCTGAGCCCAGTCATTCCCTTTTACTGCATGCTGTTTTACAACATAATTGCCTGTGATACATCACAACGTGTTGGCACGTATTTGACCCATGACAACAGCGTGTTTATCAATCAGGAAAAGTTATTGTCACTGGCATTTATATAATCATCATTCCACTTTTGACTCAGACTCTAACTTGTTTTTTGAACCATTTAAGTTCAGAAAGACCAAAAAAATGAAAATATGATGACTATTTGTGTGCTACTGTGTACCTTATCAACCACCATGAAACCTGACTTTTACTATGTGAAAATAACACTTTATAAATAGCAGCAGTAGGTGTTTAAAAACAAATAAATTTAGGGGGGTTTGCGCTCGTATTAAGTAAATGTTTAGGATGTGGCATTATAATAGTTACTCTCTTGGTTCTGTGTTTGCAGGAGCAAAGTCAAAGTACCATAAAGTGGGGCTTTGCCAGGAAAACTTCCTGGTTTAGAGCCACTCAAGGAACTAGTCCCTCATCAGTAGCAGGGGCTTCCACGCAACACATACCTGTTCTCAGGTAAGCGCTGATTTCTCTAAAAATGTAGCTAGAAAAGATGGATTTTTTAAATATTTATATGTTTTTTGTGTATTTTTTTTGGTCTTTAGTAGCAAGGTTATAAAATTCAGTGTATACTTTTGAACAAACGTGTCTTCAAAGTGAAACCCATGCTTTATTTTAGTTGCCTTTAAAGTTTGTGTAAATGTAGCAGAAGACTGCTTTTTAACATATCTAAAATATGTGGCTGTTGTATAAATCTCCGGCAGTGATATGAAACCAACTCTCAGTCAGGGTTTATCCTGACTGAGAGTTGGTCTTTAGGGGTTAACTGCCACAGATAAGAATGATTAGTCCAAGTCCAGTAAAGGCTGTTGAGCCTTTTAGCTTGTTTTAAGGATACTGATGTATTTTCCTGTTACTTCTGATTATTAAATCAACAATAATGCTTGTCATGTTTGGAAAACTGGTTACAAATAATATTTTGGGGTGGAATAGGAGGGTGGCTGAAACACCCTTGAGCAAGTGCAAAACCGTGGAAACTGATTTTTATAGCATGGCTAAGGAAATCTGTATTGATTGTGTTTTAAGTTCGATTGCTGTAACTTTTCCTTCATAAGAAGTAGAGAAGAAAATGTTTTCGTTGCAGATTTAATTCACATTTCAGCGATGCTGCACCTGAGCAAGGTAGGAATGAGTTCTCTGTTTCTATAATTAAGATTCATGATCCTAAATCATTACAAGGCCTTTTTATTCATGATAACTCCCAATTCACCCAAACAGGGAGATTTTGTATGGGTGGACACGGGCACCGGGGTGCCGATTGGGGCGGAGGTTAAGGTCACAGACACCGGGCAGATTCAGCTGCTCGATGACGAAGGAAAGGTACAAAAACCCGACCGATACTCTGCGCTCCTGCCAGATTCTTTACAATAATGTGAAATCTGCCTTTAAAAGAGCTGTATTTGCCTTCTGTGTAATTTGAGATCTTTAATAACAAACACACAGGAACACAAGCTCAAGAAGTTAAATGAGAAAAGCATCCGGCCCATGCATCCGACCTCTGTGAACGGCGTAGACGATATGATCAGGCTGGGTGACCTGAACGAGGCCGGACTGCTCAGGAACCTCCTGGTACGACACAAGGAAGGAATCATCTATGTAAGTTTATGTTCCCTGGATTCACTGCAGAGCCGCCTAGTTTTATGACATCCATAACCATCCATGGAAATGCTTACTTGATGCGAACAGCTTTCAGGCTCAGACTTTGCCCTGCAGTTTATCACTGTGTTGTTTGTCTCCATAGAGACCAATGAGCCTCTGTTTAAAGAGAGTAACCCAGTGTTTATGAGTCCCAACGCCAAAACTCAACGGAGCGTGTGTTTAATTATGAATTGGACCTTTTTTGTGGTGTAAAAACACTGCTGTGAAAGGCTGGGGGCAAATTATACTGAGTGTAATATCTTCTATCTTATACTTCTCAGTTATTTTATCGAGCAATCATTCAGCATTTATCTCTGCTTTTTTTTACTGTGACTAATCTGTGAGAGTTATGTATCACATGCTGAGTTTCCACCATGATAACGACGTGTTTACTTGCTGCTCTCTGTTTTAAAGACATACACGGGCTCCATTCTGGTCGCAGTGAACCCTTACCAGCTGCTGCCCATCTACACTATTGAGCATGTGCACATGTACACAGACCGGCGGCTGGGTGAAATGCCGCCTCATGTCTTCTCCATCGCAGACAGCTGCTTTTTCAACATGCGCCGCAACCGAAAGAACCAGTGCTGTGTCATCAGGTTGGGTTTTTATGTCAGTTTTACCACTCATATAGTCACAGATGCAGTTCAGACTCTTGGTTTTTCAATTTTAAGCTGCATCTATATGAATTATAATGAATAAATGTAGAGACTAGGAAAAAATGATACAGCAGCAGCAAAGGAAAAAAGCATGAGAAGGTAAAGTGGATGACTTTAAATCAGAGTATTCACTTTAATATGTTTATTCTTTATCAAAGCATTTGATTGGAATTTTATTATTAGATTGTGATCATACATAGATACATACACTTCACATAAAAAGATTGTTTAAACATATAAAACTGGTTTATACTACGTGTACATCTAGATTTAAATTATATTACGTTTTGATGGATGTTATTTAAGACTATTTGGCTTAAGTGAAATCATCCCAAATACACTGTAGAAATTTCTTAATAGGAACAAGGAATATAAAATTATAGGGAAACAGGGAAAAAACAGAGACTACACTTTTAAATGTCTCAGTAAGCCTGCAGTCTGAGAGCACCGTTCTCTGTTGGGGTGATATGGTACTCTGGGGTCTATAAGATATGATGGGGTGTTTATATGTCAGGAGAATGGTTTAAATTGAATTCTGTTCTTTAGTTTTTCCATCAATGCCCTCTGATATTCTTCTATGAAAGTTTGGTAGAATACCTGTTTAAGTACCTTAAACCCTCCCCCCCCCCTCTCCAAATTCCTCTAATTTCAGAAGATGACCAAATATATGGATATGGTCACCAGTAGGTCCACCACATTTCCTCCTTTGATCATTGAAACATCTCAGCATTTAAATTTCGCCCATTTATTGGAGTTATGAAATGTTGCCCCAGCACATATTTCTGTTTATCTGTGTGTTGTTCACATTAATACCTCTAAGTATTTGATAAAGGCGCTAAAGGTGAAAAGATTTGTGTCACATATTCAGATTATTTAAGACTGCAATCTTTATGGAGGTGGTGCATGCGTGAGCTAGCTGGGCTAAATTCTGACAATTTCTTTAGTGAGCATCTGTTTGAGATGGTATAAAATCCTTTAAAAATCATGTTAGTGCTGAAATTTTAAGTACTCCAAATATTATATGCATTTATTACATCTTATTGCACATCATTCTTTTTTCTTTCTTTTTTTTACTATCAAGTCTGTTTTAAAAGATAACAAATGATTGCTGGACTGAGTAAAATGATTAATTGGAGCTTTTGTTTATGGGAAAAAGAGAGAGCTACCTTTACAGGAGCGCCTAAGTGCCCAATAAGTAATAAATGTGAAGTATTAACAAGGTAACACCATTATCACCACTAAGGTTAAAGGTAAGGTAAAAATATTCACTAATATTTGGACATAACCTATAATTTGCGTTCTTTCAGGCAGTTACCTTGTTACAGTTAATAGAAAATACAACCTAGAACCAGTTAAAAATTTGTCCTCAGTCTCTCCAGACTTTACATTTGTCACCTAATTGAATATTAATTAGTGAACATACTGGGTGCCTTTTGTTACCTTTATACTCAGCCGACTGTTCATGATCCTTGTCTAATTCATCTAACAAGAAAATATTTCCCGATGCTGGAAGCTTTAGGAATTCAAAAAAATGAAGCACTATATGTAAAGAAAAAAGACACTGGTGCGTTAATACATCATATACATAAGACTAAAACAGCAAAAAAGGGCCCAGTTTCTATTATTATAATGGAAATAACCAAAACTAGCATTCGGTTTTGGAGTTTCTCTAAAGTTTCAGTTCAGAAATCTTTGTTATTCAGTCTGGGTGACTAAATGAAAAAGTTTGCTGCTTGAGTAATAGAGAAGATCTGAACTGATCCAAGCAGAACTGCTTTATCAATGTATTGAAGTTTAATTTTGAGCCAAATCCTTTTGAGATTTTTATGAAAATATTCAGGAAATCCATCACATCTACATCCCCCTCGTGTGTTTTATCAGCGGAGAGTCGGGAGCTGGGAAAACCGAGAGCACCAAGCTGATGCTGCAGTTTCTGGCTGCAGTGAGCGGTCAGCGCTCCTGGATTGAGCAGCAGGTCCTAGAAGCAAATCCCATCTTAGAGGGTACGCTGTCTTATCCAGCACCTTTTTGTCATTTGACTTGCCTTTTATTAACTGTAGCTTATCTTCTCAGCCTTCGGTAACGCCAAAACCATTCGAAATGACAACTCCAGTCGATTTGGGAAGTACATCGACATCAGCTTCACCAAGGGCGGGGCTATTGAAGGTGCCCGCATTGAGCAGTACCTGCTGGAGAAGTCCAGGGTGTGTCGTCAGGTGGGAATTTCAGTCTGCTGAACTTTTCGGAAACAGCATTGTGTTAAAGCCAAACTTTCCTGTAGTAAAGAACACATGCATCAATGTGCAGGCACCAGACGAAAGAAACTACCACATCTTTTACTACATGCTGATGGGCATGTCGGCAGAAAAGAAGAAGATTCTTTCCCTTGGAAACGCCGCTGAGTACAAGTATCTGACCATGGTACTGTGATGTTTAGATTAAAGATTGGATTTATTGATGTTTTCTGAAAATACATGGAGCAGGTGGGAAAAATCAACCAAATTAATTTTTAATTTTACCAAATTAAAAATCTTTATAGTCATGGTTTCTGTAACCATAATATCAGTATATCAGTTTCATGGGATTTGTCATAGTTTCAATAGCAAAACTGAACAGAAACAATTACTGGTGCCTGGATGTTTGATCTGATAACTCACTGCTTATTCAGTTTTAACTCATGTGACCACACCAGGGTAACTGCACCAGCTGTGAGGGCCGTGACGACGTGAAGGAGTACGCTCACTTCCAGTCAGCTCTGAAGATTCTCACATTCACAGAAAATGACTTGTGGGAAATTTCCAAACTGCTCGCAGCCATTCTTCACCTGGGCAATGTGGACTTTGAGGGTAAAGCAGTGATTAAAATTGAAGATTATTTTGAAACAGGTGCAATCATTCAAGTAACTGACATTGATTTCCTGTGGAATTCCAGCCACCATCGTAGATAATCTGGAAGCCTGCAACGTCCACACGTCGACCAATTTCAAAATGGCGAGCGAGCTCTTGGAGGCATGTGCCGTTTTCTCTGAAGATACAGCTAGAGTTAAGAGATCATCTTGTCTGATTGTGCTACCTTGTTGCCTCAGGTGGATCCCAAAGCACTGGGGAAAGGTTTGACTCAGCGCTCCTTCCAGACTGCCAGGGAACACGTGACCAAATGTCTGACCTCTGCTCAAGCCATGGACGGCAGGGACGCATTTGTCAAAGTAAAATGAATGTGTGACGCTGCAGCTCATTTTAGCAGTCAGGAAGATAGGCCTAGATGGTTTAAAGTAGGTAATCAGATACTACTTTCCTGTGTAGATTGTAATTTTATCTATCCACCAGTCCATTTTCTTCTGCTTATCTGGGCCAGGTCGCGGGGGCACCTTAAGCTGAGAATCCCAGACCTCGCTCTCCCTATCCACTGAGAGACATAATCTCTCCAGCATGTCCGGGATCTGACCTGGGGCCTCCTCCCGATGGGACATGCCTGAAACACCTCACCTAGGAGGTGCCTACGAGGCATCCTTGTGAGATGCCTGAACCACCTCAATCGGCTCATTTTGATGTGGAGGAGCAACCACTTTTTAATCTGTGATCTCATTCTTTCAGTCACTAACTAAAGCTTGTGACCATAGGTGAGGGTAGGGACGTAGATCGACCGGTAAATCGAGAGCTTCACTTTTACACTCAGCTCTTTCTTCACCAAGACAGACCAGTACAGTGGCAGCATCACTGCAGCTGCAGCACCAATCAGTCCAGCGATTTCCCACTCCTCTTTCCCATCACTCGTGAACAAGAGCTTAAGATACTTAAACTCCTCCAATTGGGACACTAACTCGTCCCTGACCCAGAGTTGGTACTCTACTCTTTTCCAAGGTGAGGACCATGGCTTCAGACTCGGAGATTCTCATTCCCGAATAAGCCCAGACGATGGGCTAAAGGTGCCGGGAACAAACCCTCTTGTCCACCAGGAAAACTCTAAAGCACAGGCAGCAAGCCGAGGGGATACTAAAATACCCACCCCAGCCCGCCACCTCTCACCACAGAAATTCCATTCTGAGACAGAGTCCAGCCCCTGTCCAGGAGACTGACCATATCTAGTTGGTACCTCTCAACTTCACGCACTAGCTCAGGCTCCTTTCCCACCAGAGAGGTGACGTTCCACATCCCAGTCACTAGTCTCTGTAGCCAAAGATTGATCGGCCAGGGTCTCTGCCCTTGGCCACCACCCAGCACACATTGCAACAATTTGCCATTGGGATCCCTGGGACACACAAACCCCTCCACCTCAATTAGATTTTGGAGTTTCTCTAAAGTGTAATTTTATGCAAACCACAACTATTTTAAGCTACAAAATGCAGAATTTGTCAGTTAAAAGAAGAGTAAATTCAGACAGGTACACTTATTACAGATTAGCCATCAGCATACTGATAGGTTAATTTAGTCATCATCAGTAGCAACTGGTCACAGATCAGTTTCCACGTTAAAAAAAAGCTTTATTGCTGGTGTCCGTGTATTTGTTCCAGGGTATATACGGAAGACTTTTCATTTGGATTGTGGAGAAAATCAACAGTGCCATTTACAAGCCGCCTGATGAGGAGAACGAGGCCAAACAATCCATCGGCCTTCTGGACATCTTTGGTTTTGAGAACTTTAGTAAAAACAGGTTGGTGTCCTCCGTTCTCAGGCCAGGCCTGCGTGGGTACTCTTACTAAGCCTCTGTCTTTGTTTCTTCTTTTTCTGCAGCTTTGAGCAGCTGTGCATCAACTTTGCCAATGAGCAGCTGCAGCAGTTCTTCGTCAAGCACGTCTTCAAGCTTGAGCAGGAAGAGTACGCCCGTGAAAACATTGTTTGGAAGCACATTGACTACCAAGATAACCAGCGAACCCTGGACGTACTGGCCAGCAAATCCATGAACTTGCTGTCGCTTATTGACGAGGAAAGCAATTTCCCCAAGGTCTTTGTCCTCGTCGTACTTTAAATTCTCTAACGGACCAAAGCAAGGAAGGGTTTTAAAAGTGTAATTTAATTTTCAGGCCACAGATGCCACCCTGCTCCAAAAGATGAACCAGTATCACGAGAAAGGTGGCGTCTATCTTCCCCCAAAGAACAACTACGAAACACAGTTTGGAATCGAGCATTTTGCTGGAAAGGTCTTCTATGACTCACAAGGTACACTTAAGTCATTTAAAGCCAACCTGTTGGTCTTTTGGTAATTTTCCTCTGATGTTCTCAATGTTTTGTTTTTGTTTAAGGTTTTCTTGAAAAAAACCGTGACACCCTGAGCTCAGACCTCATTAAGATGTTGGAAAAGTCCACCAACAAGCTCCTGAAACAGGTGTTTCGTAATGACCTCAAATCCACCTCCGGTAGCATCAAGATTGCCAACGCCAAAATGACCATAACATCAGCCAAGGGAAACACCGGGGTTAGTGCAGCCTTTTATCATTTGACCATTCACATCACCATCACTGTATAGAATTATTTACACATATTTGCACTTTATTTGTATTAGCAACAAGTACCAGATGGCAAGAAGCGTGTGCCAACACTGAGCGGTCAGTTCCGCCAGTCCCTGGATTCCCTGATGAAAACGTTGACTGCATGCCAGCCGTATTTCATCCGCTGCATCAAACCCAATGACTTCAAGAAGCCCATGGTGAGGAGACAGTCTTGGTCCTCTCAAACAGAATAAAACATGCTTGAAAACTAAAAAAAAGAAGAAGAAATTGCTTCAAATCTCATTTAGTACCTCTTTGTCTCAGCTGTTTGACAGAGAGCTGTGCATGCGGCAGCTCCGTTACTCCGGTATGATGGAGACCATCAGGATCCGGAAAGCTGGGTATCCTGTACGCTACACATTTGATGAGTTTCTAACTCGATATCGTGTCCTCCTGAGGACTTCCATCTGTGATCCAAATACCGTGAGTTGTTTTTGACAAAATCTGTGTTTTGATCAGCAAAATTCTTTCTATGACCAACTCATATGTAAGCATAAATCCAAATGAAAGTCTTCCATATAATGTTATTTACGTTGTTGTCTTTTTTTTTCTTTTTTTTAAAAATGCTGGTTTAACAGGAAAGCGAAGAGAAATGCTGTGAAAGTATTTGTGAAAACCTGCTTACTGGAGAAGGTGACTGGAAGACTGGAAAGACAAAGATATTCCTAAAGGTTTGGAAGCTTATAAGAACAATCTTAGCTGAATGTATATGGTTTGAAATACTGAAATATGTGTGCACTAAGCAGTCATAGACTTCCAAAAACCTAACATGCCCTTCAAGGTTGTCTCATAGTGCACCTCTGCGTCACTCCTGTTGGTCTGTATTTATCCCTACATACACAGTTGCCTACACATTTTTCTTAAACGTACGGCAATCTGAAAACATGCACTGCTGATAGGAAGCGGCCTTTACAGAGAAGGGCCTGTTCTTATCAACTGTGCCGCAGAAATTCAATACAGATGAGGAGAACCAGAATCTATTGGAGCACTCTGCTTTGCCAACATAGAAATACATAAATACATAAAAGAATCTCACTACTGTCTGAACGTCAGCAGTCAAGAACCAGCAAAGGAAATGAAAAGGAAATAAAATGGTAATTTCTGCTGTTTTCTTTCAGGACCATCATGACACAATGCTTGAAGTAGAGCGAATAAAACAACTAAATGTGAAAGCCCTTTTGATCCAGAAAGTCCTGAGAGGCTACAGATACAGGTAGGAGGATTAGATCTGCATTACGCTTTATTTATTTATTTAGTATTCTTACATGTGAATTACTGCTTCAAATTTGCATGATTCATGCCATCTAAAGGAAAGAATTCCTGAGGAAAAGGTCAGCCGCGATCGTGATTCAGAAATACTGGCGAGGACACAAAGGCAGGAAGCTGTACAAAGTGGTAAGTCGCGTTTTCAAAAATCAGCATTGACTCGAGTGAAAATGGAGGCGTCGCTTGCTTTAAACCTTCGCTCATCTTTCGATTCCAGGTGCAGCTGGGCTTTGCAAGGCTGCAGGCACAGGTTCGCTCTCGCCAGCTCCACTTCCAATATAAAAAGAGAAGGCAGGCGACCCTCGTGCTACAGACCCATGTTCGAGGACACCTGGCCAGGAAGGAATGGAAGCGCAAGAGGAAGGCTGTAATCCTGCTACAGGCACACACCAGGGGCATACTGGCGAAAAAAGCTCTCGAAAAGATGAAGAGAGACGTAAGTACCACCACCGATGTTTCATCTTATTTCCACTGTGCTGCTATCTATCAGTTAGTTTAGTTTTTATGTCACATTTATTTTATAATGTTAGAGCATCATTTCAAGTATTTATTCCTTGCTTTAGTTTACTCCATCCATAAAAGCATTTATCTTTATGGCTTTGTGAAGTTTGGTAATTTGTCTGTTGTTGTCACCAGCGAGGAGTGGCCACATACCCTGCTTTATCATCTGTTTACTCAGTGTGAGGGCAGAATTTACACAATGCACATCAAGCTGTAGTAGGGAACAATTTAAACTGATGACTGAGACCAAAACTTTAGTTGATCTGTGACCTCAGTGTTTACGGATGAGCAGTTGATTCATTTCCTGATAGGCTTCTATGTAGTCTGACTTATTTTTGCAACAAGGTTAGTTGCCCCCTGCTTAGAGCACTGTTTTTGCTCTTTCAGATGTACCTCTCTGCTAAAGAGAAAGAAGAGGAACAGCGGCTCATTCTGGAGAAACAGAGGCGCTTGGAGGAGGTGTTGAGACAGAAGAGAGAGATGGAGGCCAAGCGGCAGTCAGACCAGGAGATGGTGGATGACATGTTTGACTTCCTTACTTTAATGCCCAACACTGTAGGAGGCCAGGAGGGGCAGGCACCCATGGGATATGAGGTTTGGAACCAGATGTTTTGGCAGGTGTTGAATGATTTTTAGATATAAGCCGATGAGTCACACGTGCTTGTATGTGTTTGCAGAATTTTGGTGGGAAACGGATAATTGAAGAGATAGACATTGACGAAATCCAGATGGAGGAGGATCTTCCCAACGAGGACTATGATGACCTGGATGAGTACTCCTTCGCCAAGTTTGCCTCCATGTACTTCCAGGGTGCAGCCACCCACACCCATATCCGACAGAGGCTTCATCAGCCCCTGCTCTACCATGAGGATGAAGATGATGTTCTGGTGCTTCTCTTAGTTCACCACACATCATAATTCCACGTGTTTCTGTCTGTTTTTAATAAAGTTTAATCATGTCTCTTTTGTGCTTTCACCAGGCTTCGCTCACAGTGTGGTGGATCATCCTGAGGTTTATGGGAGACCTCCCTGAGCCAAAGAAACGGGCCCAGGTTAGGGTACCCTCCTCACAGGATCGCTTTGTGCCACAGGAGCTGATGTCCAGAAAGGACAGACGTCTCAGCAACATGGTGGGCCTGGATCAGGTAGGAATCAAAACCTCAAAAAACTGAATGTCTTTAAGTTTGCTCCATCTTAATCCTGGCAAAACAGAGGTTCTTGTTTTCAGTCTGGGGTCAGTCATTCCCAGCAACATCAAATTATCTGCTAAGAGTCTTGCTGTTATTTTGACTGAGAACTGAATTCTCAAAGAGTCTTACATCTAAAAGCTCATTCAGTCTTTTTTCTTTTATTAAAAAAACAAAAAAGTAAAACTTTCGTTGACACATAATAGTGCAGAATGACTAGACAGCACTTAAATTTTCTCCCATCTCAATTCTTGTAACTTTCTCTTTACATAAACTTTCACATAAAAACTGTTACTGATACCTTATAGCTGCAGCCGGCCTCTCTGATCACTGCAAGGTAAGACCATCAAACCAACTGGACTAAGACACTGTTGCACAAGACGCAGTCCAAAATGGCACTAGAGGATGATCCTACAGGAGAGACTTGACAAATTTAATCAGTGTTCATTTTGATAATCATGGGCCAGTTTCCAGAGATGTTTGACCATTTACTTTTTCATTTTTTTAGAGGGTGCTGAGAAATAGAAAAGAAACAGAAGCTTCTACAGTCCCTGAGCCACCAGGACAAAACAAAAGGGGCTCCATCTTTATAGACATCCTGACAAGAACCAGGAAGGCTTCTGCTGTGCCCAACCAGACCCCTCAAAACCAGAAGGTGTACACTGTACCGGATGCAAGCGCTCGAGGACGAAAGGGCTCCACATTCACTGACCTACTGTCCAAAAACAGAAAAGTATCAAATGTTCAAGAAAATGGAATCCCCAAATCTGGTTTAAACTTCAGAAAAACCTCGATCATCATGGAGGAGGTGAGGCAGAAGCCAGAATATTTTGTTGCCGTTCACTTTTTAACCAAGCTAACGGACATTTACATTTTTCTCCAACAGTCAGATGATCAGACGGAAGTTTCCAAGCCTGCCACTCTGCAGACTGTGAAGGAGGATCCCGAAGTCTTGACTGGAGAGTCGGACACACTGGACAGACCCCTGACTTCTCTGGAAAAGCTCCACTACATCGTTGGATACGCCATCGTCAGGCCTGACCTCAGGTTACAGAAGTTTGAAATCGCATAGCTCCGCTGTTGATATCTCTTTCCGAGCTTCTGCTAATACACAGTTTTCTGCCACAGAGATGAGATTTACTGTCAGATCTGCAAACAGCTTCATGACAACAACAATCGTACGGGCTTCTTCCGTGGCTGGATCCTGCTGTCGCTTTGTTTGGGCGTTTTTCCTCCCAGTGAGCGATTTATAAAGGTGAGTACAGCAGCCGTAACAGCTGTGTGCATTTCAATGCTGTGATGTTTTACCTTTTACTCTTGTCTTCGCAGTACCTCCAAAGTTTCATCCGCTTGGCTCCGAGCGGCTACTCGTCCTACTGCGCTGACAGGCTGCGGCGCACCGTGATGAACGGCACACGAGAGGAGCCTCCCTCCTATCTGGAGCTGCAGGTGCTGAGATTTATACAGCTTCATATGAAAAATGCAGCATTTTCAAAATTCCTTCAATCTATGCTCAGTAACTCTAAATGACAACAATACTTTATGCATTAAATCTACACCTTAGCCTGATGCGTGCCTTCCCAGAAAAATAATACACAGCACCTCTCCAAAGGTTGATTCTGTTCATCTGGACGTAGCGTTTTGTCTCCTCTTTAGGCCAAAGTACTCTAAAGTCAAATGTGAGGCCATCTGTCTAACAGCTAAAGGGCTAAAATTACTCCACAACCACGTGGAAGACACACAGAAAACATCACGTTAGAGGGCTGCGCTTTTTCAGAGAACTGCATATGACTGCAGACTTCTCTGACTCTGTCATTATCGTTATAAAAGAAAAGAAATTCTGTGCTGAAATTTGATGAGATGCTACATTAGCAGCTGACACTAGCTATACAAACATCCTGTAACATGCTCACATCTTTTTAAAAGAATTTCAAAAAATGCTGCCAGGAGACGTCACAGTCCACATTTACAGTGTTGGTTTGGTCTCAGTTGGAATTATGCGGCATCTGAAATCTCATTGAAAAATTAAACCGCACATGTTTCTAGATATATTCCTTTACAGTCGAAAAATGTTTTTGTGTAAGTTGAGTAAGCTACTAACTTAAGGTGCAGAAAATATGCACAAACTGTGATTTCCACTTAACTAACATGTTTATTTCCTGCACTGTGACAGGCCACCAAGACAAAAAAGCCCATAGTTGTGACTGTGATGCTTATGGACAACCGCTCCATTAACCTCCCCGTCGACTCAGCATCTACGTCTAAAGAGATCTGCCAGCTTATCTCCAACAAAATCAACCTCAAAGACAGCTTCGGCTTTTCCATCTACGTCGCCTTGTATGCAAAGGTACGTGTTTACAGACGGATCCAAATTCTTTCATCTGAAATGGGAAGCTGATATGCGGAAAGCATCCTGTGGCAATCAGAGCGTCCAGAATAGACATCTATCAGCCGCTCATCTCAATTTGTTATAAACAGCTCATAAATATAAACCCTATGAGCTGTGAAGATGCAGGGCCCAAAAGCGTTAGTGAGTGAGGATTTTTTTCACTTTGCAGTGCAAAAACACTCATTACCAGAAATAACTTGTTGACAGAGCCGAACGCTCAGACCTAAGCCTTTGATTTCCGTGGCAGAAAGGAACGAGAAGAAGCAAAAGAAAAACAGAAAAAATGTAAATAAAGCCAGTTAAAATTTGTTTTTTTGGTTTTTTTTACATGAAAGGAATATCTGAAACCTTCCTAGTTTTCCACTCAGTCAAACCCGACTTACGGTGTGACTTAAACAGCTTTTTATTGATTTATATTATTCCTGTTTGTAAATGCTCTGAATTGGGGACCAGTCTTATCTACCTTCCTTTCATAAACAATGCTCTAGAGCATGCTCTGGTAAAGGAGGTAATAAAAGAAGCATCTTTCTTTAGATTTGGAGAATTCAACCAAGCTCTGATTATTTCCATATTGTGCAAACACTAGTGCGAGCAGGAAGTCACAAAAAATACAAGCACGTGCAAAAAAAAAAAGAGGCTCTAAGGGAAAGAAGCACAGAGGTGACCCAGAATACACAGTAAAAACAAAAAATCATGATGGGATGCTTGCAGTGTAGTTATTTTCAAGTGATGGTCATACTGGTTACATGCCTCCCTGATAATTGTACGAGTTGAATATGAATACAAGTATGTCAATAAATGGATAGATATTAACACGGTAAGCTGTTTTGAAGGTGTGGGCTCTGGGCAGCGGCCGGGAGCACGTGATGGACGCCATCTCCCGGTGTGAGCAGGACACAAAGAGGAGGGGAGGCCAGGAGCAGCACGCCCCCTGGCGTCTCATCTTCCGTAAAGAGATCTTCACCCCCTGGCATAACTGCAGTGACGACAAGCTCAGCACAGACCTCATCTACAAGCAGATCATCCATGGCTTGAAGTCTGGAGAGTACCAGTGTCAAAAGGTGCGCTCCTATTGCTTGTATTGTAACCAAGGATTCAACTAAGCATTCCTGCCGTACACCTCTAACGTGAGTTTTTCCCACATTTCACTTCCCCAGGAGGACGACTATGTCGACCTCGCTGCAAAACATTTGTACATCCAACACGGATCGGACAGCCGCCCAGAAAACGTGAAGGATGTTGTGCAGGACTGCATCAGTAACTCTCTGCTGGAGACCAAGACAGAGAGTAACTGGGTGCAGATGGTCAGCACTGCCTATGCTCAGGTCAGTCGCATCCTGGATCACATGCTGTAACACATAGAGGGTTAAAAAAATGTTGTGGGTAGAATCATTTCTTTTGTCTTTGTAATCCGGTCACAGGGCTCGTATGTGAGTTCCAAACAAAAGACGGATTCGCTGAAGGCGGAGATAGTCGATTACGCTCGACAGAAGTGGCCCATCTTCTTCTCCAGGTTCTTTGAGGTTGCCAAACTTTCAGGTAGGCGTCTTTGTTCCTTGTACATAAAAGTGTAAACCTTTAAGTTAAAATCAAACCATAAAAAAGAATCGTTGCTTGAGGCTGGGGGGGTAGTTATCATTTAATTCTTGTTTATTTTAATTTTTTTATGCTCTGTTTGAGGCTCAACACTTACGAGTGTTCAGATTGTCAGCAGCAAATTGTCAAATTTGTGAGCAAGCAACAATCAGCTTTTCTGCTTTAAAATGGCACCAAACTGACTCATTGTTGCAGTTCTCTTATTGTCGTTAAACTCGGCCACTACTGCTGCTTTTCACTGATATATTTCATATTTTCTGCATTATTTTAATATCTTAAACAGCTTAGATTAAACTCTCAGGAACAGGAAATGATCAGTTTCTCCATGATGTTCCCAGGCCCTCCACTGCCGAAGAGCAAGTTTATCGTGGCCATAAACTGGACAGGAATCACATTCCTGGATGAGCGAGAGAAGAGGCTGGCAGAACTCTCCTTCCCAGAAGTAATGGCTGTCAACGCTGTTAGGTAAACCTGTTTAGGCTTTGTTCAGGAGAATCCAAGAGGGAAACAAGATTACCTGAAGGTATACTCTTGTTAACACGGATGCGCTATCTGTGAAATTCTGGCTCCCAAAAACTATGAACAAGATAAAAGATAAACAAGATTTGTTTTTGTTCTTCTGTCCTCCTTAAAGGACAAATCTTTAACCTGTTAGCAGTCGGACGTACCGCCCACGGTACATTGGATGGTTTAGGGGACTAATTGGACTGCTAAGGGGTTAATAAAAACATTTGACCTATTTTAAAGTCTTTTTAGCTTTAAATCACAGTCTTGAATATTTATTATAAGGCAAGAAAATTTTGTGTTTTTGCAACTGTAATCGTGAAGGAAATATTGGATATTTTCTGAAAATTGTTCCATAAACAATTTGTTTTTTTTAATAACTTGTTGAATTTGCTAAAAGAGGAATGCTTTAATTGTGTTTTTGGCTCGGTGGTGGTTCTCAGGAATGTTAAAAAATCTGGCCAGGCCGTGTCTCTGATGACGCTGAAAGGAGACTTCACCCTGAGCGGCCCCTCAGCGGCGGACATGGCCGAGCTGATTACCATGTTTGTCAGTGGGCTGACGGAGCGTTCGCAGTACGCCGTGGCCCTGAAAGAAGTCGAGAAGCAAGGTCAGTGCCCCACTTCCTCTTCCTTTGAAGTCATTTCTCCTGATTATTAACTGACTGACTTCTCAGTTGTTTTTCAATCCTCTCCAGAAGACGCCACGTTCCTCAGCTTCAAGAAAGGAGAGCTCATCATGCTCATTAAAGACAATGATTTCTCTCAGGACCACGGCTGGGTTAAGGGCCAAAACGATCGCACGAAACAAACCGGGGCCGTCCCCATCGATGCCATCACAATCCTGCCAACGCTCAGCAAACCCACCAACGAGGTCATGGTACGGAGCAGCCAATCAAATCAGAATAAACGTGAATCAACGTACAATTGACCAAATTTTGGAAAAGAAAAAAAAAAGCCTGAGAAATTAGTGATATGAAACATTTTTATGATATCACAACACACATGAAGACATATCTATCTATCTATCTATCTATCTATCTATCTATCTATCTATCTATCTATCGATCTATCGATCTATCTATCTATCTATCTATCTATCTATCTAACTTTTTATTGTTTTCACTTACATTACTGTCTTGCTGTCAGTTCAGCACCTGCCTCCATTTTTTTCAGTTATAGACCTTTTTGCTAGCATGAAGACTGAATGCGGTGGGTGTTTCCTTCTTTTTCAGAACCTCATCAACCTCTCACCAAACCAGAGGAAGGACATCATACAGGCCACCATGAAAGAAACAGGCACAGTGGGGAGAATTGCTCCTTACTCACTGAAAGATTTCTCTGTCGAGTATTTCAGGTATGTGAAAATTTCGTCCATTCTTCTGCTGGCTTTTTTCACCAGCAGATCAGTGAAACAGTACTGACAGCACCACTCTTTGTCCTCTTTCCAGGCAGCCCATTAAGGATGTGAACCGTCAGGTGATCGCTAGGAATGCTGCACCCGAAAGGTTGTGGGTCCACTCCAGAGAGCCAATAAGACAGCCACTACTCAAGAAGCTTGGAGGCCACCCAGAGTTCACCCACAAAGCCTGTCTAGCTTTCACTGATATCCTTTGGATACTAGAAGATGCAATAATTAAAAAAAATTTCACCAATTTTTTTTACATGGTAAACCATTAACAAAGAAGCTGGGCAAAGCCTCTGGGTCTAAAAAGTGGAAAACAAAGCTGCATTCTTTGCAATGGCCAGCAGGGGGCAACAAGTCTAATTGTGCAGAGCTCTATGAGCGCATGATCTTACTTTATACGTGACTTATGACCCCAGCAAACACTTTCCTTATGAGTTTATGGTCTCTATCACTAGATTTAAGTCTTATTTTATAGAACATGATTCTAATTTAAGTTAGTTTAAAGTGCGTTGTGTTTTAGGGCATGTCAAGTCATTAACAGCATAAGGTTTCTCAGTCACAGGCGAGGCCTAGCACACAGCGATCAGCATCAGCACACCAGTCAATCAAAGTGGGCATACTCCTAACTCTAGTGTCCAGGTGGAGTTATAGAGATTTGTTATGAAGGGTGAAACTATCCACAGAGTCTGAAACAGCGGCAGGCTGTAACATGTTTATTTCTGCTGTAAAGTGGACATTTTAACACAGCGGTCTGTGGGGACTGCGACTCGCCAGCCTCACGAAACTGCAGTTTTTTTGGCACTTCCTCTTTGGTTTCATTTTTCCGTTTCACAGGTTGCCGCTTGATGACGACGATGCTACTAAAAGGCAGACACACTAGGTGGTGCTAACCTAATAGAACAATTGCAATCATCTTCTGCTATTCAGCTGCCATTTTCACAGTGGCATCTGGCCCTGCATTCAGTCACATAAAGCCTGCAGTAAACCTTAGTGGACATATATTAGCTAAACACCTCAACATGAAACAAAATGAAGTCATAAAATTTACCTGCTTCTTTCTCTGGACATATTCATATTTCTTCTAACTCCTTTTGTTTATTTTAAGCCCAGAACCTAGTAAGCAAGGAAAGTTGGAAACCAGAGTAGTAATAAGTAGTACGCAGAAGAAGAACTGAAACCACGAGACAGCTGCAAGGTCTTGAAATATAAGAGGGGGGAAAACAGATACTGACTAATGGGATGTTACAGATAGGTATTTCTGTAACCTCAGCTGTTCAAAATCCACCATTGTTAGCCATCCTTGACTGCTGTGTACCAATCCTGAAGTACATGGGTGATTACCCCACCAAGCAGCAGCAGAATCCCCTCGAACTCACTGACCAAATCTTCAGCCCCGCCACTAAACACGATGCTCTGAGGGATGAGATTTACTGCCAGATCATGAAGCAGATGACCAACAATAACAACCGGTAAACATGCTATTTCCTGTGTACATGCATCCAAAAATTTGTAAGACGCGATGCATGCAGAAACTCACCTGACAGATAATCACACAGTCACAGTTGCAAGAATGAACTGAGAGTAGTTTCTATCCACAGCCTGCCTGTCTGCTCTGCACGCTCCGGTTATTAAGTTCTCTCTCAGTCTTCTTGGTCTGTTAGTCATGGATCACTCCAAAACAGTGAGAAGTGGAAAATTTAAACAGTATATAAGCCTATAATGTTAAAAAATACATGTACACATTTCCACACAACTTTCCATGATGTTGCATAAGATGCTCATGGAAGGACAAACTGTTCAAAATATCACAAGATATTAATAATAATAATATAAATGTGCCTTCTCAGACACTTAAAGGGTAAAATATTGGAGGTTTTGAAGATAGCCCTTCTTTGTTTCAGTGCAGGAGCGACCGGGATAGAAATTTTCTTTATTATTTTTTCTATTCTTCACCCAGGTTAAGCATGGAGCATGGCTGGCAGCTGATGTGGCTAAGCTGCGGCCTGTTTCCTCCCAGTCAGCCTCTTCTGAAACATGCTCAACGATTTCTGGAGTCGCGACGCAGAGAGCCACTTGCCTCTGACTGTTTGCAGCGCATGCAGAGCTCTCTGAGGTTTGTACCGCACGCTGGCCTGTATTATGTATCACACATAAACACAGAGACGCTTTTGAGTGTGCGACAGGAAGAATGCGTCGATAGAGTCTGCTTCTCGTTTAAAGTTGGTTTAAAGAGTAAAAAAGGACTGAAAGTTGCATCACCCTCCCTCAGGTGTGAAAAGGAAATGTCAAATAATTTAACTTCTTTTTATAGATTCACTGAGATCAAGTTGTGCAGAACCTGCTTGCGGTGATGAACACAGTCCTTTTCGTACAAATGTGTTGCATCATCTTCACAGTGAAAGGACCACATTCAGAATTTGCATGACCTCAGTTATAAATATATCTGATTTGCATCCAGGCTTTCCTCCATAATGCTACCAGGCTTGCAGAGACTCATTTGTTATTAAAGCTTTTATTAGTAATCAGAAAACACAAGCATACTGGTCACAACAAAGGGGGGAATAATTCTACTTTTTCTTAGGACAAAAGAAGAAAGTGAAGTTAAAAGACAACCATGATGATTTACACGATTTCCTGTCTTATGTCTCATTTTGCTGTGGTGGACATTCATGTTAAACTTTTTCACATAATGTGGTATGTACAAGGAAGCGAGGGGACTGTTAAATGCTCAGTTTCACACAATTTTTTTTCTACGATGTTACTGAAATCTCAGGCATTTGGAAGACCTGCCCACATGCTTTGCAAGTCTTATTTACAAGGGGCAGTGAATCGGAAGAACTGTGGCGTAAAGGAAATAAAAGTCATGTAAAGCTACTCTAGTAGAATCCAAAAATGAAAATATGGAGTTGTGAATTTGAATAATCATGCCCGTACTGGGCTCCCTTTAGCCACCTATTGCAACAAAGCAGAGATACTAGATCAGAAATGTGGAGAAATGCAAAGTGTTGCAGCCAGTACTTTGTTTACATCATTTGAATGTTAGACGTAGGTCTGTTAAGTGTGGTCAATGTGACTTCGAGGCAATGCTGATGAATATCAACAAGCTCCATGAAGTGTTTGTCCCTTTGTTATGTGACCTTCCCAACAAGCATGTGTCAAACTTTATTAGGTGAGGTGTGGTCTAAGTGAACATCTATAGGTATAAATGGTAAGGTCAGAAAAAGCATTAAAAGGAGGAGCTGCGCTGGAGGTGGGTTACAAAAAGGATTGCAAAAGGAGAAGTAACTGTAGAAAGATTAAAGCAGTTTAAATAGCATGTCCTGAATGCATTAGCTGAACAGCTAATGTGAGGTGGTAAAGAGATCAACTGACTGGAATTATGGGGTACACTTGAGTCTGTGGCCTCCTTAAAATATATGTTCATATCTCTAAATTACTCATATTCTCATATACTCACACTCATATTCCAAGAAGTCCAAGACCACATGCTTTTTGGTACTGGAGTAACATTACATTTTTGGCTCATTAATTATATACACCAATCAGGCATAAACGAATACCACAGATTATCTCCTCATCGTGGCACCTGTTACTGTGTGGGATATATCACGGAGGAAGTAAACATTTTGTCCTCAAAGTAGATGTAGAAGCAGGAAAAATGGCAGGCATGAGGATCAGAACATTTTGGGGGTGTTCCCAGTCTGCAGTGGTCAGTATCTGTAAAAGTGTCCAAGTCCAAGGAAGGAGCAGTGGTGAACCAGCGACAAGGTCATGGCTGGCCAAGGCTCACTGATGTATGAGACTGAAGGCTGGCTCATCCATCCATCCATCCACTTGGCCTATCCCAGCTTGTAGCCACTGTAGCTCAATTTGCCAAAAAAAAAAAGTTGGCAATTTGGTTCTGATAGAAAAATGTAAGAATACACAGTACATCACAGTTTGTTGCATATGGGGCTTCCACAGACCAGTCAGGGTAGCCATGGTGACTCCTCTCCACCGCCGAAAGCACCAAAAATGGGCACATGAGCATCTGAACTTAACCACAGAGCAATGGGCAATGGAGACCACACGTCAGAGCTTACAGGACTTGAAGGATCTATTGCTAATGTCTTGGTGCAGATACCACAGCAGGCCTTCAGGGGTTTAGTGGAGTCCATGCCTCAATGCATCAGGGCTGTTTTGGCAGCAAAAGGGGGGCCAACAGACTGTTAGGCAGGTGGTATATTTAGCATTTAACCTAAATTGAGGTGGTACTAAGAAGAAAAGTCAGTTGCTTTAGAAACACTGAACCTTTGGACTTATCTGTTAGGAAAAAGAACAAAAAGGCAGGTACCTAATAATTGTTGTTCTGCTCTAGGATGGAGCCCAGGAAGCTCCCACCTCACCATGTGGAGTTAGATGCCATCCAACAAAACAGCACCCAGATCCGCCACAAAATCCACTTCCCTAATGACACAGATGAGGTAAAAACACCAACTCTTTTAATGAAACCAGAAAAGGCCATTGCTGGGTGGAGATTGCATTTTGGTGTTATCTGAGATTAATCTCATCCTTCTCCAGATATTTGAAGTGGCCACCAACACCAGGATCAAGGATCTGATTCTGAACATTTCCAGGAAGCTCGAACTGTCTTCAGCAGATGGCTTCAGCATTTTTGTCAAAACAAATGACAAGGTTCATTCAGTATTTTTATACATTTATACAATAGACGGTCTGGCATCTTTGATGAACAAAAACCAGCCTGTTGTTGTGTTTTTTTATTCTGTTTCAGTTTCTCAGTTTGAATGAGACAGACTACTTCTTTGACAGTCTGAGGCAAATCACTGACTGGTCCAAGAGTGTGAAAAGGATTGATGGTAATAAATCATCTTCTGGTTAGAATGACGGCGGGACTTTGAATGGTCTGCTATACACCTGTACAAACCTCTGTGCTCGTGTGTGTTCCGCAGGTGGGCTGGTCAACTATACTGTGTTCTTCATGAGGAAGTTGTGGTTTAACGTGATCCCTGGCAGAGACACAAAAGCAGATCTTATCTTCCATTTCCCTCAGGTACATTTGAATGATGTCTCATTTTCCAATTTTCCAGCTGATATGAAGCGAGATGTTTCCATTAACACAATTCCTCCTCACACAAAGATGGAGTTGGCGATTAAAATCTAGTAACAGTTGCCTGCAACTGAAAAACGTTTTGAATACTCGGTTAAAAAGTGAAACTTTGGCCAAGACCTGTTAAAAAATAAGTTAACGAAATGTCTTTCTAATTTCCAGGAGTTACCCAAATACCTAAGAGGCTATCATGTGTGCACCAAAGAGGAAATGCTCAAAATTGCGGCTCTGCTCTTCTGCATAAAGGTCAACAATGATAAGAACCAGTTAGTCATGATTCCCAAGTTGCTGAAGGAGCTGGTGCCCACTGACCAGCTGAAGGCTATGTCTGAAAATGAGTGGAAGAAGGTAGGACGGCTTGCTTCTATCTCACCCTATCACAGGGCATCCTTCTCTGTCTGCATTTCCTCTTTTACTACATCCACAATAAATCTCTGTTGTCTTCCTTTTTAACTCCTGCAGCCAGCGTCATCTTAAACGTTCTCTTCAGTTCAATGAAATTTTATTTTTACAGCGCCAAATCGCAACAAAAGTAGCCTCAAGGCGCTTTATATTGTAAGGTAGGCCCTACAATAATACATACAGAGAAAAACCCAACAATCATATGACCCCCTGTGAGCAAGTACTCTGGTGACAGTGGGAAGGAAAAACTCCCTTTCAACTGGAAGAAACCCCAGGCTCAGGGAGGGGCGGGGCCATCTGCTATGGCTGGTTGCGGCGAGAGAAGGAAAACAGGACAAAAGACATGTTATCTTCGTCCAGTATATCCACTATCCCTTTTTTGCATATGTCCAAACCATTTTTTTTACAAAGCTGAGTTCACTTACACTGAACACACCCAGGTCTTATTAATGCCACACCTGCTGAATCAACTAGTCACTTAAATAGATCCTGTGCGACAAACTGAAGCAGGCTAAAAGATCTTAGAACTTACAACTTTTATTGTCAATGTACAGTTGCTTGCACAATAAAATTTGGAAGCAAGACACACAGGGGAAAAAAAGCAACATAATATCTCAAACATAAGACATAAGATCTCCAAAAGCAGCACAACGTGGATCCATAAATTCTGTCACAATCCAACGAAACAGCTGAGAAACAAAGTCGCTGACATCTATCAGTCTGGAAAGGGTTACAAAGCCGAGGCTTTGGGGCTCCAGTGAACCACGATGACAGCCGTTATCCGCACATGGAGAAAACCTGAAACAGGAATGACCAGCCTCCAAGAGTGCATTGACAACTCATCCAACAGGCCACAAAAGACCCCAGAGCAACATCCAAAGAACTGCAGGCCTCATTTGCCTTGGTTAATGTCAGAGTTCATAACTACACCATATGAAAGAGACTGAGTTCCTAGACCAAAACCACTGCTGAGCAAAAGGAACACTAAGGCTCGTCTGAGTTTTGCCAGAAAACATCTTGATGATCCCTGAGAGTTTTGGGAAAATACTCTGTGGTGTAGCGTGGTAGTGTGACGGTCTGGGGCTGGGACCTGGAAGACTTGCCGTGATAAACAGATCCATGAATTCTGCCGTCTACCGAAAAATCCTGAAGAAGAATGTCCATCCATCTGTTCGTGACTCAAACTGAAGCACGCTTGTGTTCTGCAGCAGGACAATGATCCAAAACACACCAGCAAGTCCACCTCTGAGTCTCTTAAGAAAAAACAAAGGTGGTTCATGCTTGCAAACCCTCCAATGTGGCTGAATTACAACAATTCTGCAAAGATGAGTGAACCAAAAGACTCACTGCCAGTTATCGCAAACTCTTCGTTGCAGTTGTTGCTGCTAAGGGTGGCTCGACCACTTATTAGGTTTAGGGTTCGCTTTTACAAACAGGGTCATGTAGGTTTGGATTTTTCCTTCCCTCTTAATCATCAGTGTTAATGCTAGAAAACCATTAACCTCATTAGAGGCAGTGGTCACTTGAAGTTGTTGTTTCACTCTGTGATACATCTGTACTTTCATTTTCAGAACATTACCGCCTCATTTAACAAACAAACTGGAATGACAGCTGATGAAGCTAAGGTGGCGTTCCTGAAGGCGGTTCACCGTTGGCCGACATTTGGCTGTGCTTTCTTTGATGTGAAGGTGAGGCCTCCAGCGAGTGCAGCTCACACGATGGTTATCTTGGTATCAGCTATCAGATTGGCTGCGTGGGCAGCGTGTTTATCTGATCGCTATTGATATCTGTCACTATTTGTCGGGCCTCTGGTCTTTAGCACTGTTTCTGCAAATAGTGCAACATGACTCTAGCTTGACAGTTTCCTCATTTGCTTATCTTTCTTTCTTTTCAGCAAACATCAGAGCAAAAATTTCCAGATATTGTGCGAATTGCCATCAGCAAGCAAGGACTAACAATCATTCATCCAAAAACCAAGGTTAAAGAAAGTCTAAAACTCTATGGAGCAATAAAAATTTCAGTGCCCTTCTCTCATATCAACATTTTATTCATGTTTTTATTCATGTTTTTTTTTTTCTTTGAAGGAAACTCTGGCAACTCATCCATTCAACCGCATTGCTAACTGGTCCAGTGGAAGCACCTACTTTCACATGACTATTGGTAATTTAGTCAACGGCAGCAAGTTCCTGTGTGAAACGTCACTGGTAAGACGTGAAACACTCTGTAAGTTTTGGTTTATATTTCGTCTACATTTCCTTTTCTTTATATAACTCTCTTCTGTTAAAAGGGCTACAAGATGGACGATCTTATAAGCTCCTACGTTAACATGTACCTCAGCGACAGGAAGACTGTGCAAACCAGGAACCGCCGCTTTGACATCTAAACTCTGTGGCATGACAGCTCGCTGAAAGCATGCTGTGTGTCTGTAGCTGCAGACTGAAACTTGTACTCACAGTAGTTCTCTGTTTTTGGATTAGCAATCAACTTTTTTGTGCTTTCCTTAAAAAAAACATTGAATTATTACATGAAACGAAGTAGTTGCAGATTTCTCTGTTTTTATTTAAAGTCATGTATGCTCTGGTCTGTGTATGAGTAACAAAATCAGAAGTTTTTGGTCTCTTTGGTGTTTTTAATGATGGACACAAAACCAAAACTGTCTCAAGTTAAATAATTCTAGCGTGTTATTATGAATAAATAAATCCAATTTGAATGAGTCTGAGTCAAAGTTAAAGACCTAGGTCTAATAAGATTTGTTCTTGAACTTCGTGTAAATGTCAGTTTCATTACATTTGTGGATTTTTTTTTTTTTTAGCTCAAAATATTTGACCTGTTTCTGCTCACCAAAATGTCACAGATGTCATTTATGTGCACAGGACGCATTGTTTCGCACGTGTACTCAATTTTTTAGATTAAAAGAAAGTTGAATTCCGGACAATTATTAGACATTAATTTACCTGATGTAAAAACATTAAAGATTTTCTTGGAAGCAAAGTTCTATTCAGTGTTTTGTTTCTCAAAAAACAAAATTTTTTTACAAAGTTGAATTTTCCTCACACTGGAAAATCTTCAAATCACAGTGAAAGCTGGACAAGTGTCAAAGCGACTTCACAATTTGTGTGTTTAGGTTGCACACGCAACCTTTAAATTAGCCCATCTTCAAAAAGTATATCGAAAGTTAATCTCCACAATGATTTTCCCTTTATGTCAATTTTACAGATGCAAAATTTTTACTCTGTGTTAAAATTGTGAAATAAAACATCCCCCCAGTTAATGTGTCTTGGCGAGTTGAACTACCTAAAAGGTGATTATCATGATTGATTTGTTTTTAACTATAACCCTGTGATCATTTCTAACTGTCCACTGTCGTACAATAAAGCTCATCGTGGGACAACTAATATGAGCTTTCTTTGGGAAAACTGTGGGTTAGGAGATTGAGGAGCTCTACCAATCAGAAGATTGGTGGATCGTTTTCCTAAATACTCCAATCACCATGTCGAAGCATCCTTGGGCAAGATGTTGAATCCCTGCATTGTCCCTGATGAATCTGAATTTTCCACTTCTTTTAAAAGATGCACAACTACATGACATCACTCACTGGTTTCTGAAGTCATGCTCTGAAGTATGGGCTCAAATTGTGGTCATAAATATTTTGTACTTGTAAATCAGTTTTGTACTTG
>NW_005187424.1:2356260-2357877 GCF_000239375.1 Pundamilia nyererei | reverse complement strand
ATAGCAAACACTGAAATACATTTTTTGCACGCAGCAATGAGTTTTGTTCACTCAAATTTAGCTTTTCAGAATAGTGGCACAAAAATAACGCCATACAATTTGAGCCCATACTGAAGCCTTGAGATGAACAATTGTGAAGCCAGACATAATCTTCCTTTCTATTATAGTATAACCAAAATTTACACAATAGACTTTTTGTTTTTATCCAACTTAACCAAAAATGAGTTAGCGAAACCATAGACCCAGCAGGGAGGTATTTAAAGAGATCAGAGCAGAGAGCTATTTTTTCATAGACTTCTATAAAAAAACGCAAAGCGTTTTGCAACCACAGATCTGGCCCCCTGGTGGCCATTAAGGAGAATCCAGGTTTAAGACCTTTCAACGTTGGTTTCACTTTTTCAGATGTGGAAATTGCATCCATCTTTTATACCGTCTGTTGTCAGCAGTTCCTACACACATCACCAACAGGCTCAGCTGTTACTCAACATTACAAACAAAATTTTGGAACTAACCATTGCAAGGTGAAAAGGATCAAATGGTGAACTTTGGATAGCTGTAAAAAAAAAAGGAGCAGCTAAATGTTTGATGGATGAATAGCAAATGGATGGATGAATAGCAAAGCTAATACGTTCACTGTATTATTGCAGCGTCTTTACCTTACAATATAAAGTGCACTGAGGTGACGGTTGTTGTGATTTGGCATTGTATAAATAAAACTGAATTGAATTGAATTCAATATAGGTTTAAAGTTAGTTCAAATACACATTCGATTATTGTGTGGATGCCCTCAGTTTTCAGCCGATTTTCTCCGTTCAAATCTTTAAAATTTCTGCTCTTTCTGCTGTCAGTGAGATGAGCATCCGTTCTCAGACTGGGAGGCCCGGGTTCAAATCCAGTCAACATTTCTTTCAGTTAACAGTTAGACTTTTTTAACTCTTTTCAGCACAAATACCAGCTTTTTCAGCTGTTTTCAGCAAAAACCTCTTTTCAGCAGAATTCTGCTGATTGAACTCTTTTCAGCAAAATTTTCAGTTTTTTCTGCTGTTTTCAGAAAAAACTCTTTTCAGCAGAAATTCTGCTGATTGAACTCTTTTCAGCAGAATTTTCACCTCTTTTCTGCCAAAATCCTGCTTATTCACCTCTTCTGAAAAATTTTCCAGCCTTTTCACCGCTTATCAGCACAATTCTCAGCAGCTTCTGCTCATTTCAGCACAATTGTCAGTCTCTCCACCGCTTCTTTGTGAGAATCAGTTTGGCTCAGTGAGATGAGTTGCCGCGATGAGACCAGAAGGGCCAGGTTCAAATCCTGCTCAGGGCAATGTTTTTTTGTTTTGTTTTTTGTTTTGTTTTTTTATTTCAACTTTTTCAGCTTTTTTCAGCAGACATCTTACGCGTTAAGGCATCCGCACAGCATTTTCGCAGGAAATGCAAATTTTTCTAGTTTGAGGTTACTTTTGTTCTTGAGTTGATTAACTTCAAATGAAAAAAGTTGGTACTGATGCTTTTAAAATGTTTTAAATCGGCCTGAATGTATTTCTGTTTTCATTTGTCATGTCTAACTGATAAACTTAGATGTTTGTTTACTTGTGGGAGGCTGTCCACAGCTACATACAATGG
>NW_005187424.1:2335399-2356240 GCF_000239375.1 Pundamilia nyererei | reverse complement strand
CTGAATGTATTTCTGTTTTCATTTGTCATGTCTAACTGATAAACTTAGATGTTTGTTTACTTGTGGGAGGCTGTCCACAGCTACATACAATGGCGGAATTATCCTTTAAAATGAAAGCATCTCTGTTTTTATTAAACTCTTTCATCAGCAAGAAAAAAGCACGTTTTATTGACTAAACCCTCCCAGCAGTAAGAAGAATGATAAATTTATGATGCTGTGCTCTTGCACAAGGGGATGTTTTTGCTTCGGGGTAACAAGACGAATAACAGACAAAGTGGAGAAGCCGAACAAAAGCGGGGGGCTGTCCCAATTAGCAATTGGCAGTAGATTAACAGAGTAGTGATGTCAAAGCTTCTCCACAGTCTGCAGATAGTGGTTTCATTCAAGTCTACAGAATACCATTTGCATATCGATGATATAGAGGAGAAGAAGGGCCAATGTGTCTGAAACACAGCTGTGAAGTTCATGTATGAAAGAAATATTATCTCCCCTTGGTCAGTGGGTCCCCTCTCCACATCTGTCCGATGGCTATGCGACTGATTATTTTGGGCATTCCAATTCAAGATGCCCCCAGGAGGCAAGACAGCAACAAGGGCCTCTGTTTCCTCCAAGCACCCCCCTCTCACGGCTTGTTTTTCTCTGGCTCTCCTATAGTGAGGGCTTGGGGCCCCCTCCAAAACAGAGCAGGCCATGTACAAAAGATCATCTCGGAGACTTCAGTCATAAACTTTTAACAACACAATTAACAACACAGTCCATCTTCTATCTGTCAGTGGGAGGCTGGGAGTTCATGGTAAAGGCACTTAATGCACAACTAGCCTTGGTTACCATGGAGCCATACCCCCAAAACTCATTGCGACTGAGGCATGCCATTCTTCTTTCCGCTGCTGAAATGCGCCGCTCATTCTGACTCAGCCTATTGTGAAGCGCACAAGTGGCTCTCTGAAAAGAAGGGGATGGAGAAAGAAAGGGTGGGGTCAGGGTTCAAACGAAAGGCTCCCATTGGGACTCCCTTTCTGTTATCAAATTTGTTGAGACACAAAAAGAGCTACAGTCTCATTCCCGAGAACATCTTGAGAGAGAGATAGGGGGGTTATAGGACAGCATTCCTCATGTCAGAGCGCCAGTTTTTCCACACAGCGGCAGACGAACTAGCTGTCTTCACGTACAGCTCCCTGCTCCTGCACTGATCATCTCCTCTTTGTCTTCCAGCAGCAAAACTTTTCTTTTTAGGAGTGCCCGTCCAGTAAGTCCTCTTTATTATTTGTTCCTTTATAACTTAAACTAAATACTTGCCTCTGCCGTTGATTTACTATATAAACCTTTCTGTAAATTTCTCACTTTGCTCATGCAAACCCAAACAGCTCAATCTTTTACTGATTGCACTGTTTCAACAAATTTCTATCATTGCTTACTATGAAGTGGGCTCATTTAATCCTGTTTCACATTAGACAATGGAAGATTTCACACATTACAGCTGCTGCAGCTTTTCCATAAGCGCTGTGTGTAAAGGACCAATACCAGGATGCTCAGTCTCCTCTTCACTGCACAGATCTGCTTATCCAGATCGCCGTGATGAAGGCGTATTTCAGCTTTGTCTCTGTCCAGGATTATCTGCATTTATGGAAGCTTTTCCATTCAGCTGCTCCGTTTCTGGTTTGTTATCCCTGCTGGGACTGCAGTTCTCTTTCTTCAGGGGGACTGAAAGCTCTGACTCTGAGCCCTGGCTGAGAAATGCCCTGGCATGTGGGTCCCACAACACCCACTGAAAAGAGCCACGCTGCTTCTTAAAGGGCCAAAAGTCAGGGAGTGAAATTTAGCCCAGTCAGGTTTTTTTTGTGTGTGTGAGTCATTGTGGTTATTCTGCATTGTTTAAGCACATAAGCTCACATATCTATATTATTGCTAATATATATTGTAATATATCTATATCACTAAAGCACTTCTGGATGCATGCAAACTGCATTTCGTTGCCCTGTACCTGTGCATGTGCAATGACAATAAAGTTGAATTCTATTCTATTCTATTCTATGCTATTTTTGAAAAATATCTTTGAGCTAAAAATAACTGTATGAGCACTAAAACATAAAGAGAACACAGAAACAATCAGGAAATGTTATTGATAGTCTTTGGATATGGATCTTTTCCATATACAAGTCTAGAAAGTTCTTATTTTGAAGTAATAGGAAACAAACATATATCTTTAAATGTATATCTTATTCTTTGCTATCCTGTGCAGAAATCATTTTATTAGATACACCATGATGGTACCAGGTAGGTCTATCCTTTGCCTCCAGAAGTGCCTTCATTTTTCATGGCATAGATTCAACAAGGTGCTGGAAACTCCTCAAAGATTTTAGTTCATATTGACATGACAGCATCAAACAGTTGCTGTAGATTTGTCAGTTGCCTCTATGATCTCCCATTCCATCACATCCCAAAGTTGTACTGTTGGACTGAGATCACTGTCATGTTCAAGAAACCAGTTTGAGATGATGTGAGCTTTGTGACATTGTGTTATCCCATCTGAAGATGGCACACTGTGGTCATAAAGGTATGGCATGGTCAGCAACAATACTCAGACAGGCTGTGGTGGTTAAATGATGCTCAGTTGGGACTAAGAGGCCCAAAGTGTGTCAAGGAAATATTCCCCACAATGTTACAGCACCAGCAGCAGCCTGAACCGTTGATACGTGGAAGACCAAGCAAAGTTTTCCAATTTTCTAATGTCTGATTTTAGTGAGTCTGTATGAACTGTATGTTGATGTCGACCTCTGACATCAACATGCTCCTCACTGGATATTTTCCGTGTTTCGGACCATCCTCTGTAAACCCTTTGTGAAGGAAAATCCCAGTAGATCACCAGTTGAGATACTCAGTCTATCCCATCAGGCTCCAACAACCAATCAAAGTCACTTAAATGACCTTTCTTCCTCCATTCTGATGCTGAGTTTGAACTTCAACAGGCTGTCTTCACCACGTCTACATGTCTAAATGCACTGAGCTCCTGCCATGTGATTTGTTGATTTGATAACTGCATTAATGAGCAGTTGAACAGGTGTACTAAACAGAGTCTGTTTCACTTTCCAAATCTTCCTTTCATGTATTTAGCTTCTAAAGTGAACTCTCTCACAAACAGGCTTGTTGAATTTAAGGAGGGTTTTTTGCATTTGGGAACCTTCCATCAGCTACAGAAACATCTTTTGTGTGGGTTGACAGTTCAGCCCCAGCTAAACACGGTAGAAATGTTGGTTTTGGATCCAACAGAAATACCAAAGTGAAGGAAGCCTTGCCTTAAATTAATTAAAGTCAGACTTAGCTGTTCACGCCCCGGTGATGTTTCTGTGTAGAGAGTGAGCTAAAGCAACAGGGAAAAGAGAGCAAAAAATACAAAGAGTGAACAGTTGGAGCTTGGCGGGGTTGGATGGAGCAGTGGGTGGGTTTTCTAAGGAAGAGGTGATTGTAAGATCTAAAGAATATGCAGTCTACTGGGACTGTCTTTGCTGTCTTGTGTGTGTGTGTGTATGTGTGTGTATAAACTTAAAAAAAAAAAAATCAAAAGTACTCAAATTCAGGTCAGAAATCTGACCACCCCTGCAGCCTGCAGCACAAAATTAGACCCGTCGTAACTGTCCTGAATATATGCACTTCTGCTTATACTACAGAAATGGTTTAAAGGTAATGATAATTATAATATTTTCTGTCTCCACAGTCACCAAAATGGAGTCTGCTACAATGCATCTGCCATCCAATCAGTCATCAGAGAGCTGTGTAGTGTTGGAGACCACGATCGAGAACCAGCTGTTTGGATGGTTCTACCTCGTGGTTTTTGTTCTGGCGCTGAGCGGTAACAGTTTGGCTCTCTGGATTTTCTCTCACCAGCGTGGCGTTTCTTCTCCAGCTAACGTCTTCCTGATTCATCTGGCTGTGGCAGACTTATCGTACGTCATCATCCTCCCGCTCAGGGCCACCTACCACTTTACAGGAGGCCACTGGCCCCTGGGCGAGGTGCCCTGCCGGGTGGTGGGTTTTTTGTTTTATGTCAACATGTATGCCAGCCTGTACTTCCTGGCCTGTGTAGCAGGGGATCGATACTTGGCTGTGGTTCACGCTGTGAGGTCACTGAAGATTCGTCGCGCTCGCTATGCTCAGATCATCAGCTTCTCTCTTTGGGTCCTAGTTACTGTCTCCATGGCACCGCTGCTTGTCACCCATCAGACTGCACAGGTGGACAACATGACGGTGTGTTTGCAGCTATACAGGGAGAAGGCCTCACGCAACGCTCTGATCTCGCTGGCCGTCGCCTTCATGCCGCCTTTCCTCGCCACTCTTTCCTGTTACCTCCTCATCATTCACAGCTTGCATCGCGGCTCCAGGTTGGAGCCGGCGCTCAAGCTAAGGGCCCTGCGCACCATTGGCCTGGTTATGCTCATCTACGTGATCTGTTTTCTGCCTTATCATATGAGTAGGGCCACCTTCATCCTGGGCTACAGCCACCCAGACGTCTCATGCCAGACACGCAGAGGCCTGAGCCTGGCCAACCGCCTCACCTCCTCCCTCACCTGCCTGAATGGTGCTATGGACCCGCTGGTCTACCTGTTTGGGGCGGAGAAGTTCCGCGGCACACTGCGGCGATTGTTTTGTAAAGATAATGGCGGGATGTCAGGGGCCACCAGCGGAGAGTTAAAGGGAACACATGAGAGCTCTGTGAGTGCCAAATCTGAGTTCTGAGGAAAAGCAGCTAGACTCAGACACCTGTGCAAACTTTTCCATCACAAGCAGCTTCAGGTTGATGATACTTTGATTGATGCTGTTTCCAAAGGCTGTTTGAGAACCAATTCTAGTGTCATCCCCACACCATTCCCACCAAATCCTTAGAGAATTAAACTGACATCACCTTGACACTCAAAGAATCCTGACTTCAGCAGCAAAGACGGTGGTAGAAGTTTAACTTCCAGGAGAGGAACAAAGATCTTTAAAACCTAAATTTGGGGCAAAGTTAGCAAACTTTTTAAAATCAGTTATAACTTCTGATTCTGCACAGACTGTTTATCTTGGTGACCACTGGAATTAAAGTTGATGAAGATAATGCTTCAAAATAACTCCCACACACACAAGACTCGAGTAAATCTCATTCTTCTTTAACAATTTAACGCAATGGAGAATGTTTAAAAGCAAAATTACTGCAATTAGAAGTAAATATGACATTTGATGAGTTTTCAAAATGTACTGTTGGCTTGCTTTCAGCTCAGCAGATCCCCTGTTTTTTACTGTAGTAGATCTGGTTTCATAAGACAGACAATTTGTACTGGTTAGTGACGCCTTTGATGTTCTGTTTAAGCTTCTTGTCGTTTACATTAAAAGTTTTTTGGGTCCATGTTAGAAACCAACTCTCAAACCAGTCAGAACTGTGCCCAATACCTGCTAATGTGGGACTCTCTGTACAAAAGCTAAGCTATTTGAATTTGTTTGGCTATAATTTTTGACAACTGACGGTTTTAATAATAATCTTTAGAAAAGGTTTGTTGCAACATAACAACTCACTTGTTCCGGAGATGAAGCAAAAAACTAATGATGCAAAGTTTTTAATTGCTTCTGCTGTCATATATAATACTTAATGGGGGTTAAACTTGAGTACTAATTGTTCCGCCTACTGCTTGTTGGAAATCCAAAACAGCAATTCATTATATACATAGTAAACTTTCAGTGTATATTTTCTATTGTTTTTTTTATACTGTAAGCCAAATGTGATGAATATGCATCAGTCACAGTTGATAATATTGTTGTTGTTTTTTCATCTAAGGTGACATAGGTTGTCCTTGCTTTGTGGATAATCAAATGTGCGTGCACATAGTTTAACACTATAAGTGAAATGTGATGCGATCCATGTGAGAATTTTAAAAACTCGTGTGATCATGTGTCGTCTCCTAAAGTACAAACATCCAGTTAAATTTTCATTTGTTTGAATTTTTAGTTTCAGGCCAAATATCTGGAAAATGTTTATGCTAATTAGCATTGCTAGCATGCTAATGCACCAAATCAGGAAGTTAAACAGGGTAAGCATTACAGGTAAGGTAAGCATTATACCTTTCAAATATTAGCACTGTATGTTAGCATGCTGGTGGACATACCCACTAAGGCACTCACCAGCTTCTAGACTCCACATTTTGAAGACTCACCATTAGCACTGTGGCTGCTGTTGTGTGAGGTGAAGTTGAAGTGCTAAGTTGGTTTGCTGCATCCATAAATTGTATGGGTGAAATCCACAAGCACAGAAAAGTGCTTATTGGTGTTAATTAAGTAACAGACTAAAAAAAAGCAAGAACAACAAGAAAGAACACAGTCCAGAAGTTCAGATGAGTGACTCCTATCACCAGTATTATGCTACAGTCAAGTTAATGAACAAAGTCATTGGCATGGTGCTGTTGCCTTTGAAATGGTTGCAGTCAGTTGCCATTTTCAAGGCAATTTTAGTGCTGTTTGCTAACAGTTTGCAAGTGAATGAGGTCGAGTCAGCAATCTGTTTGTTGTAAAATGGCACGTGTGTTTGACTGCACAAACAGAAATTCACATTACCTACTTGCATTCAGAATTCAGAAAACCCACCACAAACAGTGATGTAGTTTCTACAGGATGGTGATTTAACTGTAACATGCAACCGCAATTTATATAAGAATAGAACCAAAGTAGAAGCAGTTCAGTTGAATCTTGTATTGTAAAAAAAAAAAGATGTGTCACAGAGAAATTGTCTCAGAAAAACAAACTGCGATTGCCTTGCAATCCAAAGTTGTTGATGCAGATACTTTCAATCAGTTGCTGCTGGGTCAGTCATGAGCTGCTGATTATTCCAACCTACTTTTACTCTGGTATGACTGACCTAAGAAAATCACCTCTGATTCCAAAAACCAGAAGTAGAAGTTATAAGAAAGTCCCCCCTGACTTATTATTAAGAAGGAATAGTATGGAGTAGTATGCTGTACGTATGTTCACTTAAAGTTACTGTAAAGTAACATTTTAAGGCAGATCTTTATGGGGGAATGACACTTTTAGATCCTCATGTGGTCACTAGCGGAACTGCAAACTTTGAAACTTTGCTTGCTTCATATTCCAGCTGTGTGTTAGCATGCCAGTATTAATATTTAGCTCAAGGCAACGCTGTTCTTCACAGAGATACTATTAAGGCTGTAGCCCTTTGGATTAAGTCCAGATTTACTCTACAATGGAGTGACAATTTTATTGAGAGTGGACTGTGTAAATGTGCCCATTATTATACTGCTGTTGGATATTTCCCTGCTATCACATTTTCATAGATGCAAAAATTCCTGTATTTTGTTTCTCCAGCTCAGCTAGGAATGACGTGGACACAGTCACAGCTTTTTATAAATTCCTGACATGAGTTACTGTATATGTTAAATGTGCTCGACAAATCTCCACTGTGAAAATATTTTTGGGTTTTCAGTTTCTTAACTCTCCTATGATGCTACGCATTTCTGTTGCACTGTTACTTGACAAACTAATAACTATTGTTCTATCTACAGTTTGATAAAATGCAGCATGTTAAAAATATGCTCTGACTTTAATGTGCGAATGATTGTGTAATTCACTGCAGCAAAAATGCACCATTTGTGTGACATGTCCAGTCCCTCTCTTTCTTTCTTTTTTGCCTGTCACATAAAAACTGCATAAACTCAACATGTCTGCTGCTGTCTCCCGAAAGCAAAAGTATGATTTCACGTCCTTCGCGTCTGTGGCGTTGACATGTTCGCCGTGAAAGTGGTAAAACTATTTCAAGTGCGGGGACAGAAGGCAGCAGTGACTTGTCACCATGTAGTTCTCTTTTCATATCATGTGACATGTTGTGGTTTGTGAGCAGCTCATTTTCCTCCCCTTATTTCTGCAAGACTTCCTGTCCATCACATGAACATGGCAACTACTTTAACTTGTATTTCCTGAATGTATATATTGTAGAAAACCCCCGAGCTCCCTTTGGTTCATCTGTGGTTTAAAGAATAGCAGTATGCAGGCTGAATATGATGCACCTTGGTTTATTTTTATCAAAGAACAAAATGATTATGTTTGAAAAACAAATCAAGGTCCTTATCTTCTTTTTTCTTTTTTTACTGTGTGGGTTTTAAAGTAAATATATCCAGTAAATTCCCTTCCTGTAACTAGTAAAAATCATCATGGTCATGTTTTCTTTCTTACTTCCTCTTTTCACTTCTTGTAGCTCAATTTTTTACGTATAACTTCATTATTTTCTGAAAGTTCACATGAACAAGTAAACCAAAGAGGTTAGGTATGCTGGTTAATCATTCGTGTAAGGTGATAAAGATTTCTACTGTGCAAACAAAAGTGTGTATTTCCATTTTACAGCTGTGCGGCTATGTTAAAGAAGAGGCCGAGTGAAGGCACTAGGGCCCTCCTCTCTTTAACTTGACAAATGAGGAAGTTCAGGGCTGAGCTAGTAGCAGCTTCCTTTTACAATTTGCGGAGGCAGTGGATGAACAAGTGAAAGAAAGAACTAAAAAGTATGCACCATGAGAAGATGAAAATAGCCAGAAAGAAAAATTGAGTCTACTTTGTTTTGCTGGGATCATTTTTTTTGAGATCACATGCAAAGCTCTTGAGATCGAGCTCTTGGGTGAAAAACAGGATGCCAAGTTATCAACCTTGGTACCATGGCAATATAACTCGATCCAAAGCTGAGGATCTACTTTCCAAAGCAGCAAGAGATGGAAGCTTCCTCATCCGGGACAGTGAATCCATACAGGGAGCCTATGCCCTCTGTGTTTTGTAAGTTATTGTTTCTTTTTATTATGGCTCGCGGTTGATTCTAAAATGCCTGCATATACTTCATGTTTCTACTTCATTAAACCTTCGTGACATGCAGCACCAGCTGTGAATCGTATCGAATCGACACGATCTGGTTGTCAAACTGTATATTTTGTTCAAGAAACACAATTCCAAACATGATCGTTTGTGCACTGTAGCTATAACACAGTTATTAGTTAAAGTTCCTAAAACTGTCTCACCATATCGCATTACATTTTTTTTCTTTTTTTGCACATACACACTGCAACACAAGACTAGTTCCCTTTTATTTGCATACAGTGCAGCCACAAAGCACCACCCTTTCCCCTCTGCACATCATCTTCCATTGGGTAACCTTCATTTAAAAATGATTCCAACTGCTCACTCAACACATTGAATCCGCTTGTTTCTTCACCTTACATTCATTCCATGTTCCAACCACAGACATTTGCATTTATTTGATCCACAGATATCAGAACTGTGTGTACACATACAGAATCCTGCCAAATGAAGACAAGAAGCTCTCTGTCCAGGTGGGTTCACAGTTTCCATCGTTCTGGTCCGAACCCAGATGAGTTATTATAGTTACTGTGAAGATGAAATGATATTTTCAAAAGTATTAGTCACACATTGCTAGTGCAATGCTCAGTTGTAACCTAATTAAAGATGTAAGCCCACACATGTATTTACTGTCCACCACTTTGACCCAGACTGAAGTATCCTAACAACAGGCGAGATGAATGCGTAAATGACTTTCAAAATCACTAGAATCTGAAGCCGCATGTATTTTTGGTGTATGACCGCGCACGTGTGACGTTTCCAGTTATCAGATTGATTAGAATAAAATTTAATAAACACAATAATGCATCATTATAGTTGAATTTCAATCTGATGATCGAATACCCCCAGTATTAATAAGTATTAATAGCTTCAGCTTGGAGGTATGAGCATTAACTAAAAGAATAAAGATGACATGTTAAACATCAGCAGGTAGTCTCTGTTGAATGTTAGCATGCAGGCATACAGATTTCAGCACAAAACTGTCTGTTAGCTCAGTAACTCAGAGCTGCTTACAAGGCTGCAGTTTAAAACATATTCTCTTATTATACACTAAATATTATTGCCTCACAAAGCTACACTGATAGTAATTTAAAAGCCTTAAAATGTAAAATTTACAGACTTAGGATTACAGACTGGGAGCACAACAACATCACCCTAAAAAAGCCATAAATACCTCTGTTATTTACTATGATTTTTAAATCTATAGAAAAGAGACTTTATGGTTCAGCAAATGACAAATGCCTGCTTCTCATTTGTATTTAATCTGGTGGTGGTCAGAGGGCCCGGTGGCGCCAGTGTCCGGCAGCCTCGCCTCTGTCAGTGCGCCCCAGGGCAGCTGTGGCTACAATGTAGCTTGCCATCGCCAGTGTGTGAATGTGTGTGTGAATGGGTGAATGACTGAATGTAGTGTGAAGCGCTTTGGGGTCCTTAGGGACTAGAAAAGCGCTATACAAATGCAGGCCATTTATTTTAATCTGCCATTGGCGAACTACCCTACAATGAGCCAGTACAGAAACTGAAGCAGGAACTAAGAGTTTTGCAGTAAATTAGTTGGCAATGATAAAAGCAAGACTCAATCTGATCAGAAGCAGATCAGCAGATGCTTCATTATCTTGGTATTTGTTCAGTGTCAGCTTTGCAGTGTAAGTCTGAAGAGATTAGAAAACTAACTAACAGGCCCCACAGAGAGGATATAAACGCCTTGGGCTTGACAGAAAGATTGAACAGAGTATCATCTGTATGTTTTTTTTTAAATACTGTAATTATAAAAAAAGGTGAAAATGCTAGAGAGCTTCTAAATGACTGATTTATGCACTGACATAACAGCTATGTATAATTGCAAACCCGTGGCCTTAGATAGAAATTCTGTAACAGCAAAATGTGTTGAGTCCTGAAATAAGTTTACTGGTATGAAGTAGCAACGTGTCAGGTTTCTAGGAAACGATAAGTCAGCACTGTTACCTTCTAACGTGCCAGGTAAAATGTGACCATTTCGTGCTTTTAAAAACTTGTTAGATGAGGTGATAATGTACACCTGTGCAGTTTAGTTTAAAGAAAGTGCTTTAAAATAATGTAACTGCCCAATGACTGCAAGTTTCACAATTGAGTTTTACGAGCCGCACAAGAGACTAAATGCAATGTAGCTATATAGAGAAACCAAACCTATTTAAGGGACTATAGTTTTTACAACCTATTTCTGTTAATGGTTTAAGTGTACGATTTAATTCTTATGACAGAGCAGGGATATGTTTACTTCCTTAAAATAGCTGATGATTTATGGGTAATAATATGTTCTTTTAAATGAAATAAATTGCAAAATTACAAAGGAATGTCTTAGAATGCAACTGGAAAATACCGCAGACAGTAGACAGGTCTGACATCATATGGGAAGTAACACTTACAGGTTATGTCACCTGCTTTGGTAACAACGACAAAATTCATCCTTTTGTTTACAAAGAGTGATTAAAAAAAATGTTTGCTGTTATCTGCTCTGCAGGCATCTGAAGGAGTGCCTATTAGGTTCTTCACAATGCTACCTGAGCTGGTGGAGGCGTATTATAGCCCCAACATGGGTTTAGTCACCCACCTGCAGTACTCTGTCCAGAGGGAGGAGGAGGTAGAAGAGGAGCCAGGTCAAAAACTTCACTTTGTCTCTATATTGGTTTTGATATGGAAGAGAAAGTATTGTTTGTCCTAAACACACTTTATGTCTATTCTGCAGAACAAAACAGTCATCCTCCACAGCTCCCACCCAGAAACATCCCACTTGATGTAAAGGACGGTGACTCCAAGACTTCAGAGCAAGCCTCCAAATCCTTATCAGACATATACCTGGCGAAACTGCAGCATATGGACTTGTCCATGTATGGTCACAATTACAGACAGTTGCAATGTCTCTTGTACCTACAGCACTATAAAAGTAGAATTTAGGCATTCGGCACCAAACTTTCCAAAACAATTACTAATATGAATTTTCCTGAAGCTAACTGAGACTAGAAGTGTTTTAATTTACATTTCTCTTATGTCTCCAGCTTACCAGAAGAGCATGAAATGGCCATCCAAGAATACTTCAGGACTTCTGTCTGCTTAGATGCTGAACAAGTTCAAAACGGTAACCCTAACCTGCCTGGCCTCAAGAAGCTTATAATGGCAGTCTGCAAGAACCTAAACAGGTATGGTGTCCATTTAATGGAATGTGTAATATTACATACACTTGAATGGATTGGGTTGATTGACCCACGCGCTGAACTTTTTTGCGAGGCAGTGAAATTTCCCGCGTCATGCCAACTCTGGAGGTGTTTCACAGAACGCTCGACCAACAGCTCTCTCCAGGGATTGGACCAAAACAAGTTGGTGGCACCCATGATCCTTTGCAGTATTATCAGCGCTTAAAAAGCTGCTCTCTTCATGTATTTCCTCCTTATTTTCAGAATTTCTGTGATTCGGGTCCTGTGTCCTGTAGACTTGAGCAACTAACAAAACTGCTCTACTCGATAGAAGATAAGGTAAAGTACTGTAATATGTTTTAACAACAGCTTTTTATATGATAATAGAAAATGTTATAAGATATTACAAAGGACGACTCTGCTTCCTTTTTTCAGGTTAAAGGTTCTGTTTTTGAGTATGTTGGATTTGATGCGGGCCCACGGAAATCTCTCATACCAATCGTTACGTTTGAGGTGCTTTCTTTAGTACTTATGTCTACATAACATTTGTCATACGTGTGTATGGTTTATTTGATCGATTTCTTCTTTCACTGGTAGGTCAAACAAGAATCTCTTGGTATTTCCACAAAGATGTTCCTGAAAGTGGACATTGAAAGTGGGAAGCTCTACTTTAAGAAGTCAAAAGATGGACCCGAAGACAAATACTTTGTGCACAATAAAAGTAAGGACTTGAGGAGTTCATTTCTATCTCAAACAATTGATTGTCACAAAATGCAAACATTTGGTGATTTCTTTTTTTAAATTTTGTTGGAAGGATTTTAATAAAATTTGGTGATCCCTGGTCTCTATTGACGTTACAATAGAAAAACAAAGGTGTTAAACTCAGCGTTCTGTGTTGGCGGAGTATTTTACAGTATCTTGCTATATTTTCTAGACTCGACTAAATGGCTACAGTGCCTATGGTGTCCACCAGAGCTTTTGTATTTAACCCTGTGCTCTGTCCTGCTGTTTTGCAAAGAAAAGAAGCAATGTTTTTCACTTGGTCTTTATTTTGGAGAAATTAGCTACCAGAATGAAACATTTGTTATTAGAATCAAACATTCTGACATATTTCAAGAACACGCTAATCGTTAGAAGATTGCTCTTACACATGTGAGACCACAGAGAAGGTACATTAGCCTGGTTCATTGGAGGAAGCAGTTACAGTTATTGTTTTCTAAATTACTAATTATATATAAGAACATCTTTGAGTTTGTAAAGTTCAGAAAAATGTATTCAGGTGGTACATTTGACTCGGGTCAGTATCTTAAGAAATTAGGAACTTTAAGTAGTGCCACAAAAGCTATTTTTCCATGCTAATAGACAGATAAAGTGGGACTTGTAGTCATAAGAGTTTTAATCAGTCAGTAAGCCTTAAAAATCATTTTATAGAAAATGTCATACATGGACCACTTGTGCGTGCTACTACAGACAGTATAAAAGATGAATGTAGCCACCCTAATGTTACGTATTCGTTTTGGACTCTTTTGGCCAGAAGTGGCCAGTTTTGGAGAAGAGAATGACTCTGTTGCAAGTTTGTTCATTTTGCTGCATTCATATACATAAACTGAAGCGATGTAGCAAAGATTTTTATGAGTGCTAAGAGATCCAGTTAAGTGACTACAGTTAGTAAAGGTGAAGCCTGACAGATAGTGAACGCACAATCAAAGAAGCAGATAGATGAGTTTGAAAAAATCAATTCACCGGAGTTGTTGTGAAGGGGGGACAGACTGGGTGACCTCACCTCTCGCCCTATGATAGCTGGGATAAGATTCAAGTCCTCCCACAACCCTGATAAGGATAAGTAAAAGAGAACAGATGGGAGGTATTTTTGTTTATTGGAAGTGGAAAAAAATGTTTATTACTGCTGTGAAACTTGATGTTTTAACAACAGTGTCTATGAAGAGTCCCTTGATTTTTGAGACAGCCTCATTAAAGGAGCTGCAGACTTTGTGCTTGATTCTTCAGCCTGGAAGTTGCACCTTCTCTGCAGCAAGTGCAAATAGCATGTGTGAAAACAAATGTCAAGAACTACTTTCAACCATCAAAAGCACTTAACTTAATAAGAATACTGCTCTTATCCATCAGTCCTGCAGTTGGTGAAATCCCAGAAAATGCACGCCAAGCTGGTCATTGCGGTGGAGACGGAGAAAGAAAAAGTTCTGCGGAAAGAGTTTGTGTTTGATGACACAAAGGTAAGCGTCTTTTTAAAGGCGATGCTCCCTATTCTGACCTCAGTCATGTGCACTTCATTAAATGTGATGTGTTTTGTTGTCTTGTGAATCCAGAAAAGAGAGGGCTTCTGTCAGCTGCTTCAGCAAATGAAAAACAAACACTCAGAAAAGCCTGAACCAGACATGATCACAGTGTTTGTTGGCACCTGGAACATGGGTAACAGTGATGTCATACAGAATTCAGTGCTTCAGTTAACTTAACTGTATATAATATAAAAACGGATCTGCAAACCTACAGGAAATGCCGGCCCTCCCCCGAACATCAACTCCTGGTTTCAGTGTAAGGGCCAAGGGAAGACACAAGATGACACAGCAGATCATATTCCACATGATTTTTATGTCATTGGGACTCAGGAGGATCCTTTGGGTGAGCGAGAATGGGCAGATACAGTGAAAGGTGTCCTGAGGAACATCACAAACATTAGCTTTAAACAAGTGAGTAACTGTGGCAAAGTTTTGAATTTGTAGCTGAATGCAAACACAAGGCACTAATGAATCAAATATTCTAAACATCTCCAAACATCCAGGTGGCAATTCACACACTGTGGAATATTCGTATCGTGGTCCTGGCCAAGCCTGAGCATGAAAACAGGATCTCCCATGTTTTTTCAGACAGCGTGAAGACAGGGATCGCCAACACCTTGGGTAAGCAGTTCCACTTCTCCTTGAGGCCTGTAATGATTGCTCATAAAAGTTCACAGAAAAATGACCCATCAGTGTTTACTGGTTTCAATTGCAGGAAACAAGGGAGCAGTGGGAGTGTCCTTCATGTTCAATGGGACATCTTTTGGCTTTGTCAACAGTCATCTGACCTCTGGAAGTGAGAAGAAGCTCAGGTGAGGAGAAAGTTACACTTTTCAAAGTATCTTTAAAAAGTTTGAATTGATTAGTAACATCATATACACATATACAACATACATATACACAGGGTTTTTCTGGGCTCAAAATTAACCTTTGAGGGTAACTATGCAAATAACCATGATTGGTTTGCCTTTACTTAAGGCAATACCCCGGACATTTTATCAACAAAAAATGTATCTAGGCTTAAACAAATTAAACTCAACTCTTTGCGGCTTTCCTTTGATAGAAGTCGCAAATCTCTTTGAAATGCGCTAGCATTTTTATAGCCTCTTCAGGGAAAACCCGATGCAGATATCAACAAAGGTGTCATTTCAATGATGGATGGGGAGGTAAAAATCCTAATTGTCTAGTGACATGTGCAAAATACCCCCCTGTTCAATTATTCACTACTTCCTAACAGAAACTTAGCAGTTCAGTAAATGGAAAGCAGGAAATGTAAATGTGCCTAATAATCAGCACAATTTGGTTTTAGCCTGCTGCTGACATTGACAAAATGTAGCCAGAAACACTTTTTTAAATCGTCTTTGCAAAAACAGTTAACATTATCTGTTAAATATTAGCTTAGCAGTTAAATTGTGCTAGCTGCTAAATATTGTAGGACCTTTACCTTAACCTATAAAAAGAACCTTGAGGTTTGAGTGCTTGTATGGTCAACTTAACAAGCATTCTGCATGACAAAATGAGCTGCAGCTTGGTAGGTATACTCAATCTAGTACATTTTCATGTTGTGCACTGTGTGCAGTATGTATTTATTTGGACAGACCACAGTTATTCTAATCAAACACAACAATTTGCACGATTATCAGAAATTAACGTTGCAACATTTGATCGCAACGCTTGATTACTGCCCTAGCTACTGCATTTTTGGAAACATTTGTTATTTTTCTTGCCTCAGACCAACAATTTGGGGTTTCGTCCAGATCTGGATCCAGAACTGCTAAAATATTGCTAACTTTCCAAAAATGAACTAGGGGAGGATGGGAGTAAAAATGAAAAGTCCATCCGGGTCATCTACTAATTGGTAGGCTGGTGGTTCAATCCCTGCCTGAACCAGTCTGTATACCAAATATCCCTGGGAAAGATACGAACCCTGAGAATGTGTTTGAATGTGTGTGTGAATGTTGGAGAGTAAGTAGAAAAACCATGGGGGGAAAAAGCCCTTGAATATGGGTGAATGAGGCAAGTTGCACAAAGCGCTATGAGTGCTCAGATAGAGCCCGAGGTGTCCATTTACCATTTGTTATGAAAGGATTTAAAATACACAACAAAATAAAGATGTCAGCAAATCAAAAGCGCTGAAAACAAATGTTTCAACTAAAAATACTCCTACCAATAGGAAACGGCAAATACTCACTAGTAGTTCTAAGCACTCAACTAAAGCAAAGCACCAATAAATAATCGTCTGCAGGGCGATTCAGTGAGAGTTGTGAAACACACATGTGCAAAACGTTTAAAGGCAACCACTAAATAATGCTCATCACCTAATGGCTTATAAGTCACTAACCAAGTGCGCGGCTTCAAAATCAGTACCGTGCCCTTCATCACTCTGGGTTTTTTGCAGCCAAGATGGCGTTGGTGAAAACGCTCATCTCAAGGTTTCAAAATGGAACTTTACAAACCAGCGAGTGACATCACAGTACCCATGTCCATCCTTCATACTATCTGTGTATTTGCCTAGCTGTTACCCTGGATGAACATCCTTTCTGACTAATTTAAAAAATAAAACAGGTGTTTTATTCAATATTAGCTGAAACTAGAGACTGAGCCTGTGAAGCCTTCAGGCGTGTGTTCACTGAGGTTACAGTGGGAGTCGGCGGCGGCTGTCTTAAACACAATCACAAGTCTTTTTTGGCAACCGCAGAAGTCACCCCCTGCTAGTTTTTAGAAAAACATCCACGTTTAAGACAATTCTATGTTAGCTTCACTTTTCAACCCAGCAAGCTACATCCATCTTTATACTTTATACTTTAAAAAAATTTTTTTATTTTCCATCTTTTTTACTGTCATCATCATCCCCTTATACTAGTCACACGGCCACGATGGCAACCATCTTTGTCATTTTTCATGTCGGATTTTTAAAAATTATTCATGTTTTTTATTTATTTATTTACCTATATTTAACCTGGACAACATAAATGATGAATATGTATCCTCTTCTTTCTGAAGCCTTGCTTTAAAAGTCAACGTTTTGCTAAATGGCAGTAGAAACAGAAAACTTTATTGCTTCCTCCACTGATTCCTCACATTTTTGATGTTACTCCAATATTTTTTGCTGTATTTGCAGACGGAATCAAAACTATGCCAGCATCCTGAGATTTCTGAATCTAGGAGACAAGAAGCTTAATCCGTTTGACATCACACATCGCTTCACGCACCTCTTCTGGCTTGGAGATCTGAACTACCGCGTTGAAATGCCATCTTCTGTAAGTCATAGACGTTGTTTTATATCTACTTTACATACAGATTCATGGACTTTGCTTTGTTGTGGTTTTTCTCTCAGATGCATGGTTATGTTTTTGTTTTTTTTAAACCCTGCTGGTTGTCAGGTGTCTGAGCTCTCAGCTGCTAACACTTCCAGTCACTACTTTCCCCTGTTCCCTTCACAGGAAGCTGAAAACATTGTGTCAAAGATCAAACAGCAGCAGTACCAGGAACTGCTCACCAAAGACCAGCTCAGCATGGAGAGGAAAGAGAGCAAGGTCTTCTTGCATTTTGGTGAGCTTTGATGAATACTGATCAGTACATGTAGGCATACAGCAGAAAGAAGTGTCTTCACTGTTGTTGCGATGCTTGGGATTTTCTGCAAAACACTGTCCTTTTTCTTATAATTGTGTTTGCATACATACGGGTTTTATTCTATTTTGATTGTAGCTGAAGAAGAAATCACATTCGCGCCCACGTATCGATTTGAAAGAGACACACGAGAGAGGTACGCCTACACAAAGGCCAAAGCGACAGGGGTAAGCTCACGTTTTATCACATCTCTGTTCCCCTACTATGCATCACGGTCACTTCACTGAGACTTTTAATTTTATCTGCTTCATTGCTGTAATTTTTTTTAATTTAATCCCAAATTATTTTATTCACTTTATCATGTTCGAATGTTATTAGTTTCTTATTATGCATAAAATTTAATTTGATTTGTTTTAACGTACTCTTAATTTTAACTACATACTTTTAGTGTACTTACAGCCTATTTCATTTTAATGAGGTTTCATCTTTTGAATTTAATTTTAATTTAAGTTACCTATCGTTGAATATTCTTGGTTTGGATTTTTGTTGGCTTATTATTCTTTCATCGACAGTTTAGGAAAAGTCAAAAATCACATTTACTGATAGCAAACGGTTGAACATGCAGCACGATCTCTTGAACCGATCCACGTTAGCAGGGCTATTTGCTCATGTTTCTTCCACAAATGACTGCCCATCATGCTTCTTATATGTTGGGCTATTTATGTAGAGTTATACTTGAATTGTTTTACAGTCTTCAATTTGAAAATTCAAGTATTTTATATTGATATTAAAATTAAGATGATTTTAACTCTACAGACAAAATACAATTTGCCATCCTGGTGTGATCGCGTCCTACGAAAGTCATATCCTCTGGTTCATGTTGTCTGCCAAGCATACGGTGAGTAATCTTCTGTTAAACCTTTTTTTCTGCGGCTATATTATACATACAGGGATGTATATATATACCAAGGGTGCAACAACACATGTATCGATATTGAACCGTTCGATACAGTGCTTTCGGTTCGGTAGGCATATGTATGAACAATACAAAAAAATTTATTTGTTTTATCAACTTTTCTTCTGACGATGCTGTCTGTGTTGAGCGCTCAGTGAATCTGCGTTCGACTACTCCGCCTAGGCTGCATTGTCGAGCGCAGATCCACTGAGCAAGCTAGCAAGACAGAAGCTAAGCTCGTTGCAACATGGCAACTGCCTCAACGCTAGCCGAAATTGAACCTCCCCCACCCTCATTCAGATCTGGCCTTTGGAACTATCTTGGTTTTCATGTGAAGCATGACCCTGATGATAAGCGTGTCATGGACAAAAGTAAAAAAACAGTATGTCGGATGTGCCACGCAATGCTCAATTGGTGGGAACTAGTGCGTTAGCGCAGTCAGCTTGTTAACGTGTTGGCCCGTCCAGTCCCACGCACGGGGCGATCAGCGGTAACTCGTTAACAGAGATTTGCCGCGTTATGCTGTTAATGTCATTTTAACGACATTAACGCTGACAGCACTAGTGGGAACACAATGAATATGACTGCACATTTACGCCGACATCATCCTAGTGCAAAGACAAGTGGAAGCAGACAAAAACAACAAGCACGCATGCTACAAACTTTACCCGAGTCATTTAGACAGCCATTAGCACATGATTCTCCTTATGGGGACCTGATATGTTTAATAGGCTGCTGAGAATATAGCCCAGAAGAAGCGTATAAAAAGAATATAGCTTTTATTTTGGAAAGAGCCACTTCTCTGTAATAAACTCTTTTCCAAAGATGAGTGATTGTTTCTGTCTTTTGAGTTAAAATATATATTTATATGACAAATTAAAAAGGCATGAACATTTTTTTGTATCGAAAAAATATCGAACCGTGACACAAAGTATCGAACTGAACCATGAATTTTGTGTATCGTTGCACCCCTAATATATATATATATATATATATATATATATGTGTGTGTGTGTGTGTGTGTGTGTGTGTGTGTGTGTATGGAAAAAGAGAGTTTAGCTCACTTAATTAATTCCAAATAACTGTCTTTAACTGGACCAAGCAGCCAATATGAACTTATTGGTGCCTACATAAAATAAATAATGAGCCATTTTATCGTATTAATCTTTCAACTGCTGCTGCTGACTGCAGTCTTCATTGAGCTGTAGCAAAACCATGAATATTTCCTAAAGTTAGACCTTTTATAATATATAGAGAATAATCGTTCACTAATTTTATATATAGATCAATAATGTATAAAAATGTACAGTACTAGACTAAAGTTTGACACACCCGCTCATTCAAGAGTTTGCTACTATCAAGTGTATGAAATGAAATGTAAATGCAGTTTATACGCTCGTCACTTCTTCAGCCAACTTCATGAGCTCATCACCAGGACCACACACACACACTGACCTTTTGTTAGCTGTTTTTGTTTCACTCTAAGCTCAAACCAGCACAGAACATTTGATGCAGCACTCTGTGTCCAACTGAAAAACAAATGATGATCCCACCATCAAACTACACCCTTTCCTCCATATTTTGAGGTAGAACAATGCAGATTAACATCTATTTACTTCCTCTGCATCTCTCAGAACCTCTGATTTTTGACTGATCAGAGTCAGATTTCCACTGTTCTAATGTTCATTCTCTGTGGCCCTCGCGCTCTTCTTCTTTTGTTTTCACGTTTTGTTTCGCACTTAGAAAATAAGAAAAAACCCCTTGAACGCAAAAGTGTCCAAAGATTGAAGTGAAACTGCAGCTGAGACGTCCTTTCAGGCTAAATATGTGTAAAATATGCACAGAAGTGTTTATAAGTGTTTGTGTGAACTTGCAGGGTGCACTAATAACATCATGACAAGTGACCACTCCCCGGTGTTCGCCTCATTTGAAGTTGGAGTTGCCTCGCAGTACGTTTCCAAACAAGGTATGACGCCCCCCC
>NW_005187424.1:2288340-2335379 GCF_000239375.1 Pundamilia nyererei | reverse complement strand
CCCACCCAACCTACGCCACAGATGAGTCCGCTCAATAGCCGCAGTCTGATGCCGCTTTTATTTTTCAGATCCCAGCAGTGCGCCTCCTGGTGGAATTCAGATCATGAACTGTGTGGCCATCTTGTCGACAAAATCGAAGACCAAGTTCTTCATCGAATTCCATTCCAGTTTCTTGGAGAGTAGGTTTCCTCTTTCTGATTGACCGCATCTCATTAGATTCTGCTTTAAAGGAACAGTTTGCCTCAAAATCACATAAAAATCATGCTTCCTCTGGACTGTAAGTGCTGTCTATGAGTCACAGTCAGAATGCAATGGACACTGATGGCACTCAAAGGGAAACAAATTGAAAAAGCAAACACTAAACACTCAAATCTGTAAAAATACAAAGAATCCTGCCACCAGGTGACAAATACACTTTCCTGAAACCACAACTTTATTACTCAAAAATCCCCCACAAGCCTGGCTGTGAGACAATTCTCCTGGGAGTTGTTTTCTCTTTGGTGAGCTACACCCACTCGTAGTACCACTGTGCAGAAATCAGTGTGCACCTACCCGTGCCGAGAAGCCGCTGCTCACAGTGTGACAGGATGTAAACATTAATACTGCCGTGTCAGCTAGCTGCACACTTCTTCTGGTCGATGTGTGTAGACACTAGAGAGAAAATACTTCCTACATTAAACTGCTTACTCTATTTAAAGTAGACCAATTCCTCTCCTTTCCAGTTCCATGCTCTTATTCTGGGACTCTACTAGAGGAGCTTTGCATTGTTCACAATGCAAAATAATCTTTTAATTTTTTAAATTTTTATTTATTTATTTATTTATATTTTATTCATGCTTGAAATGAACTGTTTTAACCTTGAAGCCCACCTTCGCTGTGCCTGAGATTATATGTTATCTACTCTTACTGATGTCATGCACAGCCAAGATCTTTGCAGTAGACTTCTCAAAACAAAGGGAAAAAGGTTACACCAAAAACTATCAATATGAATAAACAGCACTGCAGGCCAGAGCATGCATGTATGTATGCATGAATATTGGGTGAAGTGTCTCATCAAACGGGCTACAATGACTAAAAGCAAGCATTTCCAACAGAAACTGTAAAGACTACAGAGGGAGAGAACAGCGAGCACTCCGATGGGTCTATAAAAGTTTGGTTTGGCAACCAAGTAGAGGTAAACCACAGACACAGCTCACAGCACACACTACTTAGTTATGGCATCAGTCAGTCGTTATTCATAGTCATTGTTTCTGTCTTTTAAAGCTGACCCCTATCATCTCTGACCCTGAGTACCTTCTGGACCAGCACATCCTGATATGCGTGAAGTCGACGGACAGCGACGAGTCGTACGGTAATGAGCTCGCATTACAGCTTGTAATTTGGATACGGTGGGCTCAGCAGCACTTACAGTTTGCTGGTGTGTTATCCCTAAAGGAGAGGGCTGTGTCGCGCTGCGAGCCGCTGAGATCAGCTACACCGAGTTTCAGATCACACTGACTCACCACGGGGAGAAGACGGGAACACTGACAGGTGGCATCCAGCTACGCACCTCTGAGGGCAAGCCCACCGAGAAGCTATACGGTGAGGCTGAGCTTCGACACAGGACGTATTTGTTCGATTTTTTTCTTCTTCGGTTCTTGAAGCTTTGTTCTCATTTTGGTTGTTTTTTCAGATTTCATCAAAATTGAAAGGGATGACCCCATCGCCTCAAAAGGCAAATCTGGAGACCTCAATAAGTAAGATTTGGGGGGGTTTTGTGAACCTGTTATGCATTCCCTCATGTTCTGTCATGGCTCGTTACGTATAAAATCAACCACATCCGAAAAACATTCTCACCCTCAAAATCTGTTGTTTTATTTCAGGAAAATAACTTCAATTTATTGAATGAAGTCATGCAGAAATGTATCTTTTTGCTGTGAAGATTTTTCCAGCATTTTTAACCCATCATAACTTCATAAGAGCAGGAGATGTGCTATGGCTGAAAAACATATTTAACCTCTGCAAACAAATGAGTTTTACACACACTGGCAAAAAGTCAAAGTTTTATTCAGCACAGATTTTTTTTTCTGTACCTGACTTGGAGCATCACCAGTTCGATGTCTTTCTTTGACAAAGCTTTGAGAAAGCTTCAAAAAGTGTAATATGGTTAATTTCTCTAATCACCCTGTGGGATAGGTCTAATATGGTCAACATTTTTGTGTAGCTTATGATCGCCCTCTGTGATTAAAGTCATTCAAAGAGTTTGAAAAACCTCTTCAGAACCTGAAAATGTTTGGTCAATGTCCATCTGTAAAGACTATCATATGGAACATGTGCACACCGGAGTTTAAATTGAATTTACAGCCATAAACCACACTTACAAGTGTTAAAATATGACTGTGGGAGAAAGTTTTGTGACATAGATGAGCCTGTTGCACGGAAGTTGATCCATTTTTAATACTTTTGAATCTTTGCGATATACGGGACATCATATATTGCTGTTTTCTAACAATCATCTGATGGGTGGCTGTAGGATGACTTTGAAAATCAAGAAGAGGAAGTAAGTGAAGACAGGGCTAGGGATTAAATGGTGGAAGAATTATGCGTAGAGTTCAGGCTGGAGTTGAGACAGGCTCTGGGTGGTAGGGAAGAGTTACAAATGACTGGAAAAGTAGAGTAATGAAGAAGTAGTGAGGGAAACTTCTAGGAAGGTGTTGGACGTATCCTTTGGTCCTGATGACATAGCTGTGGAGGTGTGAAGATGGAGGACAGGGGACTTTCTCACCAGATTGTTTCACATCATCCTGCAAAGTGAGAGAATGACCGAGGAAGGGAGAAGAGGTTAACCAGCACCAATTTTCAAGAACAAGGGTGACGTGCAGATCTCTATCTACAGGGGGATAAAGATGATGTGCCATACCATGAAGATAAGGGAGAAAGTTGTTGAAGCTAGTTAAGAAAAGAGGCGATGATCAGTGAGCAACAGCAGCTTCATGCTGAGAAAGAGCTCTACAGATGGGATGTTTGTTTTAAGATGTTGATGGAGAAGTGTGGATGGGAAGGTCAGGGCGAGCTGCACTGTGCCTTTGCGGATCAGAGAATATGATAGGCTGATGATAGGGTGCCAAGACAGGAACTGTGGTACTGATGGGCTCATGGTGGGGGTGGGATTACATCATAGATCAGCTCTGAGCTCCTTCTTGTTTGCAGTGCTGATGGAGAGGCTGACAGATGAGGTCAGGCGGTCGTTGTATACGTGATATTTGCAGATAAGACTGTGATCTTTAGTGAGAGCTGGGAGCAGGTGGAAGAGATGCTGGAGAGACGGAGTGTGCTCTGGGGAGAAGGTGAATCAAAGTTAAGAGAAGCAAAACAATCCACTGTCATGCTGGTGGCATAAATCGCAGCTATGAGACTGCGATTCAAGTTTTTCTGTTGCCTGATTAATTTTGATTGCTGGTTTGGACCATCAAAACTACTCAGTGTGATTTTTCTTTTCTTTTCTTCTTCTTTTTTCTGGTTAACAGGTCTTGTAGCAACCAACCACATGATATTTCTAACCCCAATTACATGGGAGTGTCATTCAGAGGTGGGAATGTGATAGATAAAGGCTGGAGTTACAGCATGCCACCGCGAAATGTTCCCTGTGGTGGACAAGCCGGAAAAGAGCCAAAGAAGGGTTACGATGTGAGCACACGCAGCCCCACGGGAAAGCCTGCTTCTGTGTAAGTGTTAGCCTCTTTCTGGTTTGAAGACACTTCAGTTTCATTTCTAAAAATACCTCTAAACCTTTATCTGATCTGATTCTATAGAAAATGAAACCGATGTCATTAACTTATGATTTCTCTGACAGGGGTGAGAACGGAAAGACGTCAGAGATGTTTGACAACCCGTTGTATGGTTCAGTGACCAAATCACATGGTCGGTCTAAAGACCAAGACCAACAACAGAAGGACCTTCTCATACCCCCAGATGTGCTATTTGGATCCTCCAAAACAGCAGATGGAGATACCGATCGCCCTCCGGTGCCCACCCCACGCAACCGCTCCTTCACCTGCTCTGAGAACAAACCTCAGCCTCCAACACCAGTCAGCCTGCATCCCCCATCACAAAAGAAACCAGTGGTGCCCTCACGCTCAGAAGGCGGGATGGGCCTAAACCGCCCTCCTTTGCCTGCTAAGTCCCGACCGGGTGTGCCAGAGCCCCAGACCCCCAAACCAAGAGACTACAGAGACACCTCAGAGCTCACCAGCAAACACAGACCACCAGGAAGACCTGGTGAGTCTCGCAAAGACAGCAAGGAACCTACTCAGGTTTCCAGACAGCTATAATACACTAAATGACATCTCTTTGTCTTTTTTTGTGCATCCAGACGTTTCCAAGACGGGTCGCCCTGTGAAGTGAGACTGAGAGGTACAGCTTCCTGGCTGCATTTCTGGAAATATTTTTAAAAAACCCTTGTCTCTCATTTTAGAGGACAATCACATATCTGTGCTGTCATCATAGAGAAGTCAGTAGGCTTAGCTTTGCACCTGTCCAAAGGTCTAAAAAATTCATCTGCCTGTCATCCTCAAAAACTCACTTTGTAAGTTAGACTGAGCCGGGCTAGCAGTTCCCCTTTATTTCCAGTCTTTATGCTAAGCTAAGCTAACTAGCTTGTAGTTAGCTTAGTTATCTACTTATCTGAGTGCTAGTGAGACATTAAATGGGTGTACCAGTGTCTAACTCAGCCTTCAAATGTATGTAAACTCATTTTTTAGTTTCTTGGATTTCTGCAAAGCTCGCATTGGAACGTAAGTTTGAACCTGAAACCTGCTTCTAAATTAACTGTTACATTTCATTTGGAGTTTTTACACTATACAGTAGCTGATGAATGTTTACCGCACAGTATTATCTTGCACAGACATGTTTGCCTTTAATATGTGCAAATGATGCTCCAATGAATTCCAATATTAAAGCTTGAATTACATGTTGTGTGTGTGTTTTATGTCACGTCACAAATGACTGCTTTTAAAACTTGGAGTGTAGGCCGCTACAATCTGCTGCGAGGACCAGACCGGTCACACTGCAGTGATTTGCCTCCATCTGCTGGTCCCTAAAGGAACTGCAGGCAGTCTGAGACTTGCAATTTATTCAAGGGGACTTTCTGGCTTGGTGTTATTGGAAATACATCTACATTTTCTCTTTAATCATGACTAAAAAGGTGAGGTGGCACAGTTCCTGATGTGCACTTTTAGTACAAACTGCTTCTACTACTACGCCTCTTCATTGTCGTAAGGCTGCAGCCTGTAACCTCCACCCATCTCGCTTTTGTGCCTCTGCCTTTGCTCCTGTTCCCATCAGAGACCCAGCTATTGTAGCTCAGCCAGCACACTCATCTCTGATCAGCCTTTCTTCCTCTTTCCATCAAAGGGTCATGCTTACTACATGTTCTACCCACCTTAAAACTCATCTTTATTTCATGACACATGTTTACACACCCCAGTTCTTCTGTGCAGCTCCATGTTTGAGTATTTGTTTGGCTGGAAGATGCTGCATATTTGGGGAATAGTCACCAATAGTTATAGACATGGTTGAAGACATGCGTTGGTGTACATTGGCTGTGTTTTCTTGGTGTAGATGTTGAGGCTAACATCCTAGCCAGTTCTGTTGGTTTAGTTGGTAACTCTTTTGGAACTGGCTGAGGAGAAAAGAGCAAAGTCTCTGATGAAGTCCAAGTGTGTGAATGTACTCCACTGCAAATATTTTACACATATGTTGACTTTAAAATATGACTGAAATAACACCAGCGGTTGCTGAGTTTTCCACCCTGAGAATTTGAGAATTAGAAGGCCCTATCATGGTTTTCCTTACCTTTCATGTTATACAGTAACTGTCTGTAGTTGAAAACAAAAATCCCAAAATGACAAAGTTCAAGGAAAAATACAAATAAATTCTGAAAAAACAAATTACAGACAAACAAATTCATAATTACAGAAATGTAATTACAGCGACTATGGTACCAGCTGTCTTTGCATTGTGCATTTTTTTCTGCTAAATAAAATAAATAAATATAATTTAAAAGTCGTTTTTATTAAGTTCGTGTTTTGTTTTGTTTTTTTAAATTAAGGACCCACACCCTCTCCTAGAAGATGTAATTTGAAACTTTGGATGCATTAATTATAAACTTCCAACATATATTTATTTATTCTTTGGTTGCACCAGAAAAAGAAAAGTGTTTGTATTTTTCATAAGCATTTTGTTAATGTCAGCTGACAGTGTTAAACTTTTTTAAATTATTGTCTCTTTAAATTATATTTTATTTTATTTCACTGAAATATATTTTCATATGAAGTTTTTATTTATTTATTTATTTATTAATGTATTTTGGGGGAAATCTCAATAAAATTAAGTCAATTAGATAAACAACTGTGCAAGCAACGTTTCCCATGCATGAACGTTGAGCTTAGCTCTGTCGCCTCTGTGTGGCGAACTTTAGTAATTACACCCTGGTGTTTCTCAGGAATATTAAGGGTTTGCTACGTCATCGACAGGCGACGCGCCGCTAGGAGAGGGCAGCAGTAAGAATGGTAAGGAATCACGATGAAATTATGACTTTTCTGTAGAGTTTATAGCAGATAGGTGCGGCAGGAGAGAGCCTCTGACCCGAGCACACCTCGGTGTTTCTCTCTAACCTTTATTCTTTCAGCTTTAAAAAAAACAAAACAACCCACCGCCACGCTAACCGTGCAGCTAACGTTAGCATGTGTTTCTGCTCCGCAGCTTTTTTACTCGTTTTTCAAGTCGCTGGTGGGGAAGGACGTCGTGGTGGAGCTCAAAAATGACCTGAGGTTAGTATTCGTGTTCAATTCGCTCACATAACCTGCTGTTTTCCGGCCTGTGTTGTTTGGTCGGCGATTGCTGTTTGGAGCTTCGTTAATAGTCGCAGCAGCGCTCCTACAGTCACAATTTGAATATTGATTTTTTTTTTATTAGTTTTCATTTCATTGCAGCAGTTTTTAATACTTCTCAGCTTTAGTTCCGTTTTATTGCATTCTGCAATAATATTCCAACACAAACAGCTCACTCTCAGTCATACACATTCTCAGAAAGTCAAGCTAACAACATTTCCTGTGTGTTTTACTCTGTGGTTGTTCAGTTTGTGAGGTTAGAGTTCCAGGTTAGTTCGTTATGTTACGCACTTCTGCAATCAGTCATCAGTGAAAGGCCTTAGACAGCGATCAGTGGGCTCTGAGTCTCTATTATGAGCTCAGCACTGAAATATTTATTACGTATTACCGTAGCTGTCACTGCTTAAATGGAACTAATCTGCATGAAACTGTCGACATAAAACACAGAACGTTTTATTTCTTGTAACTGGTCACACTGACGACCACTGATGAAATGATTGTCGTGGTTGACTTCTTGTTGGAGATGATGTGGGGGGGTTTTCTGAATAAAATCTGAAGTGTCTTCAAACAGGATTGAAACTGGACTAAACGTAGCTTAAAGCAAGATTTTGAATCCAGGTTGCAGCCTGTCAGGTCACAGCCGCATAATTACATTTGTTTTAACATTACTTCAACTTCTGTATGTCGGATAAAAGTGAAGCGGAATAAAATGTTTTGTGAGATCAGAGTCACAAACCTGTCTGCTTTGTTTCCGTGTTGCAGTGGTGGTATCAGAGCTTTCTGATTGAACAAATTACAATGAGACTTTCTTGAACACAAACTGTTCCCTTCTCAGAGTTAAACTCTGGAGCAGGGTCCTGATGCCTGTCAGTAATGACGGTTTTAAAATAAAACAACAGGTTTGTGCTGCTGCCTGTCGTTTCCAGTACAGCTTCTAAAATATGTGCAAATTACTGAATATTATATTTTGGTGATAATTCTTATTGTTTCACCACCCAGACCTGTGGAAATAAATGTTTAAATACCCATAAATTAATCAATAACTGGCATGGAAATCCTGAGGTCAGAAAGAAAACCTCAGAAGTCGTGTTTGCTTCACCTGGGCACACCTGACTGTAAATTCCACCCAAATACCGATGAGCTGTTCCCAAGCCTCATAATCTAAAGATCAATTGAGCAATTTTGGTTTGTATTTGTGAACAGAGTCATGTTCATGAATGTGTGTGTTTCTCTCCTCAGCATCTGTGGAACGCTTCATTCTGTTGACCAGGTTGGAAATAATTCATTTGTTTTCAAACGGAAGCTGTTCAGTTTTTAAATTTCTGCACGATTGCTCACTAAAATGCCGTTTTCACATCGCTGTCCTCTGCTTGCGTGTTTCAGTACCTGAACATCAAGCTCACAGACATCAGCGTCACAGATCCGGAGAAATATCCACACATGGTAAGTTTTGCTTCTGGAGACTTTCCACATTTCATACAGGGGGAAAAAAGACTACAGAAACAGATGAGGCTGTCGCTGCTAAACAGGAGTTTACGGTTTTACAGTGTACAGAAAAAAAGGCTGTTGCAGTGTACTTACAAGGTTTTTAAGGTTCTGCTACAGAGGTCTGTACAACCAGTAAAAGAAACTACATTCTCTGCTGCTGTATGTGAGAATGTAGAGATGCTGCCCTTCTACCTGATGAATCTTTTGATTAGATGAATATTCCAGCGGTGAAAATTTGCACAGGACTTCTGTTTTCCACACAGAATGATGCATGATAAATAATTAGGGGCTCAGTTATCCCCCCCAAAAAAGACACACAGACAACAGCTCCTCTCGAGTTATACAAATATGTTTACACAAATATCTTTTACATTGATTGTGTTTTTCATCTATTATACACAAAGCTTTCAAGATTTCCATCTTTGTTTTCATCATGTATGTGAGCTCCATTTGCTGCTGCTCAGTTTTTAATGAGGTCAAGAGGAAAAACTAAAGTTAGATATTTTTCCCCGTGTTGTTGTTGTTATAATACAGCATCAAGAACATAAGTGTAAACTTTAGCTCCTTATTTAAAAGTTGCATAAAATCAGAGTTCGGACATTAGAAAAGGCCTTGAATGTGCACTCCTTAAAGCTCACCAGCAGCTCCAGCACCGAGTGACGGCTGTCTGTCTTCACACTGTTTTCATTTGCTGCAGCTGTCTGTGAAAAACTGCTTCATCCGTGGATCGGTGGTCCGTTACGTTCAGCTGCCGGCAGACGAAGTGGACACTCAGCTGCTGCAGGACGCTGCACGGAAAGAAGCCATGCAGCAGAAGCAGTGACGGGGCTGCGGGACGGGGGGTGGGGGGTAAGGGGAACAATGAATGGGTAGTTCTGGTTTTAGGTTAAGTTTGTGCAGCCTCTCTTTGTCTCTGAAAATGTGTCTTTGACACTGGGGATCAATCATTTGCAGTTTTTGCTTTCTTGTTATTTTTTTTTAACCTCACAGACGGTTTAGATGTCGTCGTTTGATCCCTTTTTTTGGTTTTATATAGAAATAAACTAATCAGAGAGTCCGGAGAGGAAACCTGCTGTGGTGTTCATGTTGATGATAACAGGCACGCTTTGCTTATCAAGTTGTGGCTTTTTTATGCCTCTTGGAAATAAACATTATTTTATTTATATTTTCATGACATTTGTGATTTATTTTTTTTAGGATGATCTTGGTGACATGTTGGAGGATTTGAGTTTTTGCTGCTGAAGAACTGTTTTTCTATTCCAGTATTTTTGAGTACTGGAGTGTCCACGTCAGATTTTCAGGGCTGACGATCACATTTAAGCTGTGCTTTAAAAACCGCAGCCAAAAATTTTTTGACCTACTCAAAGCGGCACAATTTAAAGCCAAAATTTTTTTGAAGTTTTTTTTCCAGCGAATAATCAAAGTGGTCAAACATCCAGGGTACCGGTGCTTGTTTCTGTTACTCCATGTCGCAGACATTAAACTACTGCAGGCTGTGATCTGTCCTTCCAGCTACCGAGCTGACTGAAATGAGCCTGTTACATTTTACAGAAGAATACTTTAATGGCTTTCATGCTGTGAGATGTTCAAATGTCATTAATGGTCATTTAAAAAAAAAAAACAAAAAAAAACAATTATGCAAAAAGGAGTTGGCCTGTCTGATCTCCTTCATGCTGTTGCTGTTTTCTTCAGCATTTTGGGCATCAAGCTTCCTGCAGCAGTACGTCTGTTTCTGTCCGTCTGCTGTTTTTCATAGGAGTATCAAACTAGTGATTACAACTGGGAAATTACAATCAAATTAAAGCATATTCCCATACAGCTTCCTCTGATCCTTGCACCACCAACACCAATGGCCTAATTCCAGTAAAAGCTTGCACGAGAGGTATACAGTACTAATGAATTTATGGCAGAAGTTAACTTTTTAAAAAATGACTATAGCACAGAAACATCCAGCGACTCGTTCACTTTCAGAGTTAAACAGTGAAAGTGTCAGGGGTAAGTTAGTGTTTCAGTTATTGACAGCTTTTATTTTTTCCTTGGTTTTAGATGGAAAGATCTGGCTGAGCCGTCCCTAATAATACGCGGATATTTAGAAGAGTTCAAAAGCCAAAAACAAGGTTGAAATCATCTCTTCAATCTCTTTGTTCGAGTCTGTGGCTGTAACCAGAGTGGAAGGTACAATCGTTTGAAATGTTACATGAAAACTGAGTGAAAAAGCCACGGTGAATACTTTCGATTAAGTTTACTGCCATCCTCGCCATCCAATTTCAGCCCAGTGTTTCAGGAACACCAGTCAAATCTGTGCCCGTAGATCGAGGGACATTCCTCATGAACACAACGTGAAAGAAAATAAAGCGCTCACTCTTTGAGTTAATACATAGAAATCCAATACCTTTATTTTACATTCATACATCTATAACGTTGTACAATAATTTTAATGCAGTTAAAAAAAAAAAAAAAATCCAATCCGAAAACAAGTCCTGAAGATTTACAATGATGAGTCTGCACGTTCAAAGGTTGGTGACGAGCATTTAAAAATATACACTCACACGCTCACACACAAACAGGGATCTAGGACAAGTGGCGTCCTTGAGTTGTACCTTAACAGAGCTGGGCTGAATGGAGAGGAATTCAGTCACCATAGAGAAAGGCACATTGAATACACAGTGTATCTACAAAAACAAAAAACCTCGACATTTACACGACTTTTACCGTAGGATCTAGAACAATGAGCAAAACTGTAAACCTTCACTTATGAAAAACAAATCAACCAACAGAAGTCACACCTATACGAATACATTTGAAGCAAAATGTTTTTCTTGGTCGTTACAAAGCAGTACCTTGAAATGCATTTCAACACTTAGATTGGCTCTGCCCGCAGAGAGCAATCCTACGGATATAATTACACAATATGTCACAATATTTATGCAGTTGCCCACTTCGTGCACGCCAGAACCCGACACCGGTTAGAGAGTACCTCATGCACATCCTCAGACAGCAGCAGACATCTGATATGTTTTACACCAAATCCAATTATTTATTTTTTAATTCCCCGCTCACGTGAATATGGCAACTTGACAACATGTACGTACATCTACATAAAAATCATGTATAGACAACTCTATACAGCCGCAAATCCCATTATCTTAAAATATATGTACCACCCGTCAAAATTTTCAATACTTTCAGAAAAGTAAGTTCTCTGATATAAAATACTGTTTTTTTCAAAAAAACTGATTGTTTACATTCCATCCTTCTCAACAAAATAAAGCTTTTTATATACGTACCTTCGAAGCTTAAAAACACTCCCCACATACATATATATATATTTATATCTATATAGAAACAATAAAGTGACTAAGACGCCATGTGGCTCTACGTTCACATGTAGTGGAAACCCGTTTAGAATGGCATACGCAGCCAATTTACATGTCTAATAAACACAGTGTGGCACTACAATTTTGGATGATTGTACAAGTTGGGGTTCATAAATGCCAAGGTCAAGATTGCCTCCTTTAAGCTGCTTCCTTCATCTGGCTCAGCATGCTTTCGTCAAGTCAGTGGGCATGTCTACTGTGGACATACGGTACTGGATCTTTGTGTTAGTGATGGCGCCGTGCTTCTGTCGAAGATGCAGCCGTAGCTGGCTCTTGTGGCGGAAGTGCAAGTTGCATTTTTCACACTGAAAAAGAAAGCGCAGCGGCGTTATTTTCACTCGCTTTGGTTGGACTCGACTCAGGAGGTTCCTAACTTTGAAGTATCATTCTTACATGGTAGGGCTTTTCGCCTGTGTGTATGCGGAGGTGGCTCTTCAGCGTCTGCAGGTGACGGAAGCGGGTTCCACAGATCTCGCATGGGTATGGCTTCTCGCCCGTGTGGATCAGCACATGAGCGCGCAGATGAGCAACCTTGAAGGAAAAAAAAAGAAAAAAAGTGGGAGTGAAACTTAAATTAAACTTTTCAGACATCGCATGTTTTATATCAGCACGTCTATGGGCACTCCTGTCGAGCTAAATATAATTACAGCTGCCCATAATTACAGCTCAGATTCGAGCATTAGCACGGTTAGCTGATAATACAATAGAGAGGGAACATTTTTTGTAAGACACTCTTGAGTTTAAAAAAATAAAATAAAATAATGTAAGGGCATAATTACCTGTACAAAACGAGCTCCACACGTCTCACATTTGTATGGCTTCTCTCCTGAGTGGATGCGAGTGTGAGTCTTGAGGTTAGCTGGTCTGTTGAACTGAGCACCACAGATATTACAGCGATACGGCTTCTCTCCTGAAAACAAGAAGCAGCCCTTTAGATTTCAGCAGCCCCTAAAGCCGATGAGTTAGATAAATGAGACTCGTGAATTGCTTTTACCTGTGTGGACAGTCTTGTGGCTGGCCAGGTTGCCCTTGTAGCGGAAAGCAGCCTGGCAGCGGTCGCACTTGTATGGCTTGTCGCTGTGTACTTGAAGCATGTGTTGTTTCAAAGCTTCGTCTTCAGCAAATTTGGAGTCGCATTCGTTACAGAAGAACGTGCCGTTTTCTGTTTAAGAGAAAAATCTGATGTTGACTTGTGCTCCGAAAGCGCTCAGATTCATTTTGGAGGTGAAAAGAAATCTCAAACTCACCACAGCTGGAGTCTGAATATTCTGAATGAAGCTCTGACATTTCCTCTGATAGACGGGACCTGGAGTGGTTGGGACAGACTTCCGAGTGCTGCGGGGACTGGGAGCCACAGGACGAGCATGTGAGGCGGTTCAGGTAGTGTGGAGGGTGGCCATCGCCATTCCTCAGAGACCCCTCAAGCGCACTGCAGACACAAAATCGAAAACTAATCCAGTCAGACATTTCAAATCAGATTCTTCCAACATAAATTTTATTACAAAAATAAAAATCCTACAACTATCCTGCCTGATATTTACAAACACTGAATTTCACTTCATGCCTGTTTTTTCTTATAATAAAAAGAAATTTTATGTGCTCATTAAGAATCTTAAAATCTGCCCAGTGTGTCATCACCTCAACTATACATTTCCTTGTTTTGTTTAAAGCATGCAGATGTGTACGTGTCAAACAAAAACCCACCTGTTAATGATGTTGTTGAGACGACTAGCCTGGGGTACTGGTAGATCCTCGCTGTTGCTCTTGCTCGTCGTTTGTGGGTCGAGGTTCTCCGAGTCGTTGGGGTGGAGGTAGGGTTGCAGGGCAAGGCGTTGAGGTGAGTGAAGCCCAGGATCCCTTAACCCCACCTTGTCCTCCTTGGCGCTCTGATTCAGCACAATGAACTTGTACTTCTTCCAGTTGCGAGCTTTGGGGTCCTGCGTGCCTTGTGGCGTTTGCGCTCCAGCAGCTTGGGAGAGGCTGGCGTTCTTGCTGCTGCTGGACTCTGTCGGGGAGTTGGGCTGGCAGTCTGATTTGAGGGGGCTCTGCGGGCTGCTCATGAGGCTCTTGCGTCCAGCGGAGATTCCCAGGGGATAGTGCTGATGGATGAGATCTTCCTCGGCCTGAGGAGCGTGCTCTTTGCCCAAGTCTTTCTGGTGCTCAAGGGACAACATGGGAAATGCACGCTTCCTTGTGCTGAAACCGACAGACTGGCTGACCCCCTCGTGGCTCTCTTTCCTCATCTCATCGTCTCTCACTACCTCCCTGGAAGCATAGGTGGTGGAGTGAATGATGCCGGAGGAGTTTGTGCCAATGGCTCTGCTGTAGTCTGCCCTGATGCCGCTGTCATGCGGAGGACAGTGCTTGTGGTGGATGCTGCTCTTTGAGAGGTCAGCAAAAGCATTTTTGGTATCGGCCAGCTTGCAGAGGGGGAAGGGGAATCCTGGCATGGGAAACTGCCCGTAGAGATGGTAGTTGCTGGGGGTGCTGACCCCGCTGAACATGTTTGAACCGTAGTGTCTCCCGTCCCTGAACGGAGCTACACGGCTGTGCAAACTGTCAACAACATCATGGGCTCTGTAAGCATGGACATCCTGAGGTAAAACCAAGGGACTGACCAGAAACTCGTCTCTAGGCAGCTTGACAGTCGGATCACTGTGAAGAGAACGAGGATGCCGTAAACATGGAGGTATTCATAACCATGGATTTATTCTTATCAGCAATTTAAAAAACACAAACAAAACAAAACTGGCTTCCACCCACCTAGATTTGATGAATCTGTGGCAGGTGTCTACAACGTGGTCCATCTGCAAGTAGATAGCTGTATTCATGATAGCCATGATCAGACTCTCCTTTAGTGTGAGACGGGAGGTGTACATAAACTCTAGCAGGATGGCAAAGCCCTCTGGGTCCACCTTTGGGTCCAGACTGATAGCGCTAAGGTTGCACTTGTGGGAGTCAGTGAAGATAGTGTAAAACAGCCCACTGCAGCAAACGAAAGGAGCAGACATGCAAAGATCAGTCGCTTGTTCAAAAGAAATAGAACGGCACAAACGCCGATTTTAGTTTCACACACCTGCAAGCCATGAGAACGGTCTTGTGTGCACGAAACTGCTGCCTGTTGACCAGGATAGTGACATCTGTGAGGATATCTCTACTGCGCAGCCGGTTCAGGTTGAGCAGAACATCACTTGCATGGCGCGTGAACTGTATGCAGCTGTCTGCTGCGCAAGCCATTTTGTCAAGTTCTGCAAAAAAAAGGGCAAAAGCATAAAGATTATTCTAATTTTTAAAAAAGAAAGCAAGTTTAAATAAAATATTCGTGTATTTGGCTGCCATGCCACAAAGAGTATGTGTGCTTCAAGTAGATGAACTTGGGCTCAAGCTACTGACGATCCTCCGAAGGCAGCACGCACATCACCAGAAGGCGGCGCCATTTATTAAGTAAACACTGTCTAGACATTTAAATTTCTTCTTTGGAGTCATTTCTCTCCCCCTCACTTTCTCTCTCTGAACCTCTGGTTAATAGCTCAATGCAACAAACTCCTTTGCACACGTGAGCATTTTAAGACCATCCAGACCTCCAGACGATATAAATGTGCACGGTTTAAATACACTCCACAGAAAGAGAAAAGTTCATGTTGGTCATTAAAACTTGTACATTTTTAAGACAAACACCTGCGCATTACGCATTAATGAGCTGTAAGATGGGCGTTGTGGTCTCAGAGTTGGGGCTCTCCTTCAGCGCATTCGCAGCTGTACAAATAAAAGCGAAATGACTAAGTTATTACTCTAAACTTTTTGTTGGCACACAAATAACCTCCAAATTTTAAATTCATCCGCAAGATGTCCTCACCATGGCACTTTTTTTAAACTCACACCGGTGCAGCTGGGAGGGTAACTTAAGTGAGAGTTTGACTTGTTTGCTGTGGTAAAACCGGTGAAGCCCCGCAGCGCTGCGCAGCGCATGTCTTTAAGCGCATTTCTGGGTCAATTACTGCACGAGAGCAAAAAACTAACATTTAATTAACTGAAGGAAGAACCGGCTTCACGAGACGGCAGGGGACTCATAACCGGATATTTACTTCAGTGTAACTAGACACGTCCGAAAATAGAACCAGAACAGAATGCACCTTAAAGTGACTGATGGCCAATCATGAAGTACTTTCTTCAGTACTTCCCCCCCTCCTCCTGTGAAACAGAAAACCTCCGAGGAGTATCACAGCTTTTAAACTTCATTTCAGTGATAGGACGCGTTTGTATTTATTTTTAAATCTAAAAATATCTATAGTTTTATTTTCATTTCTCGGGTCTCTCGTCTCAGACTGCGCGTAAATTACTGCACAACCGAAACTGCGCACGTCTGGGTGAAAAGCTCTCAACTCGGCGTAGTTTGGTTATCATGCAGCGAGCTGTCACAGTGGAAACATGAGAGACAACTTGTAGCCTCTGCCGCGGAAAAAAACCACACACACACACACACACTCAATCGCTCTCTCTCTCACACTCACACACACACCTTCCAACTCTAATATTTCCGCTCCAGTGTTACGGTAACAGCGGGGCTCGCTGTGCGCAGCTCTTTGCGCTCCATTAGAGCAAATTACGGAGGAAAAAAGAAAAACGCTGAGAACCTGCGGCTGCCACGCTGCCAGCAAAGTTCGTGTGAAAGCGCAGCGAGCCCACTCAAAGTGAATCACCGGGCAAGAGCGATCGCAACCGCCCGGACACCTGATTTCACGCGATCTCCGGGCGGCACACGCTCATCCAGCCCCGCCGTAGCTACAGCCTCCTGATAGGACGGGCTGTCAGCGCGAGCGTCGCGAGCCGGAGCTCAGCGGCGGCCGCCGCTCTCAGCCCCGCCGCCTCACTGCGAGCGCGCGACCGGGCTGAGAGCAGCAGCCGCTCGCGCTGTCACAGCCCGTCAAACAGCCCAACAAGCACACAAAGCACCGGCATACATGTCGAAAACAGCAGCAACAAATAACACATAACAACTTCGCGCCAAATTAAAGCAGAAAAAAATAATATGGAATTTAAAAAATCACCTGGTAGCGCTTTCCTAGAAACTTCTTGCATCACCACTTCTAAGAACCCCAGTTCTAAGAATCAGACGAGCACAATTCTCGGAATTTGAGCCCCGGACCGTACCACTCTCCCGGGGCAGGGGAGAGGGACCTCCCGAACTGCGAGTTAAAACAACCCGTTTCCAGAGCAGATATCCCTCCGATTTTCACGCAAGGCGGCTCTAACGGCGAGAAAACTTAAAAGCAGCGTTTAAATAAGCACAAAAATGTGTATAATTTTTTAAAAATTTGAACATTTAGCAGCCACATCCCCCGCCTTTTGGTTCGATCCGCAGTCACAGGACGTCGAGCAGGCGACGTCACCAGTTCCTTAAACCCGGCCCCCGAAATTCTCAGAACTAATTTATATTCCATGACTTAAGCAGCGCATCGTTTGGCTGCCCGTCGTCGCATTTAACACAGAGACCGTACATGTACAGCACACAGACAGCCCTCTTAATTAGGCCCATGCGGACAGGCTCGCTCCTCTCTATGTCCACGGTTCTTTTTTCTTTGTGGTTTCCTGCAGGTTTGCTGTGACCACATAGACGGAGAATACATCGAGTCACCACCGGGGTTTGTTGCAAAAGGAAAGCTTCGATAGATTTATTATTCACAAGTACTGTAGGCAGCCTGTTGAGCAGTGTGGATGCCACTTGTTTTGTTTTTGGGGTGGTTTTTTTCTGTCAGTTAATCAGATTTTTCACTAGGTAGGTTGAGAGTTTTTCTTGTGATATTCTCATGCGCGCATAGCGGTTTCTTGCACTGCCTCTGCCTTTTGGTTTTTGCTTTAAAAGCAGGTGAATCTGAGCGGATTGTCGCTAAAACAGCTGCTAGTAATTGAGAGCTTCGGTAAATGAACTTTGAGATTGTGTAGGAAACTTGCAGAAAGCATGAGGTGAGCTGAGGAAGAAGACTGCACAGGAGTGAATGCATTTATATTTTTAATAACGTTTTTTAAATTATGCGAGGAGGTGAGATGTCAGGCTCATAGGTGGTGTGTTTTTGGCGCTATTATAATGTTATAGACGGGGAACTTGTACTCTGTTTCATGCTGCATGTACTTGTCCTGTTTTTCTGATTGGATTACTGGGATTAATTGGGAAGGGGAGGATGCCTGTCAGGTGATGTGCACACTTTAAATGCAAAGTGAAAGATTCCTGGAAAATTAATTAAATGCATTGCTGTGATTTTCTTCCCCCCACTCTACTTTTTTTTTTTTTAATTTAAGGCATGTGTACTCCCTGTTGCATCATTTCACAGAGTTGGGCAAGAATAAACTCCTCAGCCTACTGGAAGTGTGTTTTACTTGGTGCTTTCCTCTCTGAAACCAGCAGCAGCACTTGGGCGTCTGCGTGAAACTAGAACCAAGTGTGTAGATTTGTTACATCCCTACATCGAGGGTAGAAGTGGTGTGAATTTATGCGCTTATTACTCGCTAATAGTTGGCTTCTGTGTCTCGTTTAGGGGATGCCAATAACTGAAAAGTACTATTCATTTCATGAGTTTGTGGGCTTGCATTTACTGTCAGTGACTCACCCTGGAAACTTTGCTTGTGGTGATTCCAAACCACGGATTCCCCATCTTTTCTCATCCCGTTCACTCCTTGGCACAGAAGGAGCATTTGCTGAGCTGGAGAATATAACACAAAATAACAGTAATTATTGGAAATATTAGGTCGAATGAATAACAGACTTATGTCTCCTCGAAAGAAGAGACACAAGTCTCCAAGTAATTCACATTTGTGGTTTCTCTTGTGTTTTATGAGATATATAGTGGGTAGCACTGATTAAATATTCAAATAATGCATCTGATCTGCATTTGCTGTAAATATTAAAGGGCAAAGAGTGACTGAAGATCCATTTTAGTGGAACATACAGCTGTGTTATGTGGATTTGTATTTAATTTATAAAGCCTTGTAGTCTATCTTTTACATTTTTGTAATTTAATGCATTTGTATAAAACTCAGAGTTATTTTACATGTTTTTTCTAACTGTCCACAGGTCAAATTTTTCTGAGAGAAAATAGTTTTAAAATATCTGACACCACAGATTGCTTTTTCACAGCCCTTTACCTCTGAATTCAGCGAACAACAAACTGCGTTTCCTTTTCTTTTCCTTCTTTCTTTGTTTTTTTATTAACCCTTTGCATGGCGACACACTCTGTAACCATCATTTCCCCGTGGATTGCCCGAGCATCCACCCATCTGGATCCGGCATCCCACTAAAAACACTCCAGGTGTTCACAAACCATTGGGGAAAGGGGGGGGGGGAAAGTCTCCAAAATAATTAAGACGCGCGCTTTTACAGCAATCTCCGATTCAGCATTGCCAAATAAAGACTATGTTGAGCTCCAAACAAAGAGCAGCGTCAACTTTATTTCAATCCACTTGGGGGATGTTTAAGGCGCTCCAGCACAGTTATGCATAATGCACGGCCATAAACCATCCAGGAGTTCGGAGAGAGATGTGTAATTTACCAAGGCCCCATGCTGTGCCCGGCTATAGAAGGAAGAGATAATTACTGCAAATCCTTGGCAAACTTTTACTCAACCAGTTCCTAGCAAAAATAAATGACCCACTTACAGAGGACAGAGAGACAGTGCTGAGTGGCTGATCAATATGCCCCCGTCTGAACTGATAGAGAGTGTATTATCGCGTTATGAACAGTTTATCGGTTAATCCTTGATCTTCTTTCAGGCTGTACAATTAAACAAGCGTTCGTGACGTCTGGGTCTCGGCTCCTTTGTCTGAGCACCACGCCGTTCAGAGACAATATAAACAGGCTGTGACAGTGATTCAAGTCTGACCGACCGGTAACAGCTGCACATTTTAAAAAAAAAATCTTGTACACTTCTGACACAATGTGAAACGTCTCTAAGCCGTATCATTGCCTATACTTGGAGCATGATAGGTCATTGAATAGAAATGCCCACTGACAAAAGCCTGAGGCCCGGAGGTTGCCTCACTTTTTTTTTCATAAACTGCACACTTTTGTCTCGTTTCACAGCAAATTTCTGCCAACTTCAGTGTTCATTGTCAGCAAAGATGTGAGTGTGGAGTTTTGTTCTGAGAGGCATGATGCAACCGCACTGTAACACCAAACAGATAATGCTGTTAGCTACAGAGGTCTTTTTAGTTCCTTTCTTTAAAAGAATTTCTTTTTATATTGTTGAGTTTCACTTTTTTAACTCCATGCATCCCAGAAGCATTTTTTTTTCTTTCTGCATTTGTCCACAACTAAGTTTCTCTTTGTAAAACACAATCACTACTGCAGGTCTGAATTGTGGCACGACTGCAGCGTGGCAGTAAAAAGGGTTTGTTTTCCACATCTTATTGTATGCATTTGTACGTTTTCCTTGATCCTCCGTTTGATGAGGTGATCGTAAACACACCGTACTGCATGCATGATTTACAGCAACATGAGGTGTAATAAATAAATTCACTTCAGAAGACTTCCTGTGCAGGTAACGATGAGCTCACGTTGCTCAGAATCTTGCCTTTTGCTTTTTTAATTAACAGACGAGTCATATTGTGACGTGAAATCATGTCTGTTTGCAACAATACTGCCGCGTGTGTCTGCACTCACACGCTTGAGTTTGAACGTTGCTTTTTGGTGCCCCTTGACAAGGTTAAACGCACGTGCGCGCGCACACACACACACACACACACACAGGAAGATTACCAGCAGCTCAGAATCACAGAGATAAAGAGCTTGCAGACGTTCACATTTATCTAAAAGGAGAACAATTATTATATGTTCATGACAAAAAGCGATCATGAGCATTTTTGCAAATGCATTTTATTCAAAGGGTGCTTCCTAAATAGTCATCAGTGTACTTTTTACACTGTTCAACAGAGGTCCTGAAAAGCTTTGAGAAAGATTTTTTTTGTCGTGTTATTTCCAAAACAAAAATATCATTCCACTTGCAAGAAAAGTAAGTTTTGGAGCAAGTTTCTTCAGTGCGCCTATGTGGATAACCTTGAGTTCACTAAGCAAGCTACATGCTAAGGTTATAGTCAGAGCAGAGGCGTGATGGTAGGCCAGAATTCCAATTTAGTCATATCAAAGCATGTAGATTCAGGACTTTCTCAAGGCCAGCCGAGAGGAGCCAGGAATGCAGTCTGCAGAGTCGAACTTGTTGGAATTTTCCACACATACCGAAAACAGTCTCCTGCCAGTGTGCCATCTGCTGGTTGATGGGTCAGTTTCTTCCACGGAACATGAGAATAAATAGTGGAAGCATGCGGCAATCTCTACCATCTTCACTTATCTTCACAATCTGAGGGCTTGCATTTTTTTTCACACGCCCAGGGCTGCAAAGCGTTCGAGTTCCATGTGCACATGAGGAGTTGTTAAATTTGGAAACAACTTTTGCAGACATTACATTTCAAAGCCTTGTTATGCATCTCCATGTGGATTCAGTTTTGTATTTTAATAGAGGTATCCGCATTCTGACAGGCAGCTTTAGCACAAGGATTCAAATGGTAAACAAGTGGGTCTTATTTCTTTGCACCACCCTCCGTAATGATCCAATAAGAACCATCTCTCTGAATCGACCCCCCTTTCCTGCTCTACTGTCACAACACCTATTAGTTAGCATCAAGCTGTAGATCTTGGTATGCTGGAAGTGCACTGGAAATTTTTCAAGGCTCCTTTCTCGTATCGCAGCATTTTTGTTTTGTCTGTGTGTTCTGGCATGTGCACTGGATTTATAACCACTGTACTCCCAAACAGATAGATAAAAAAGATCAGCTTTTTGAATGCAAACTGACCTAAACACTGACAAAATGAACAGAAGATCTTCCTGTTAAATACTGACACAACATTTGGCTGCTTCTAAGATGTTATCTACTCCATTTTAGGCTTTCTGTTATTTTAATGTTCCCACTATAACCTCAATAAGCAGCTTCTTACTAGAAAAAAAACTATTTGCTGTGCCATGCAATATTGTCAGGTTTTGATCACATTATACTATTATTTTAATGGGCCTGTTATATTTTCAATTGAGTCTTACTGTAAGAAAATTACAGCTATTTGCTCCCTAGAATATGAGTCCTGTGGTATCATAATATGTCATTTCTATATTTCTATTATTATCTCAAAAAACGTTTTCTTTCAATAAAACAACGACAGTAATTTGCTGTGTAAAAATGCGAGCTTTAAAGTGCTGCTAGTTGTTGAGTTGCTGTTAAACTCATTTCAATGTTCCAATAAAATTGCTGTAATTTCTTACTGTAAAGTCATGGTTATTTATTATGTACAGTATAATAACATCAGTTGTTTGGTTGTCATTATACAATTATTTTAATGCTTATTTAAGGTATGGTAATTTGCTGTATATAACAGAAGCGTTACAGTGTAGTAGTGTTAGTTATTTGGTTGTTTTTCTTTTGTTCCTGTTCTGATCTTAATAAACTGTTTTTATTTGAACACCTTTTTGGTAATCTGCTGTATAGAATATAAGTTTTACAGTTAGTCGAGCTCATGCGAGTCTCATCAGAGAAGAAATGCTGAATTGTAACATAAAAATCTGCACATGCACATAGGTTAATGTTTTCCCCTCAAAGGCATCAAAATGCACAGAATTCCACTGTTTTACATCAATTTAGTTAATTCCACATTAAAATTTAATGTTGCATGAAAGAAAAGTAACTTAAGTTTATCTGATTGGGATGCGGTGGGTAGGGAAGCACTGCTGTGCTGCGTCTCTGGAAAACACCTGCTTCTGCAGTTCAGCATATTAATTTCACACTGTGATTGGACATAATTGAGACATTGTTCAGCTCTTTGGTGACACAGTGAGAAAACACAAACACGCTGTCTCAGCTAATGGCAACCAGTGATTTTAGTGTCTCGTGTTAAAAGCGATGCACTGTAAACAGACCTTTGTAAAAATGCCGAGCGCACAGGTTCAGAACGATTAATTCCAACCATGCTGTTCTCACTGTTTAGGCAACAGAGGTAATATTTGGAGTGTATTTCCACTGTGCTGATGGAATCTTCCCCTGTCAACAGGTTTGCGGGGATGTAAACGGTCCGGGCTCAAAGCTGCTAAACCAGTTTGAATTCTTGTGAATGTTCTGAATGTTCACTCCCACTGCACAGCGACGCTAAAGCGTTTGTCAAGTAAAAGTAAAACTGAAGGGGAACACTCAGTGGGAGCACTGCTGCAAACATGAGTTTGTAGAAATTCACTCCACACAGATGCAGTCGCAGCAGTGTGTTTTGTTAGCGGGGACTGAGCTCTCACGTCGCCCCCCACTCCTCCCCCATTTAACTGTTGCAGCTCTGCCTTTGCTGGTTTTTCCTCTCTCTTGCCCTCACACTCCATCATGCTGCGGCCCAATTTTGATTTCCACCATATCAAATTCTCACATGTTGCACTGCTTCCACTGCCAGGTCAAAGTAGCCGCCTGTATCCAGTGCCAACTGCTGATACTGGTCTACAGGACTGGCTAAACAGGAATTACACACACCTAGCTCTAGGCCACAGTTCAACAAGAGCTACGTACAAAGCAGCAACAGTGCACTCAACGCATCCAGCACTTCAGCTCCTTGTCTCTGCTGCTTCTGTGCTAGAAAACTCCTAAAATATGAATGCAGTCCTGGGTAAAATTCTTGTTAGACTAATATACATTTTTAACTACCTCAAATCCAGATATGGGAAGTCACTGCGGTTCCAAATATAAAACGCCTTTCATTATAAACACAGGAGCTTTGACATTAGCCTTCATGTTTTGGTCGAGAGTCCACATCCGCATTCATTGTTGCCAGCCTGTATTTGTATACAGTTATATTTTTATATCAGCTTTTATGTGCTATCCTCCAGTCGAAGCAGTAAATGGATTTAAATCCAATGTGGAAACGTGGGATGAAAGCAATCCCACCAAGCCCCAGAAATCAGAAAACTCTGGGTGCTGACGTGGATTCAAGTGGAAGATAATTCCAGCATTTAATGTAAATAAAATATCAAGGAAAGTATCATGCATAATTTATTAATGCACATTTACATTTCAAATGTTAATATGCAGACAAAGAAAGTGCCATGACTCTTTTTTTCCAGGCAAAGCTTAAAAAAGTATGTGCAAGTTTTCTCAAAATGTGTTTCATTTTCTCACAACACTGACTGCCTCATCAGCACCCACACCCAGTTAATATATAAAACTAGACAGCTCTTTGTTCTGAATGATTAAAAAAGAAAAAAAAAAAGAAAAACTCCCACAGATTATTTTTGCTGGGAAAAAAAAATCTGCTCCTATAAGCGTCACACCTCATTAACCATTTGATCGAGTTCAAAATAAAGGCTCTCTTTTTTTGGCAGTGAATGCATTTTTGATTCAAAGTTAGTAACACTAACATATACTGCATCCCTTTGTGCCTTCATTAAAAGCATCTCCACAGCCCAGGAAATGCCAGGTGGAAGTTCATATTGTGACAGATCCTGCGCTCGACACATTCTTATAATTGTTATCTGCTCTACATCACACACACAGCTACCTTTGATATCTGCTGCACTCTCAGAGATGCTGTGCTCTGCATGCACGGGACCACAAACAGTTCTTAGTACACATCACCACATAACAGAAAATTACATTTTCCAACCAAAGTGTGGATTGCACCGAGCACTAACGTTCTTTTAACTGTAAAACAAAACATTACACCCAAGAGTTTAGCTTTTGCAGAACATAGATTTATCTAAACCACTCACCTTTGTTTTGTTCTGTGTCCTTTGTGCACTCACGAGAAGATTTTTGGAGTCTACACTTGGCATGAAAATCAAAAGTGAATCAAAAAGGTCCCTGAAATTGTTCATATCGCATCTTTGCTTGCGCTAAATGTCTATTTTACATGTTTTTACATATTGCAGATAAAAGCTGTGAGGGCATTATTTATTGGAGTCGGTACTTCCATTTGCTTATCAGATGTCAGTTGTTTTATCATGACCTGCACTCACTGTATGTCCTTTTTTGTTACTTTGCATGGTTGTTCATATTGTGGCTGCGCAGACAATTCAGCAGTATATTGATTTGATCTCAGAGATTAACTGACTGACATGAAAGATATATGGAAATTTATCAATACAGGTGTTAGCAAACAGTTTCTGGCCTTCCTGTCAAAGTGTTTGGCTGTCTGCCATCCTGCTGAGGTATGATGTTCTTACTTTGACTTATGAATGATGAATAAAAGGGAAATAGTTTCAATCAGGTTAGCTCGTCCTACCTCAGAAGCCAAATTAAATACAATTAGAAGATCCAACAAAGGAATTTAGTTTATAATGATAACTTAGCAAAATGCTAAAATGCTATTTCATATGCTTGTAATGTTATTTCTTAACCTGTTGGAATATCTTTGTCTCTTGTACGATGGACAAAAGTAAATTAGCATTCAACAGATTCAGAAATTTCAAATACATTTCAATTAATTAAAAGTTTGCTGATAATTTCTTCCCTTTTCAGCAAAGCTACAATCGTCATTCATTAACCAGCAGCAGCACACAGTTTTTTCTATTTTTTACTCACCTTTTTTCTGCTGGAAGGAGTGAGGCATGATGGGATGTGTAGTGGGAATCAGGTGGCAGTGCTGATTTTTGAACTGCACGCTCAGTTAAGGAACCGGAAGCGCCTCTGCTGTAGCTTGAAGAATTGTTTTCACCAGAGTTTTATTTGTCTGGCAAGTAGCTGGATGATCCGGGATGCTGAGGCAGACCGGTACCAAAGCCTCGCTCCTGAGTCGCAAGCAGCCAAAGCTTGAAGGGATGAAGCTGGAAAAGGGCACCGAAGCGGTGAGTTGTCGGTGATGGAGAAGCTCTGGCGAAGCCTCGTGTCTGTCGTTGTGGAGCAGGATGGGAACGCTTCTGGAAAGGCAGGCACGGCAGTGGGGCTGAAGTGAGTCAAATCCACTGAGCACGCTTCACGTTAGTGAAATGGTCCACAGGGCATCTCTGTGGCTCTCTGAGCTGATAGGCCGCCTGCACTCTAGCGTTCATTGATTGTAGCACTCACAGTCGCTCCACTTTTCCACGAATGCTAAAACCGTGGGGCAGGCTCAGTTTTGAAAAAAAAAAAAAGAGAGAGAGAGATTAACAGCCTGTAAAATAATCCCAGTTTTCTATATATATTTCATTTGAATGAAGAGTCTTAAATCCCATTAAGCCATAGCAGCACAAACCATAGACTAGCAGTGCCTTTAACATGGAGGAACTCGGGCCATCTGCCAGATCAGTTTTTCATATAGGGCAATGACACATTGTTTTATAAACAGAGCTTTTATACAACAGACATTTCAGTGTCCCGAGCATTAATCTACCTAAGCTTATCTCAATCCATGGAACTAGATATTGCTCTTTATAACTTGTCTACTGGAGGGGGTGTTATTACATCACACCAGCTGTCACTCCAACACGGCACGCCCAACAGGAAGGTCAGCAATGTTTCAGCAGGAGACAAAATTAGGGAGCAACGCCCTGACAGGAGTAAGAAAAACCCTGATATTCATCCTAAACTGTTTTTTTGTTTGTTTGTTTGTTTTTTGTCATAAGGTACTAGCAACTAATGTATCTGCATCTCATTAAAATGTAATCATCTGATGGCAAAAGCACAACACAACTGGTGCTTGATGAGGTACTTGTGAGCACGAAATCCATACTGTTAAAAGCATTTTGCCAAATGCATGTGCATCAGTTCTAATCGTACTTGACACCTGATGTTGAACTCAGATTAAATGAATACACATGCTGTCTGTGCAGATAAGCTCACCTCACCGGGTAAGAACTCCCAAAGCTCTTACCATTACCAGCATTACATGCTGCACAGCTTTACTATGTCAGCTGCAGGCAGTGTGTTGGATAGAAATGCTATCATCTTTATGGAAAGGCGTCACGTGGCTACATCAGAATGTGCACTTCTATGAGCAGAAGAAACTAAATATCAGAGAAAAAGCAAAAGATATACTGTATTGGGCGTTTGACAGATCTATCCACGTTCAGTACGTTCATCGCAGCCACGGGATAATCCACTGGATGAGTGGACTAATATTCAGCCAATCCTGCTAAAGCCAAATTAGTCCAACACATTTCCATCATATTTCAGAATAAAGCAGCCCTAACAATCTGAGCTCTTGGGATACTGATGGCAAATGACCGGTGAGCCCTGCAGATCCCTGTGATCCAGGGATAAACTTCCCATGAAGAAGCCTAAGCCTCTTAAGTGATACACAAATGAAAGCCAACAACAGGTCACACCGACTCAGAGGAAAACTTTGATTACTGTACTGTCCTCTTCCTGTCACTGGCAGCCCCAGTGAGGCGGAGAGAACCTGGGCAGCATCGAAGGAACAAAACAATAAAACAACATCAAGACTAACTAAGGTCCAAGCGGTCACCCCCCCTCTTCTTCCACCCTGAGGCTTATAAGAGGATGGCTTCTGTTGAGCAGTGTATGAGTGACCTTAATCATAGGGGATATTTGGGTTTTATTTGGCAGCGATGTAACGCACGCGGTCATCACTGCGTTCGACTGGCAGGCATAAAAAATGAGAGGGGGGCAAGGTCGGTTTGCAAAGTGTAATCCATATCATCCCGTTACAGAGGCTGCACATGCCGGTCGCTCCGGGCCAAACAGCATCAAACACATTTTGATGCTGATAATGATGTCGGATTATGCTGTCATCTGATGTAATTTCGGCCTGCATCAAATTAACAAAAGAGGGATCAACCGAATTCTTTAAAAGAGGCCTTTTTAAGTTGTTGTTGCAACCTTCTAGATGCAAACTTGAATTCATTTCATGTTTATTTTTATCCAGGCAAACTTATACATAACATATTTCTAGCTTGGCCTTTCCCTTGGAAATATAAGATCATCCTCGCCCGCCACAGCATGCCTCGCAGTGATTCTTATCAAGACTTTATATGAAATATTTTGACCCTGCTCTGTCTGGAGAAAAAATTTACACCTGCTTTATTTTCCAAAAAAACCCCAATTTAATTAAAACCCTTAGTACTCCGAGAAGAGCAGCTTGAATTTGTAGATAATTACCAAGCCTATCTATCAAGTGTGTCACTGTCATATTAATCATTTTTAACACTTAAAGATCTGAAATGTCTGATCTCCCATAAACGGTCCCCAGCATTGCACCGGTGCAGTTTCCTGGAGCTGTTTCAGGATGTTTGTGTTTCAGATAACCTTTCTAAAGGGAGTCGACTGCAGGTAATTATCACGTAAGCGAAGGAAAATACCTGCTTGTCATTTTCTCTTACCTGCTATCACGTTTTTCACATCTGAAATCTAGCTCCACTAGCAAGCAGCCTTTGTTGTGCCGACATGGAGCTTCCATCGCATCCATGGCTGTCGCTATCAGCTGTAATAAAGGTCACAAGAGCCAAATATAGTGCTTTGCATTAGCTGGCATTTATGGAGTGAAGAGAAAATACAGTGAATGACCCACGCAACGTGTGACAGGTGATCTGAAGTGACAGTCTGGGATTGTCTTTCTTCATGTAAACACACTTAAAAACAGATGTAACCACACTGTGATCTTCAGTGTCAGGGATACAATTTGAGGGATTACCCCTCAATAGCCAAGACTGAGGTATAATTTGTTAGCAGAAACCGAGCCTCATCCCTCAGGAAACATATTAAAGTCATCTGGATAGCTGCTGTATTATTATTATTATTTTGGGCATTTTCAGTTCAAACTGAAAATCATAATAATAGTTTTAAAGCCAACAAGGAAAAGCTCCTTATGTCCTTCCACCTCAGCTACTCTGCAGTTGAATTGCAGCCCATAGGTAAAGTGTGGAACATCTATGATGTGGATCATTATTGTGGTTTGGGCGGGAAGAGGGTCATACCTGTGTGTTTTCTGAAGGAAATCCCTTTTTGATTTGTCAAAATCGCTAAAACTAAAAAGCGATTTTAGTTTTACAAATGACATTATGTACAAAAACATCACTCCACTCGTGTTGGTTTCACTTGCCAGGATGTAACCTGCATGACCTAAAAAGTGACCACAATAGTAAAAAGTAACATGGCCATATATCTTATTCCAGAAACAAACTTGAAGAAGACACAACTGTAATGTTTCCTTGTTACATTAGTATTATTCTAATTTGTGTAGTTTTTTTTTGAAGCTCAAAGTGACCATATTTTTTTTTAAAATAAGCTAGCGCTAACTAGCTAGCATCATTAGCAAGCTGCATTCCTGAACAGCTTGCAGGTGCATTGCACAGACACTGATGCTACAAACTAACAGACTGATGAAACAGTAGAATTTCACTCACCAAAACTGAAGCACAAATCTCTTACAGGGTCTGTGCCGCACAGCAGCCATATAATTTAGCACATAACTGAATAAAAATGCTTCACAAGGCTAAAAGACCAGAAGGCCAAATTTCAGGTTCATTGCTGTTTTTGTTTGGAATCAGAAAGCATAAAACGGACCTTATAAAGTCAAGCCTTTTATGCTAATTGCTATTGTTTAACTGAAATACTGTGCTGCTGATTAGTTTGAATACTTGGTTCATCCTTGTGTGATAGCCAGGCGTTACTGGGCAAGTGGGGGAACCCTTGGATCTGTTGTTGCTGCGCAGCAGGGGAAACTGAATTGCCACAAAATAATTTCTAAAATGTATTTTTTGCTGTGAACTGCAGTGGACCTATTTTCTTTGTGCACAGAAGAGCTGGGTTGCTGATGCTGCTGCACTAACGGTTTGCTGCTCTCTGTGGATTTAACCCGCTGCATTTTACAATATATGTACAGCTGTTACATGACCTATCATGGCTGCTGTCCAACCCCTACACTATAAATGTGGAATAAGACCAGTGATACTAAAGAGCATCATCAGATTAATTCAAACTGCTGCCCCTGACCTTGGTTACCATGGACATCACAGCTTAGCCTACTCATACTGCACTCTTTTAACTGTCCAGGACTCTCAAATGGCCAAAACGATTAACATTTAACTTATTATAAAATAAATTTCACAATCTAATTAACCAGGTAACACCAACACTTTATTATCTACATATTCATTACCTGATTTTATTTATTTATCAAATTCAAGCCAATCAGATGCCAACGCCAGCTCTTCCTGGCCATCTTAATCTTTTTAAACTTAACATTTTAAGTACTTAAAATTTTTTTTACATGTTTTTCAAACTGCCTCTAGAAAATTATGTCACGCTGTCAGTTTCTGTTTCTCACAAATTTTATTTTTTTGTCTTTTATCCTCCATGATTTTCTATCCTATCAGCTTTTCTATTCTTTTACTGTAGACAAACAGCGTATGAATGATTAATGAGACTGTTGCAGTGAGGAAAATGTGAAGCTTTGCAGGGTTTCTGAGTGAACACAATGAACAAACAGTGACGTGTTGTAAGAATACTTTGGTGTATTAAATCCAGCTTTGTCCTGCTTTTGAGGTAAGTGATTACGATCTTTAAGCAGGCCTGAATGTTAACTTCACCTATCCTATTGTTGTTTAGTTTGGATGTTCTGTTGTTTTTACACAATGCCCTCAGATTTTAGGAATCTCCCAGTTACATTCCTACATGTTTGGAGTTTCACAGCACAAAAACAACAGCATTGTTTGTGGGCCGAACATGCTGGATCATCGTTATTACATCTGAGACAATAAGGCATTCCAATCTTTGCAAACTGAGCAGCAAAACAAACCTCCAGCTGCTGAATTCAAAAACTTGGAGCTGCACAGGATGAGCGTATTGGGAGTTGTTTTTGGAACAAGCAGTCGTCTCACTCGTCCGGCCTGTGCGACTTTCTCCTCTGTTTGCTTTTCTTTTCTCTGTGTATTTAGATGTTCATTATACACACATGACACCTCTGCACCTGACAGCCTCCAAACATGCTGGCATGTTGGATGTTGTAACTTTATGGAAAAACAAAAGACTCATTCTTCCTCTTGCAAATTAAAAGCTGTTCATTGGCAAAAAGAAAAAAAAAAGTTTCTCTTGTTCAGTCAAGTGCACGATAATTTTGCTGGTACAGACTTTTTTGTGTGACACAACTGATTATTTGTGGTGGCAAGCACTTGTCATCACAGATGCAGAATTTCGATACTGTTCAACCTTGCTCCGGCCGTCGTCCTTCTGTGATCAAGCAAGAAACTTGCTTTAAAGCCAAATGCCCTCTATGTACAGAGCAAAAACAGATTAAACACCCCTGCAAATATATCTGATTTTTCTGCCAGAAACAGTCCCGACCACCACCTCCACTTCCTACACTTGTAAATATTTTACGGTTTGGCACGAGTCGCTGCAATAGAAAATCTTTTATATCAACAGTAAGATTGCTCCTTTGTGTGCATGCGCATGTTCGTTTATATCTTTGGTTTTTAAAAATCAGTTTTATAATTGTGTTTCACATTGTTACTGACACCATGCTGTAAAAAAAAAATAGGTTTTTGGTTGATAATATCAGCCAGGCATTGTGCTTAACTGCTCTGCTGTGGGTGAGACGCTTAATCGTTTTCACTGGGGTGGGGTGGGGGGGAGAAGCCATGTTAAATGGTAAAAATCTCAAAAAAGATGATTTCGGGATACGACGACAAAATCCGGCTGCTTTAAACGCATTTCAAAGGTGCAGCGTGAGGCTCACAAGTATGCATCATTTATGCTAAAACCTTTGCTGTAGGCAGAGATTTCTCTGTCTGCAATTTTAATACATATTTACATGCTAAAACATAAGAATTAGAATTCATTAGTGTAATCTGAGGTCTGGATCTAGATCGGGAGTTGTTTGATTAGTAGCTTTGGGACATTGTTTTTGTAGTGAGTGTGCCTGTCTCCTACTTTTGTTTTTCCTTATTTGGCATGACTCTGTAATATGGTTGTGCATGAGGACTAATCTCTGCTATCTGAGCTCTAATTAACAGAGCGTGCATAGTTCCCAGACACATTTGTTGTTTTTGTTTCCTTTCTCCAAAGATCTCAGTGCTGTTTTTGTGCACATGCACTCCCTGCCTTCTGATAATGACTGCAGTCGGGAACCAAATGACATTATGTACAAAAACATCACTCCACTCGTGTTGGTTTCACTTGCCAGGATGTAACCTGCATGACCTCATCGTCAGCCTCTAATTCCTGAAAACGGAGCCTTTATGAAACTAGGGGTGCAGTATTTAGATGACAGTTGGTTTCTTGTTTTCTTATTCAGCACGCAGGCACTAAATAGATCCTTTCACTCACACTTTTTTGAGGAAGTACACGTCGCCCGTGCAGCAGCTGCCTTCGGTATAATGTTTGAGTTTCACCTACTTCAGAGGAAGTGGTGTGGGGGAGAAGACGGTGTTACAACCAGCAGATAAAACAGGATATCCGATGCTGGAACAATTGAAACGCTAAAACTCGACACGAGATTGTTTTCCCTGTTTGTTGTAATTCTTGTCTCTAGTTAAAATGAGTAAAACAGGACCAAGTTGGATCAAAAACTCCAGTCTGATGTGTCTGCTGTGCTGGACTCTGCCTGTGAGCGCGTTTCTTCCCGTATGTTGTGGATAAAATTGAAGCCCATCATGTCTGTGACATGCGTAGCCCCAGTCCCTAAGTGCCAAACATCAAAGAACCCCTGATTTCCTCTAACCAAGCATGTTAATTGGGGTTTGATTGATAACTTGAGTTCACAGGCGATGGCAATGTGTCATCTAAACTGTTCCAGGGTGTCTTTGTGAAATCAGCTTTAAGAGTGGAAGAAGAATTACTGGCGGGCCCATTAAAAAATTGCCAGTGTACACACTTGCAAATAAGCTGTCACACATTACAAATGAGATTACCTTTTGCAGTTTCCCCTGGAAGTTTGAGATGAGTGGATGCACGGGTGAGACACTAAAATAGCTCAAATCGCTTGGTTTTTATCAGCGTGCTCGATCTGCAAGCGCTGTTTATGCTTTCTTCATGCACGCTGAAAAAAGTATACTCACAGCTTGGAGCACAATGTAATCAGTCGCAGTGAAGTAAGAATTATGGGTGGAAAGATAGAGCTCAGAGTGAATGATTCCATTTTGCATTTGGCTTCCACAAAGATTTCTTTTAAATGTTTTCATTACCCCTCCTCGTTGAAATGAATCACCCCATCAGACTTACTTTTAACAGAGATAAGACAAACTATCTGAACGCGCTGGCATGTGCAAACACGACAGATACGCAGCGTCAATATTATGCTCGACAACAGTGCGAAACAGCTCTGAGAACAGAGTCAGGTGAAAAGCAGTTATTGTATTTGCATGCAATCACGAGCATGCAAACTAATTGTCTAGTTTGCATGGCAGAGCTCACTGAGGTCAGACAAAGCTCACATGAAGCGAAGCCTTTGTTGGACGCCTGGTGGCGGCTGGCTCGTGTTGGACATCAGAGGCGGCGGCGGTTCATTTCAGTGAAGCTGAGGATAACGAGTGCTCGGCCATTATGAACTACACAATGCTGGAGTAATATTCAAATAATAGTATTTAATAGAATAGTTTAAAAAAAATGTGGCATGCCATTAGTGACAAAATATCAGTTGGAAGCCTTTTTCGTGGCAGAACGAGAGGACTGCTGCTAATTAAATAATTACATAGGCCCTTATGTGGATCATAACCAGCTTTAAAGATATTAGTTTTTTTAGCAAACCTTTTTTTTTTAACATTTGGCTGTTATGTACATGTTTTTATGAGTTTGGATAATAATGATGATGATGTCTCATCTCTTTTCATTTTCATATAACTCACTTATCTACATTACTTAACAATAAAAATTTTAGAAAAGGTAAATATAAAAAGGACATTATACAAGGATATTAGAAAGCTTAACAGGGTTTCTCAATGTCAATTCACAAACGCTGTACTGAAGTTGTGTGTTGAAAACCCAGCCTCCCGGGCCAGGTGTCACAGAGAAGCGTAAGTTTCATCAATTACTCAGAATATTATGACACGTAGATACTTCATCACTTGTCTGTCTTTGGATATCAGTACAAACATGCTAATTGAATGATTTAACATTGTAGGGCACCAACAGGGGAAATGCCATGTTATACGCATTTCACTGAGTCACAGTATTGTCAAAGACTTACTTACTTGTGGCATATTTAAATATATTTATAAAAACATGCAACTTTACTTTGCAGCATTAAAATTTTCCTTCTACTTGGACGCTCAAATCCAAAATCAGTATAAAGGTCAAAAGGTCAAATAAAGATAATATAATTAGTAGCCCAGTTTCATCCAACCTGATGAATAGTTTAGGATGAAGGGCCGCTTTGGTTATTTTAATTTCAGCATTGGCACGCTGGTTAGCACAGTAGCCTCATAGCAAGAAGGTCCTGAGTTCAGTTCCACCATCAGGCCGGGGTCTTTCTGTGTGGAGTTTGCATGTTTTCCCCGTGTTTGCGTGGGTTCTCTCCAGGAACTCTGGCTTCCTCCCACAGTCCAAAGACATGCAGTTAGTGGGGATAGGTTAATTGAAATCTCTAAATTGCCCATAGGTGTGAATGTGAGCGCAAATTATTGTCTATGTCTATGTGTTAGCCCTGCGACAGACTGGTGACCTGTCCACGGTGTACCCTGCCTATTGCCCCGCAACCCTGAAAATGGGTAAGCAGAAGTGAATGGATGTATATTTCAGATGCATTTTAGCCATAGACCCTATAGACAGATATATATTTGGATATAAAGAAAATTCTGGAAATGTTGTCAAATAAGCAACAAAAAAGGCTTCAAAGCTTTCAGTGTTTCAATGTTTTATTGAGAACAATAGGTCAAATGACTTTTTGTAATATGAAAGAGGTTACCATTAGGAGATCACAGTGCAAAGAATAACTTAATATTTCCATATTAAGGAAAAATATTTCAAAGGAAAAATAGTAAAGCTTTCTCTCAGGGTCACAAGTTAATGTTACTGAACATATTTGGCAGGTTAGTTAAATCTTGTAAAATAGATTTTGATAGTCATGGGACTTCCTGTTGAAATAAAGGTCATGAATAAAAAAAAGGTCTTCCAGTAACTTCAAAACAATGCACTGTAACCACATTCACTGTTGTATGTTATACTGTATCCATAACAGCTGCTGTTGTTATAGTATACACTATAACAAAGGGCCTGTTGCAAATGCTTCACATGCACAAAATCACAAATATATGTTTGAGTATATATTCGATTCTGTTATTACAATGACACTATAAAAATGGGATTTTTAAAAAAAAACACTAGTATTGAACAGAAGCATCTTTAATGCCACTGTTGAACTACATTAACATAAACTGTGTAGGATTTATACTCATTAGCTTTGTGTGAGCTTTTACAGGTATTTACATTTACAGGTAATTATTTCTGTCAGTGTAAACTGGTTTTAGTCACATGCTTCACATCTTAGTATCAATATGACAGTGGCCAAAAACACATGTGCGCTACTGTGTAAACAACAGTTTGAACAGACTGAACACAGAAGTCATGAAGCAGCTATGAAACAATTACTCAAACTGCTCACTGTGTGACACAATCAGAGCAAGCACTGAGGCCTTTTTAACGTATGCAGACTACAACCCAAAATGCACTGGTTCAATCTTCTGCTGTCACTGGTCGATAAGTAATATTTCTTCATACATCAGTAATATTTATTCTAATAGTTAAGAAAAGAGTCGCCGAAAATAATGAGCGCTGGCTCATTCTCATGGTTCCAGAAGGCAGACGGTGCGTGACAGGACATGCGAGCACTGCAGCATGCAACACGCAGAGTTTGAATTTGAATCTGTTCAGATTATAAAATGTACCAATTCACACCTCACTGGTTGAATGCTCTAAGTTAAGACTGATACTTGCTGAGCTTCTTCCTTTATAATCAGCACCTTGAATTTGCAAAGTCATTTGTCCGCTAGTCTTTAGCAGGTACCTTAACAAAACCTTTTGGAAGTTACGGCTTGTGAGACCAGCAGAAAGTCTCCTGTTAAGACCAGCTGGACACAGTGCTGCACAGTTTATTGCATGGCTGTTAAAAATAGATTGTATTTCAGACATGGGAAGAATATGGGAAACATATATGCCATAAATATGCACAACATCATGTAAAAGTCAAATTATTGGAGATTATGTATCAGAATTTCGGGAGCGGGACCACGCCTCCAAACACGCTCCTTCCGGTTGTCATCTATATAGGTTCCCCCCCAGTTCTGCAAGGTGTTCATTTTCGTTTACGTGCTCCACCCTCCCTCCCTCCTTGCTCTCAATTCTTTAACTTCTTCACTCCTATTTAGTACATGGGGATCTGCCAGGCCCGGGAGCCGTCGCCAGTCCTCTTCGAGGCCTTCCCCAAACCGCAGCTCAATTCATGTCCAAGCATTGACCTTTACCTACTAAAACGCTGTCAAACCTAAAATGAGGACGTGGGCCCAGCTAGTGAAAAGAATGTAAATCATTAAGCTAGACCCCCTGTGATCGTGTTAAGGATAAGTGGTACAGAATGGATGGATGGAGTGTGAGTGAGGGATGTGTCTCGACTGCAGGCAGACCAGTTTATTTTATTTCTCTTTTAACTTAATTAATGAATTTCGGTCATTTTTGTGTGTGTTTTGTTTTTGATCAGCGCCTGTTGTGTTAAATATGCAATATAAATAAACTGACCCATGTTATGTTGTAATAAGAGTAAAATATGGTTTGCCACCATCTGAATGGCCTCATATGTTGCACTAAAACCTGTGTATATCGTTCAGCACTGATGGTGCCCACACAGATGTGCGTGTTTACCAATGCACCTTCTTATCACCGTGGATGCTCACTGTGTGCTGATGGCAAACCCATTCCTTGATAAATGTATTTATTTTAAAACTCTTTTTTTCTTTTTTGGGGGGTGTAGTTCTCCGTCTCAGTCCATCTTAAATGACCACAGAAGGCAGCAGCGTTTCTGAGCCTGAGGGTCTCTATTTTTCTTTTGCATGGTAGCGTTTAAATGACATCTGCACAGCAGCGATGTTCACTGCGAGTTATCAGAAGTGTGTCTGTGCAAATGTGGTGATTTCCTGTCAAAATCCTGTTTGCTTTGCCTCATATGGATGCTGTGAATCTTATAAAGACATAATATATCATGGGAATATGTAGTTCTACATTTGAGAAGTGTACAAGCAGACATTGACAGAATGGTGAAACTGCACGTATCCTTTCTTCTAAAAGCCAAGCCTTAATATTTATGGGATGATATATCTTTTTTTTAAAAATATCTATTCACGTTACTAATTAACTTTACTAGTTATGAGACGTTCTACTTGGTATGTTACACAATCTTTTCAGCCTTTTGTTGGCCCTGTCCAAAGTTCCAGACACTAGTCACGCTATTTGGCAGCCATGTTGTTGCATCTGGGCAACTACATGTTTTAAAGCATTATATATGGTTACTTTAATTTACTTTACTTTAATTTTTATGGAGTTTAAAAATTACGTCTATGAAAAATGCTTTAAATCCTTGCTGTTTCCCCTGAAAGTTGAATATCTTTTTACATCTTTGCGATTGCTGAATTCTTCCAAAGATTTCAATTTAGGATTCTTGACTGCCATCTCTCTTTATTATAATGTTGCTGCCTTGTTTGAACTTTATAAGTCATGATGAGCTTATATACTAAAAAAACACACACGTTTCACATATGATATATATATCATATCAGATCTATGTACTGTGTTTATTTTGTGTCTAAATGTAGTTCTTTACAATACAAAGAAGAAAAAATAAATAAAAATGCAGTTACACTGACAGATATGCATCACAAGTCACAGTAGCTCTACCAAATGACACTCATACAAAAAACATTCTTAGTCGAGAAAGTTTCACTTCCTGCCTGGTTAAACCAAGAAACAACCTCAGGGTCCAGCTTTAAGTCAGCTCCCATGTTAAAATGTCTAACTTTACAGCAGAAATAAACATGTTTACTGCCTGATACAAAAAAAACACCTTTGGTCTCCATGGATAATTTCCTCCTTCATAAAAACTATGAATTTTCATATAATTCATCCATCTAGAATCTACAGTTATGAGAATAGCCACTTTGACTGACAGGTGTGCATGTAGAAGACGCTGACTAGGCCTTAAATCCTGTAAATGGAGTGACCAAACTGAACTGCTGTTAGTGCTGTTAGTGGCTTTTGGAGCATTTTTAATAGAAAAATATTGTGACTTTATAGGTTTCTTAATTTGCACTAATTAGCAGGTATCTGTGTGTATCTGTATTGCATCCACACAGCTTATGAATGATACTTAATAATGAAGCTAGTTAGCATTAGCTGATAACTTTGCACTCCATCCTGTCATCCAAATATGCTCATTTGTGTTTCCAAAACAAATAAATAGAAACAAGAATAACATAAAGGTGGCCAAAGTACTAACAATAGCCAAGCCCATCTTTTATGTACAGCATATACATAAGGGTTGAAGTATCGAAAAACATCAAAGGGAGGAGAGAAAATATAAAAAGGTAACTTTAGCTAATGCTATGTCTTCTTAAAATCCCAGTGCTTCTATAATAATGACCCAGAAGATCACAGGTCTTCCAAACTTACACATTTGTTTGGACCTCTGGCTTGTACCTCCTGTCACATCTAATGTCTAACTTATGTGATTACCTGTGACAGGTTAAGTAATCATCTCACACTTTGCAAAGGCATCCCGTGGGCTGGACTGGAAAGCATTTGGAGTGCTGGTTCTGGCCCCCATGTTTCTTTTGTAGTGATACAGCCCGTGAGAAAACCTGGGATAGAATCTAGGCTGTCCCATATTTTGTATTGTTGGCTGAAGATGAGCTTGACAAAGTTTTGTGTTATTTTTTAAACATTTTGTATTTATCTGTTTTTGGTGATGTCAGATACTAACAGGCAGAGGTTGTTGTTTCTGCAATATGACAACAACACCTCGAATAAAGAGAGTGAAATATGCAAACAAATACCACAAGTTAAACCGGACCCTTATTTGGAGGGCCACTTCTGGCCCCCAGGCCACATGTTTGACACCAAATCACTGCACACTCTTCTTTCATTTACATTTTAAGGGTTCTAAGTATCGGTACGTTCAATTTTTCAGTATTTATTAGGATGACAGTTTATTTGAGGAGAAAGCCTCCAGCGTGGACCTTTGCCTGACTGCAGCGTGCAGCTGTGCGCACAGACCGGAGATGTGTGCGCACTGAGGGCCGTGCTGTTTTGGCCTGCTGCCTTACATGGGCAAACCTCTGAACTGACTCAGACGAGCTGGAATTTCAGCGTGACGTCACTGCCTACAACTCTCCCAGAATTTGGATCAAGTAGTTTTCACTGTTTTTGGTGGGATTTCAGCCCCTGTGTTAGGTTTCCTAGAAAGCGAGGTAAGTGAAACTATACGTCGCACCTTTTCAAACATACGGGCGGTTTCCGGTGCAGTTTGACGTGTTGCTGTTAAGAACCCGGCTCTGGAGCAGTTCGTGCTCACTTTGTTCGGCCTTGTTGGGATGTAATGTGGATTTTACTGCAGCTCGGACGGGTTCACAGTGAGGGCGTGGACTCTGTACCAGAGCCCGGGCCGGTAGGACTGTGACACGGGGAAACTAACAGAGCTAACTTGTCGCTAGCTAGTGCCGAGCTGGACTCAGTCATGCACAGAAAACACGTTCAAACACTGTGAAGCGGCTCATTTGGCTAAACGAGACTCGGGGCGTCTCTGCGGGGCTCCTAGATTTAGCACAGTGGTTTACTGCAGAGCAATGCGGAAGACACCAGAGCCCCCACAGAGCCCTCCATCAGAAGGGAAACATGTCGCTGCTTTTTACTTTAGAGCGCCCAGAAACTTCCGTTTACTGAAAAATAGTTATTTGTATCGTCACTGTTGCTGCTTGTTGGACTCGTTTGCCTCGAATTCGCCACGTTGTTCGAGTACTTTTCATAGCCGCGTGTGTCACAAAGTAACACATCTGTGCTTTGTTGGCGTTATTGCTACAGAAGTATCCTTCACAGCAGGGGAGTCAAACTTTTTAAAGGCGAAACAATAAAAAAACAAACAAACCCAACAACAACAACTATCAATGCGAATCTGTGTTCTCCACTTTGGAAAGAAGCCTTTATGTTGTCGCTGATGACGTCAGTGACAATTTTGACTGTACTGTCAGGTGACGGTACTTTTGAGCGTGGACACATTTTTTTTCGCTTTAGCATAAGCGCCACCACCTTATAACGTCTATGCATCCCACTATCACCCATCCTGGTTGGATCATCTAGTGGGCACTTTGAGCTCAGTTGGGGGCCACTTGAGGGAAAAAATAACAAGAAAGAAAATAAAGTTTTTATCATTAAACCATACACCACTGTCAGTTCAGTTCAGTTTTATTTCTATAGTACCAAATCACAACAACAGCTGCCACTAGGTGCTCAGTAATGTAAGGTAAAGACTCTGCATTGATAGAGAGAGAACCCTCTGTAAGTAAGCACTTGGCAGCAGTGGGAAGGAAAAACTCCCTTTTAACAGGAAGAAACCTCAGTCATAACAAGACTGGACGCAAGGCAAAGGGGACAGGATAAAAGACAGAGCTGGAGATTAAACTGATTAAATGCGAAGTGGCGAGAGAGTGGTAAAGAAACACTCAGTGCATCATGGGAAACTTCCAGAAGCCAGGTTTATTGCAGTGTAACTAAGGGAGGGTTCAGAGTCCCCCGATCTAGCCCTAACTACGTGCTGCACCAAAAAGGAAAGTTTTAAAGTGAAACTTTTAAAGTAGAGAAGGTTTCTGTGTCCTAAATCCAAACTGGAAGCCTGTTCCACAGAAGAGAGGTCTGAAAATGAGAGGTCTGTCTCCCATTCTACTTTTAAATATACTAGGACCCACAGTAAGCCTGCAGTCTGAGAGTGAAGCACTTAACTGGGGGGGATGATATTATGAGATAAGACATGGCCCAATGATCCATCATTTTTTCATCTATTACATTATTTAAATGAAGGAATATAGTACAAAAGTCAATGTTATGCCTGCCTGCCATGGGGATTATGTTGGATTTATGGTTTTATGGTGGTGACACATTGTAACTGCAGACATTTATGAAGTCCAACCTTGTATGCACTTTCATACACATGTATCAGTGCAGCCTGCATTCACTGCGATTGGCCTTTTGGCCACCACTGTCGTCTGCTACGTGTTTCCAGCTTCTGCCGCCATTTTTCCCATCAACTGGAAGAGAATGAATCAACTCGAAGAGACAATTAGTTTGTCTTTCGTAAACAACACAGTCAGGCATTGGTGTAGATATTTATTGAGACTGGGAAGCTCAAGTGACTGTTTGTTAGCCGTTTGTGTAATTATTTTACAGTTTGGAACTGAATGTATCAATCGGTCAGTTTTCTAATGCTTATATCCGGGTCCTGGGTCACAGAGGCAGCTCTCCACGCAGAGATGTCCAGACCTCCATCTCGCAGCTACCTCCTCTAGGCTGTGGTAGGCTGTGGTACTGATACTTAGACATAATCTCCACAGTTTGTCTTGGGTCTGCTCCAGAGTGTCCTTCCTGTAAGATATCTGAAACATTTCACCTCTGAGGTGTCCAGGAAGCACTTAGTCAGTTGTCTGAGCCACTTCAACTGACTCCATTTGATGTGGAGGAATATCAGCTCTGCTCCGAACTACTTCTGAGAGACTGAGATCCTCACTCTTTCTCTAAGGGAGAGCCCAGACATCCTCCAGGGAAGGCTCATTTCTGCTGCACAGACACAAATTAGGCAGGTTAAAAGTCCAGCATCGATCATAATGAATAAAAATACTGCATCATTTCTTCTTCTTAGAAGCATAAATGAAAGCATTTTATGATCATGTGTGATTGCCTCTCTATAGTCCTGTATTCCTAATCTTCTGTTGCAGCACCAGTTAAAACTGTTGCCTGTCATTCCAGCTGCATATCTGTTTTGTGATCATCTTTGGGTGGGATATATACTCCTGTTATGACCTGGACAAAATGGATGAATAAATCTGCTTTGCATTCCCACATAAATTCCTTCTAGATTGTTGGTTTTTATGCACTGCAAAACTTCAAAGTGGAACTTTAAAGGCTAAGTCCCACATCTACTTCTCTATAATTCTGCTGTTGTATGGTTTGACAGGATGATGGTTTTAAAATGCAGATGCAGTGTATGTAAGATTGTTTCATGGTAAATGTATGGGTCTCTGCTTTTTACATTGTGTGTTTAACAGCCTTTTGAAAGGGTTTCAGACTCGCATAGTCACAGGTGACGCAACATCTCCAAAACGGTTGTTAACTGGTGTTGTACATCAATAAAATATGAAGAATTAGTTTACCCGACTAATATTTGTATCAGTGACTGGACAGGGCAGTAACATTCAGTTGTCAGATAATAAGTCATGCACATCCATATAGTGTACAACAAGCCAGGCTGTAAACCAGAGAGGAGTGCTTGTGCAAATAGTGGCCAGAGATATGGACTTTTCCCTTGCAGATATGTTTAAAAATGTTTGGTCTGTTGACATAACCAGTACTGAGGCAATACCTCCGTATTTTGCTTCAAGATTTCCTCAGAAAGTTGACTAAACTGAACCCTTTTATACCTAAATGGATCTGACGTCATCTTCCTCTTTGTGAGTGAAACAAGAATCTTGGTCCAGGCTGTAGGTATTGTTCTGCCTTGGAATGAAAAATAAATCTCACTTTCTTCTTTAAAAGACTGAATTCAAACTTTGACTTGGATGTGAATTTCAAATCAATAACACCAAGGTCCCTTGGGAGAGCTGTCATCAAACTGAATATATCTGCGTCGCTCCGACACATTTTCTACTCAGGCAACATTAAACGAAACTGTCTTTAAAATCTCTAGCTAAAAAGAACTCGTTTGACAGCGTTGATGATGTTAAACTTAAAAGATGAGTGGCTCTGCTGCCTTTGAGCCTTGGCCCCCCTGGTAGTTTTAGTCAAGTTATTCCACTGTTTGTGTTTCTTGACATATTTTAATGAGAATGTCCTTCTCTGAAAGAAACGGCACCAGTTTTTCATACTCACACAGCACCTCTTTTAGAAAACACTACCTCTATAAGCTGTGATAAACCAAGGATCTTCTAAGGCTGTAGATAGTTAATTACAATTAGTGTTGTTATGAATGGCGGTTAGCTTTGGCAAGCTGATCCTGGGTTCGAATCCACCATCAGGCCAGAGCCTTTCTCTGTGCAGTTTGGATGTTCTCCGTGTGTCTGTGTGGGTCTTCCTCAGTACTCCGGCTTCCTTCCACAGTCCAAAGACAGCTTTCACTTTGGGTTCTTGGCTAGCTTAGTGTTAGCATTGGTGTCTGGCTAGCCTAGCGTTAGTATGTTCTCTGGCTAGCTAAGTATTAGCATGGTGTCTGTGTATAAAGCCGAAGTTGTGTTAGCAGCTTAATGCAGCTGTTCCCGTCCTTTATTCAGTTTCCACTTTAGAGTGGAACCCCAACTTACGAAATTAATTCATTCCCGAGGGTCTTTCGTAAGTCGAAAATTTTCGTAAGTTGAAGCACCCATTGCACCTTTTAAGTGAGGCAATGCTGAACGATAGGCTATAGGCTAATTGCTAACTAGAACAACAATAAGTCGTTCAAGTGGAACAGCGAAGCTCAAGTACGGAAGCCAAGGGGTTGTCACATGATTTGGAAGGCATTGTAGGCATTGTAGGCTCAGCCAATCAGAGCCCGCAGATTTCGTTACACGGGCATTTTGCTGTAACACGGGCAGAAATATATTGCCGTTCAGTGCCTTCGTAACTTGAATTTTTCGTAATATGGGGTATTCGTAAGTCAGGGTTCCACTGTACTATCACGCTCCTGTCCTTTTGTGCAGTAAAAAAAAATTATGTCCATATCAACATTGTAGACGGCGTTGCTATTTCCTCCACGCCCTGTGAACTGAAATCATTGGATTGTAGTGCAAGTGCAACAGGAACCACTAAGCATCAACAGGCAGCTAGACTAACAATTCCAAGGAACTGAACTACTAGATTCCTGATTCCCATCCCTAGATCCTGAAGGACATTTGGATCTGAATGGGTCAGTGATGTTTTCTTGAGTGGCTGAAGACACCATCTCCCAGTTTTTCATACTCCATACATTTCTGAATCTGCATCCAGATCTTAATCAACTCAAAACTCATCATTTAAATTTGGGTCGATATGAAACTTCCTTAAAGGATGACGAATGGGTTTATTGTTATTGCACAAAAAACGATAAAATTGATGCAAATATGTTAAATGAACACCAAAGATCGCCTGGGACCGATAACAACACAGTTCCCCACCAGCCCCATGATGCAACCTACACAGCATAGCATAACATGTCTGTGCCTGTTTAAGACTTCTGCTGTTTTCTCAGCTTGGGGTGTGACATGTAGTGGGCTGGTTTTCCCAATACTCCTATCTGACTCTTATTTAATCCAAAAGAATCCTGTAGGATAATTCGGGGTCGTCCCCTACAGCTGCAGGGCTCCTTCAAAGCTAAAACCATTTCGGGGGGATTTTTATTTTGTAAGTACTTGCGGTATCTGTTTGATGAATTTTATTAGTGTTGATTTCAGATAGAAATACACACTTGAACCCAGACAATGCTACTACTAATAATGCAGTCTATGGTATACTGTATAACTAATGTCCATTCAGCATAACATTTAAACAAAAAGTAGCATAAAGGTTGAATTTTTATATCTCATGGAGACGCAAGTCATCAGTTTGCTGTTTAATGTAATGACATCTTTGGAAAATCACCATTGATAGTTTTTTGGGTTTTTTTCTTTTTCTTTTTCTAGGAAAATAGGTCAAAAACAGAGTTTTTACAGTTCCAACAAGCTTGAAAGTCAGTATTTGGTGTGATCACCTTTATTCTTCAACACAGCCTGAAAGCTTTCAGGAAAGCTTTCCTGTTGTTTCTTTAAGTAGTATTCAGGAATAGTTCTCCAGGCTTCGTAGATGGATGTTTCTCCCTCCCACACTGTTTCAATAATGTTGAGGTCCAGGCTCTAGGGAAGCCAGTCCGTGACTGATAGTGTTCCATTGTGTGTTTTTTTTATTCAGGTGTGATTTTATTGCATTGGCAGAGCGTTTTGAATGAAGCTGTTACCAATCTTTGAAAATAGTGGATCAAAACTTTACTTTTCTATGACAAGTACAACATCACTGGCTGAAATGGAGCCCCAAAACATGACAGAGCCTCTACCGTGTTTTATAGATAGCTGCATCCCATTCCAAGATGTGCCAAGATTTAATCTAATCGCTATTTAGGAATCACCTTGTTGGTGCAAAATACAATTTTATTTCCATCCATTTGTATGGCAAATGTATGAAAAATGCCAAAGAGTTGGCATTTTTCATGGATTCTGCAAAAGAAATAGGAGCAAATGGTGTTTTTTTTTTTTTTTTTTTTTTTGCCACAGGTTTCCAGTAACAAAGTCCCCAAAAATACAATTTAAAAGTGGTTCTTTGCTTTTATGTATAGACCCAACAGCAGTCCATCCATTTAGTTTGGTGCCGTTCTTATCCTTGAATGATTCATAGATCAATGTTAAGTAGCTTAATAAACAAACAACCAAAAATCATTCATCTGAAAATGGTCAGGTACGAGGACTGGACTGAAAATTAGTAAAACAAAAAAATGTTGAAGACCTTCAGAAAACCCTGGAAACCTTTGCCCTGGAGCACTTACATATCATACAAATACATATCTAAAGCCAAATACTTTATATATTAAAAGTACCTACAGAAACCTTTTTAGTTAGCATACGATGGTATGACCTCCAGATTTAAAAGATTTGATAAATGTGATGGATCAGATCTCTGTGCTGTTTTAACTTTCCAAATTCGTCTGTGATGCCTCACCAGTGCACCATGCAGATCTTGTTTGTCAGTAACTCTTTCACAGTTACACAACCAGATCCCATAATTATAGAGCGAGCAAGCTGACATTATCAGTAGATAATATAGTTTAAGTAACTCATCTGATAAAAAGCATGATATGGATTGCGTAATTTCTTGGTTTGACATGCATATTAGTCACTGGTAAATGGACCAAAACCAGTGTAAAATGCAGCAATACAGAAATTAGCCCTTGTAAATGTGTTTGTAGCATACATATTTTTGCCCATGTGACCTCAACCTGGATAAGCAGTAGAAAATCTATGTACAATTACCATGAATAAGAATTAGTATATAAATAAGTTACCGTGTTAATTATTCCATTATTACAATCTTCATTCCTGTTGGCTAGTTAATAGTTTTGTTTTTTTTAAGCTTAAAAAGGTGTGTCACAGCCTGTCTTTGGTTGCAAGATGATTTTAATTTTGAGCCTTGCAGTATGACTGTTTTGGAGGGACTAAAATATTATCACAATTTTTTCACCCTTTTATCTTTCAATTCAGAATTAGGTTTTAGCCTCTTTTTTTTTTTTAAGTTTTGCTCCAATTTTGGCTGGATAAATTGGACATTCAACATTTTTGAAACCATCAGACTTCCATCTGATGGTTTGGTACAATCAGATGGAAGTCAGATCAGCCAAGCTCATTGAACCTGTCTGCTGGAGTATGTAGTGTCTTAAATTTGACGCCTAATCCCTACAAAGTAATGAGATGCTTTGACTTGAACACATGATGGCCAGTGCAAACAAATTGGTCCTTCACCTGTCAGGAGTGCATTTATATTAAATTTTAGTCTGTTAGTTCTCTCTGCTAAATAATTGTTGTGCTGTGGTGAAATATTTTCTGCGGTGTCACTTGTCAGCATTGTTGTTCCCGCTCTACATCTTTGCTATGAAGTATTGCTCCCAGAGGGGTGACAGGTGTTTGACAGACTCAAATTTAAATGGACAACCAGCGCTTAGGTTCATGCACGATTTATAGGAAGCCTGCCCAAAGTTCATCTTTCTGCTGATGAACAACACAGTCATGGAAAAAAAAATGTGTGTGAGATGACAGGACCTACTTACCATGCCAGTGTGGGTCCTGCATAGCACAATTAAAGTTGTGTAATCCATTTCAGTAACACTGAGGATTTTTTTTTTTATTATTTCTCAGTGTCAACAGACTTCAACATACGGCTTTCATCGTCTTCCAGAAACACTACAGCGACGTCAAAGTGGAGAAAAAGTAAGAGAGCTTTTTTGCTTTGCTGAGTTTTACCTTTTTACATGTTGCTGTGTTTTCTGTCACGTGGTTCTACAGGGAGTGCAGAATTATTAGGCAAGTTGTATTTTTGAGGAATAATTTTATTATTGAACAACAACCATGTTCTCAATGAACCCAAAAAA